>NC_048582.1:32457102-32782102 GCF_013265735.2 Oncorhynchus mykiss
CATTCTAAATTTGACCCTAAAGAAGCTTTTACATTTTTATTTGGGGGTCTGATAAATATCACATAAACAACGCTGTGTTTAAATAGACACTATGTTCCGTTCGATTTAGAAACGAATTGGTTAATAGGTTGATATTAGGCTATCACACAAACATACACAAATAAAAGGGGTAGGAATTATATCCCTATTATGAAAATTGTTCCCAAAACTAAAACTAACATGGGACAAAAAAATATATAGGCATACAAAACCACTGGATTATGTTCACTGTGAAGTATTGTAGAGATGTGAGAATATAGAGCCCGGGAGCAGCAGAAACCTTGTTTCACAGTGGAATCATCTGGGACAGCGCTCTCTAGTGATTGTGCAGAGCAAACAGAAATAGCACCAGGCTACTATAATTCCAATGATGAAGTTGGACAGTACCATTTATCTAACGCTTACGTCCCATTTCAGACATTTACAGCGATGCAGTAGCAGTGCGTTGGTAAAATCACTGTAGAAGCCAAGCCAGGAAAAACCACATATTATAAGGTGGTCCTTCTTACAGTGTTATTAGATATGTAATTGTACTGTAACACGTATTGTAATTAATTGTAATAATTCATAGTTACATTGCACTAACAACATGTGGTAATTGCAGTCTGTAATTACAGAGGTGTAACAACGAATTGCTTGTTACCAGGCTCATTACAAATGTGTTCAAATTTCCAATAGCAACCAGAAAGCTATTTTTTTCAGCCTGCGCAAACCAATGTTTGTAAGCCAATTTTAACCAAACCACTTAATTGACACAACTCTCCTATAAAGGGCTCTGGAGTCTGATTCCCAGGTTCAGCTTTTGTTTGAAGTGCATGGAAGCTTATAAGAGCAAGGGCAAAAACAGGGGTTTACATCATTTTGAGCCTATAAACTTGGTTGAATATTGGTTTATAAATGTATAAATTAACATTCTCACGTTTAGATGAGATCCATTGGTGCACTTATTTATCCTAAGAATTAAGCATCACATTAAGATATGCCTATCTAAGCAAAGCACTCAAAATAATGGGGACCTCAAATGTGCCCACAATTTGTGTTGACACCGACTCATAGTGATAGTGCGCAAAGAACCGGGATCAAGAATAAGGTTGTGTATAAAATCCAAAATCCAAAATCCAATTTCCGCGAAAGAAACAAAGTGTTGTAAGGGAGACAAAACGTCCACACAATAGAGATAAGGTAGGTTTTCCATGCAATTTATTGAGCTTTTGGATTAAAAAAAAAGTGGGCTGGTACATTTAGCATAGGTAGTTAGCTACCTAGCGTTTGCCAGGTAGCTAGCCTAGTGTTGGCTAGCTAGCCAACTACCTAAATCATAGCTAGCAAAAGTTAGCTGTTGTTTTTGGTAGGGCATGTTGGAAATGGCATTGTGGGAAATGGTGCTTGCTATCAATAATGAACTAGCTGTTTATATTGAAAAGGAACTACTCATAGGTGTGTTGACAAGTAGATAACTAAGTTAACATGCTGGGTGTGTCTCACGTTTGATACCGTACAAGGTTCAGGGAAGAGAAGACCATGGAGCCCAGCTAGCTAGCTTTTAGACAGATTTAGGTAGCTAGCTAACTTAGTTAATTAACATATACAGAATATACTTTCCATGCTATGAGAGCTAACGTTAGCCAGCTAGCTACCTACATCTTGCACATGGCTAGCTAGCTGGGCTCCATGGTCTTCTCTTCCCTGAACCTTGTTCTCAGGGTATCCGTACGGTATCAAATGGTATAACGTGAGACACACTCAGCATGTTAACGTTAGCGATTTAGTTATCTACTTGTGTCAACACACCTACGAGTAGTTCCTTTTCAATGTAAGCAGCTAGTTCATTATTGTTAGCACAACTTCTCCCAGAAGCTTTCAAATGAATGGCCAAGCTGTTAGGATGGTAAGGTACCTTTTGTAAGTACACATTCATTGCAAGTAAGTACCTTTCAAGATACACTTTATTTTAACTAGCTAAATCCGGTGTAAAACCTAGTAATTCCATTGTACTTTTGCAGATAGTACATGTACTCTGTGGTGTTCAAGTGGGTTTATCCTCCCACCTGGATGGCAAGGAGGTTCAGGTTGTTGTAATGGGCAACATACACATAAATTATACATTATTTTAAAAATTATAATCTGGGATGACACTTGAATGGTAGAACTCAGTCAGTAAGGTTGACCTACAGTACTAGTCCAAAGTTTGGACAAACATACTCATTCCAGGGTTTTTCTTTATTTTTACTATTTTCTACAATGAAAAATAACAGGGAACATAAAAACTGGGAAATGTATTTATTTTTTATTTCACCTTTATTTAACCAGGTAGGCAAGTTGAGAACAAGTTCTCATTTATAATTGCGACCTGGCCTAGATAAAGCAAAGCAGTTCGGCACATACAACAACACAGAGTTACACATGGAGTAAAACAAACATACAGACAATAATACTGTAGAGAAATAAGTCTATATACGATGTGAGCAAGTGAGGTGAGATAAGGGAGGTAAAGCCAAAAAAAAGGCCATGGTGGCAAAGTAAATACAATATAGCAAGTAAAACACTGGAATGGTAGATTTGCAGTGGAAGGATATGCAAAGTAGAAATAAAAATAATGGGGTGCAAAGGAGCAAAATAAATACAGTAGGGGAAGGGGTAGTTGTTTGGGCTAAATTATAGATGGGCTATGTACAGGTGTAGTAATCTTTGAGCTGCTCTGACAGCTGGTGTTTAAAGCTAGTGAGGGAGACTGCGTGAATCAGGCCTTCATGGTCGAATTGTAGGACCACTACTAAAGTACACCAATAAGATGACAAGACTTGCTTATGCCAAGAAACACGAGCAATGGACATAAGACTGGTTGAAATCTGGGTTTTGGTCTGATGAGTCCAAATTTGCGAATTTTGATTTTAACCGCCATGGTTATTTGAGACACAGAATAGGTGAATGTATTATCTCTGCATGTGTGGTTCCCACCGACAAGCATGTAGGAAGTGTGATGGTGTGGGGGTGTTTTGCCTATGACACTGTCTGTGATTTATTTAGAATTCAAGGCACACTTAACCAGCATGGCTACCACAGCATTCTGCAGCGATACGCCATCCCATCTGGTTTGCGCTTAGTGCCACTATCATTTGTTTTCCACAGGACAATAACCATCACACCTCCAGGCTGGGTAAGGGCTATTTGACCAAGAAGGAGAGTGATGGAGTGCTGCATTGATGACCTGGCCTCTACAATTACCCGACCACAACCCAATTGAGATGGTTTGGGATGAGTTGGACCGCAGAGTGAAGGAAAAGCAGCTAACAAGTGCTCAGCACATGTGAGAACTCCTTTGAGACGGTTGGAAAAAGCATTCCAGGTGAAGCTGGTTGAGATAATGCTAAGAGTGTGCAATGCTGTCATCAAGGCAAAGGGTGACTACTTTGAAGAATCTAAAATATATTTTGATTTGTATAACTGTTTTTTTGGTTACTACATGATTCCACATGTGTTATTTCATAGTTTTGATGTCTTCAATATTATTCTACAATGTAGAAAATAGTGAAAATAAAGAAATATCCTTGAGTGAGTAGGTGTGTCCAAACATTTGTCTGGTACTCTATATATTTTTATGCTCGCTGGCTTTACTTACTATTGAATTCAATGCTACGAGCGGTAACAATGTCATACTGTACCTTCTTTGGCCAGACAGAATCAGAATCATGGGTTACACATACTGAGACAAAGGGCCGGTGTTTTGCACGCTAGGATGCTTTCTGGGGTGAGATCCATTCAAACACTTGCGAGCTGAAGGAAAATTATAAAACACAAGAGACGAAAGCAATTTTAATGTTTTTTTTTAGTTTAAAAAAAAGTTCAACGTTTTGGGAAAGCCTGGCTTCCCTTGGCATCCACTGGCATCCACTGCTGCAACAATGACTAAAATTACACTTAAAACATCTGACGAAAGCTTTTGTCAGAGGGTACCGTGTCTCAGCCAAGATGGGGGAGGGAAGATAAATTCCAATAGGTGCAGGATTTATTGAATAAAGGTGCAGAGGGTAATCATTGATGACTGCATTCATGTGACCAAAACATAATAAAATCGTTTTTAAGAAAATACTCTTTGGCTCAGTATCACATTGTAGCAGAACCGATTTGGCTTGAGTCGGCCCAAATGCGTAGCCTACCATACACGTCTGTTCCCCACCTTCCAAACCGAATGGCTAAAACCAAATACCCTCTCTGTCAGGACACCCGCACTAGTGGAATATAATATCCCCATATACAGTGCCTGGAGAAAGTATTCACACCCCTTGACTTTTTGTTGTGTTAGTCTGAATACATGTTTTATTCAATTAAGATTTGGTTGGCCTATACCCCACTGGCCTACACACAATACCCCATAATGTCAAAGTGGTATTATTTTTTTGTTTTTACAAATGAATGAAAATCTCAAATGTATTCAACTCCTTTGTTATGGCAAGCCTAAATAGGTTCAGCAGTAAAATGTGCATAATGAGTCACATTATAAGTATGGCCTCACTCTGTGTGCAATAGTAGTGTTCAATATGATTTTTGAATGACTACCTATTAGAGGTCAACCGATTAATCGGAATGGCCGATTAATTAGGGCCGATTTTCAAGTTTTCATAACAATCGGAAATCGCTATTTTTGGACACCGATTAAAAAATATATATATTTATTTTTTATACCTTTATTTAACTAGGCAAGTCAGTTAAAATCACATTCTTACTTTCAATGACGGCCTAGGAACGGTGGGTTAACTGCCTTGTTCAGGGGCAGAACGACAGATTTTTCACCTTGTCAGCTCGGGGGATCCAAACTTGCAACCTTACAGTTAATAGTCCAACACAATAACGACTTGCCTCTCTGCACTCCACAAGGAGACTGCCTGTTACGCGAATGCAGTAAGCCAAGGTAAATTGCTAGCTAGCATTAAACTTATCTTATAAAAAACAATCAAAAATAATCACTTGTTAACTACACATGGTAGATGATATTACTAGATATTATCTAGTGTGTCCTGCGTTGCATATAATCTGACTGAGCATACAAGCATACAAGTATCTAAGTATCTGACTGAGCGGTGGTAGGCAGAAGCAGGCGCGTAAACATTCATTCAAACAGCACTTTCATGCCTTTTGCCAGCAGCTCTTCGTTGTGCGTCAAGCATTGCGCTGTTTATGACTTCAAGCCTATCAACTCCCGAGATGAGGCTGGTGTAACCAAAGTGAAATGGCTAGCTAGTTAGCGCGCGCTAATAGCCTCTCAAACGTCACTCGCTCTGAGCCTTCTAGTAGTTGTTCCCCTTGCTCTGCATGGGTAACGCTGCTTTGAGGGTGGCTGTTGTCGTTGTGTACCTGGTTCGAGCCCAAGGAGGAGCGAGGAGAGGGACGGAAGCTATACTGTTACAAAGGCAATACTAAAGTGCCTATAAGAACATCCAATAGTCAAAGTTTTTGTTGAAATACAAATGGTGTAGACGGAAATAGTCCTATTATTCCTATAATTACAACCTACAACTTCTTACCTGGGAATATTGAAGACTCATGTTGAAAGGAACCACCAGCTTTCATATGTTCTCATGTTCTGAGCAAGGAACGTAAACGTTAGCTTTCTTACATGGCACATATTGCACTTTTACTTTCTTCTCCAACACTTTGTTTTTGCATTATTTAAACCAAATTGAACATGTTTCATTATTTACTTGAGGCTACATTTATTTTATTGATGTATTAAGTTAAAATAAGTGTTCATTCAGTATTGTTGTAATTGTCATAATTACAAATAAATAAATAAATATATTGTCCGATTAATCGGTATCTGCATTTCTGGTCCTCCAATAATCGGTATCGGCGTTGAAAAACCATAATCGGTCAACCTCTAATTTCCACTACACTGACCAATTGGAGTGTGCTCAGTATCAACATGATGATTTTTGTGGCTGTTTGCATCAAATGGTTCTCTCATCTGTGTATCTGTGAACTGAGAGGAGCCTCTGAAGCTTGGGCTGGAAACTGATTTGCGATGGCTTGGTGATAAGACAACATTCCATTCCATGAAAGGTGTCTGTGTGAAATGCTGGTCTGCCTGCCAGTGTGAGGAGAACCCTCCCTCCAGATTGTTAATGAACACTGGACTTCATAAATTAACCTGTCTAGGACTGGGGTTCCGCTAGCAGAACCCTCCCGCAACAGCCAGTGAAAGTGCAGGGCGCCAAATTCAAAACAACAAAAATCTCACAATTAAAATCCCTCAAGCATACAAGTATTTTACACCATTTTAAAGATAACATTTTCGTTAATCCAGCCAGTGTCTGATTTCAAAAAGGATTTACAGCGAAAGCACCACAAATGATTGTTAGGTCACCACCAAGCCACAGAAAAACAGCCATTTTTTTCCAGCCAAAGAGAGGAGTCACAAAAAGCAGAAATAGAGATAAAATTAATGACTAACCTTTGATGATCTTCATCAGATGACACTCATAGGACTTCATGTCACACAATACATGTGTGTACATGTGTGATACATTGGCGCGTTACATTCAGTAGTTCTAAAACATGCGGTGATATTGCAGAGAGCCACATCAATTTACAGAAATACTCATAATAAACATTGATAAATATACGACTATTATACATGGAACTTTAGATAAACTTCTCCTTAATGCAACCACTGTGTCAGATTTTAAAAAAACTTTATGGAGAAAGCAAACCAACCATGCAATAATCTGAGTACAGCCTTTAGACAACAAAGCAGCCAAAAAGATAGCCGCCATGTTGTGGAGTCAACAGAAGTCAGAAATATCATTATAAATATTCACTTAACGTTGATGATCTTCATCAGAATGCACTCCCGGAATCCCAGTTCCACAATAAATGTTTGTTTTGTTCGATAAAGTCCATCATTTATGTACAAATACCTCCTTTTTGTTCACGCATTTAGTTCACAAATCCAAATTCACAAGGGACAGGCACTTAGTTCAGACGACAGTTCCATTACAGTTCGTAGAAACATGTCTAACGATGTATAGAATCAATCTTTAGGATGTTTTTATCATAAATCTTCAATAATATTCCAACCGGACAATTCCTTTGTCTTTAGAAAGGAAAAGGAACGCAGCTAACTCTCACGTGAACGCGCGCAAGACTGAGTTCATGGCATTCTGCCATACACCTGGTTGAAACAGCTCTTATTTGCTCCCCCTTCACAGTAGAAGCCTGAAACAAGGTTCTAAAGACTGTTGACATCTAGTGGAAGCCTTGGGAAGTGCAATCGGACCACATTTTCCACTGTATATTGGATAGGCAAAGACTTGAAAACCTACAAACCTCAGATTTCCCACTTCCTGGTTGGATTTTTTCTCAAGTTTTTGCTTGCCATATGAGTTATGTTATACTCACAGACATCATTCCAACAGTTTTAAAAACTTCAGAGTGTTTATCTATCCAAATCCAAATCTACTAATAATATGCATATCTTAGCTTCTGGGCCTGAGTAGCAGGCAGTTTACTCTGGGCACCTTATTTATCCAAGCTACTCAATACTGCCCCCCAGCCATAAGAAGTTAAATATATGTAAACAGACCATAAATGTCTCAATTATTGTTTTCTTGGAAAGCTGAGTGCTATTATATGATACAGTACAATCTCAGTACGTGTTGCATGTAAAACCGGTCTAACTCCTATCATCAACTGATTTCAGCCATTATATATATGGCTGTAGATTGACTGCATTGTTTGAATGGAATGTTGTCATATTGGCAGTTAATTAGAACAATATATGGATTCATTCCTCTTAAACTTGCTGACTAGCTAGCTAACAAACAGTGCAGAGAAATTCTTCAGATTCATTATTTTACAGAATATCTTATCACAGCACTGGAAAATCACAATGGCTGACCTATACCCCATCATAATAAGTTATGTCCATTCTGGTATTCTAATTCCTAATGGTATGATATCGTCTTCAAATCTTGATATTTGTTTATGCTGACAACCAAACACGATTCAATATCACTTTTAAAATACAATAAATAGACCATTAACTTGTCGACAAGTTTACAAATTAAATGTTTGTTTCACGTCTCCAACTCAAAAAAAAAATTAAAGAATGTAATAAACCAGTGGTTGCGTTGTCAACCAAACACAATTTAATATCAATTCTATAATAATACTTGTAATACAGTTAATAGCCTAAAGTTAAGGCTATCTGACACTGGGAGTCGAGAAGCAGGTGGTAAGTTTAATATGACAAGAAACATGGAACGATACAATGTAGGAGTAGCATCTAGACATGAACAACAGAAAACAATACTGTCTGGGGAAAGAACCTAAGGGAGTGCCAGAGGTAATGAGTGAGGTTAAGGAGTCCAGGCTACTCAATGATGATGACGTGCAGATGCGCGGAATGATTGATGCCAGGTGTGTGTAATGATGGATCCAGGATCGGAGGTTAGTATACCGGCGACGTCGAACGCTGGAGTGGAGGAGCGGGAGTAGAAGTGACACTGTCTTACAAACGAATGTAACATTCGTCCTTAAAATGAGTGACACATGGTCACATTGAAGGTTACTGTAACTATAAATGTCTTCTTCTGTAATCATAGATAGCGTGCATAGGTTGTTGCAGGTCTGTGGGGTTCTTCACAATTACTGTAATAATCTGCATAGAACTTCGAATCACATTGATCACTTGCACCGTGTACTTTTTATGTAATCTCAACTGCAATCCAGGTCATTTGGTTCTGCTATTAGATGAAGCACAATGATAATACATAGGCTAAATGTTTTGTATTATCACAATATTACTCTGTATGTATTCCAAAACGTTACTTTAAATGGTTGACAGTTCAGTGATAGACATTTTGGTGACAATTTAACAAAAAATCCATTGGAATTTGGTTGTGCTTTTAGATGATTAAATACATGGAGATAACACATTGGAAATTAATCTAACCACTAGCTGTCTTTTTGACCAAATACCACCCAATTATCCATATTGAAATGATGTGGTGTGCCCAGTTTCAAATCATTGAGACGACATGTAGCCTAATCATCTAGACATTAGAGGCATTAAACGCTGTAAAATAGGCTACTCAATAACATGTTTTCAGTGTGGCTCGTGAAATCTGAATTTTAATAGTGTATGTCCGAGTGTCTTTAGTAATGTAAAATAGTCTAGTTTGTAAGCCTATTTAGGGGAAATGGCACCCTACGTGATAATATCTGAGCATCATCACAGCATGACAAAAAATGAAATACACATGGCTGAACAACATCCACTCCAAATCAGTGATTATTAAAGTGTTACCTATGCTGAACAATAATATAAATGATTATACTGAGTTACAGTTTAAATACGGACATCAGTCAGTTGAAATAAATTCATTAGGCCCTAATCTATGGATTTCACATGACTGGGAATACAGATATTGATCTGTTGGTCACAGATACACTACATGATCAAAAGTATCTGTGGACACCTGCTTGACTTGCTTCCATTCAGACACAAGAGCGTTAGTGAGGTTGGGCACTGATGTTGGGAGATTAGGCCTGGCTCGCAGTCGGCGTTCCAATTCATCCTAAATATGTTCTATGGGGTTGAGGTCAGGGCTCTGTGCAGGCCAGTCAAGTTCTTCCATACCAATCTAGACAAACCATTTCTGTATGTACCTCGCTTTGTGCATAGGGGCATTGTCATGCTGAAACGAAACTGTTTCCCCAAACTGTTGCCACAAAGTTGGAAGCACAGAATTGTCTAGAATGTCATTGTATGCTGTAGTGTTAAGATTTCCCTTCACTGGAACTAAGGGGCCTAGCCCGATCCATGAAAAAATCCCCAGACCTTTATTCCTCCTCCACCAAACTTTACAGTTGACACTATGCATTCGGGCAGGTAGTGTTTTCCTGGCATCCACAAAAATCACTGATTCATCACTCTAAAGAATGCGTTTCCACTTCTCCAGAGTCCAATGGGGGTAAGCTTTACACCACTCCAGCCAACGCTTGGCATTATGCATGCTAATCTTAGCCTTGTGCGGCTGCTCGGCCATGGAAACCCATTTCATGACGCTCCCAACGAACAGTTATTGTGCTGACATTGCTTCCAGAGACAGTTTGGAATTCGGTAGTGAGTGTTGCAACCAAGGACAGAAAATGTTTACGTGCTACTCACTCTAGCACTCGGCGATACTGTTCTGTGAGCTTGTGTGGTCCACCCCTTCGCGGCTGAGCTGTTGTTGCTCCTAGACATTTCCACTTCACAATAACAGCACTTACAGTTGACCGGGGCAGCTCTAGCAGGGCAGACATTTGACAAACTTACTTTTTGGAAAGGTGGCATCCTATGACAGTGCCACGTTAAAAGTCACTGAGCTCTTTAAGAAGGCCATTCTACTGCCAATACAGTGCCTTCTGAAAGTATTCAGACCCCTTGACCTTTTCCACATTTTGTTAAATTACAGCCTTGTTCTGAAATATATATTTTTTTTAATGCAGCAATGTACACACAATACCCCATAATGGCAAAGTGAAAACAGGTTTTTATAAATTTTTGCAAATGTATAAAAAGAAAGGACAGAAATACCTTATTTACATAAGTATTCAGACGCTTTGCTATGAGTCTTGAAATTGAGCTCAGGTGCGTCCTGTTTCCATTGATCATCCTTGAGATGTTTCTACAACTTCATTGGAGTCCACCTGTGGTAAATTCAATTGATTGGACATTATTTGGAAGTGCATGTCAGAGCAAAAACCAAGCCATGAGGCTGAAGGGATTGTCCGTAAAGTTCAGAGACATGATTGTGTCGAAGCAAAGATCTGGGGAAGGGTACCATAAAATGTTTGCAGCATTGAAGGTCCCCAAGAACACAGTGGCCTCCATTATTCTTAAATGGAAGAAGTTTGGAACCACCAAGTCTCTTCCTAGAGCTGGCTGCCTGGCCAAACTAAGCAATCGGGAGAGAAAGACCTTTGTCAGGAACCCAATGGTCACTTTTAAAGAGCTCCAGAGTTCCTCTGTGGAAATGGAAGAACCTTTCAGAAGGACAACCATCTCTGCAGCACTCCACCAATCAGGCCTTTATGGTAGAGTGGCCAGATGGAAGCCACTCCTACAGTAAAAGGCACATGACAGCACTCTTGAAATTTGCCAAAAACACAAAGACTCTCAGACCATGAGAAACAGGATTCTCTGGTCTGATGAAACCAAGATTGAACTCATTGGCCTGAATGCCAAGCGTCACATCTGGAGGAAACCGGGCACCATCCCTACCGTGAAGTATGGTAGTGGCAGCATCATGCTGTGGGGATGTTTTGCAGCAGCAGGGACTGGGAGACTAGTCTTGATTGAGGCAAAGATGAACGGAGCAAAGTACAGATAGATCATTGATGAAGACCTGCTCTGGAGCGCTCAGGACCTCAGACTGGTGCTAAGGTTCCCCTTCCAACAGGACAACGACCGTAAGCACACACCCAAGGAAATGCAGGATTAGCTTCGGGACAAGTCTCTGAATGTCCTTGAGTGGCCCAGCCAGAGCCCGCAATTGAACCCGATCTAACGTCTCTGGAGAGCCCTGAAAATAGCTATTCAGCGACGCTCCCCATCCAATATGACAGAGCTGGAGAGTATCTGCAGAGAAGAATGGGAAAAACTCCCCAAATACAGGTGTGCCAAGCTTGAAGCATCATACCCAAGAAGACTCGAGGCTGTAATCGCTGCCAAACGTTCTTCAACAAAGTAAAGGGTCTGAATACTTACAGTATTTAAATGTCATATCTGTTTTTATTTTTAATACGTTTCCTAACATTTCTAAAAACCTGTTTTAGCTTTTTCATAAGGGGTTTTGTGTGAAGATTGATTTGGGAAAAATAACAATTTAATCCATTTTAGAATAAGACTTTAATGTAACAAAAGAATTGGGAAAAGTCAAGTGGTCTGAATACTTTCCGAATGTGCCGTATTCGTCTATGGAGATTGCATGGCTGTGTGATCAAAATAGCCAAATCCACTAAAGGGGTGTCCACATACTTTTGAATATATAGTGTACCTCAAATAAAAGGTAGGGGCGTGGATCAGAAAACCAGTCAGTATCTAGTGTGACCATCATTTATCTCATGCAGCGCAACACATCTTCTTCACATAGTTGATCAGGCTGTCGAGTGTCGCCTGTGGAATGTTGTCCCACTCCTCTTCAATGGCTGTGAAAAGTTGCTGGATATTGCCAGGAATGCGCTGGAATGCGCTGTCGTACACGTCGATCCTGAGCATCATAACATGCTGAATGGGTGACATTTCTGGTGAGTATGCAGTTCATGAAAGAACTGAGACATGTTCAGCTTCCAGGAATTGTGTACAGCTTCTTGCGACATGGGGTTGGGCTTATCATACTGAAACATGAGGTGATGGCGACGGCTGAATGGCACGACATTTGACCTCAGGATCTCGTCACGGTGTCTCTGCGCATTCGAATTGCCATCGATAACATGCAATTGTGTTCGTTGTCCATAGGTTATGCCTGCCCATACCATAACCCTACTGCCACCATGCAGCACTTTGTTCATAACTTTGACATCAGCAAACCACTATCCCAAACGACTCCATACACCTGGTCTACTGTTGTGAGGCCGGTTGAACATATTCTCTAAAGCGACGTTTGAGGCTGCTTATGGTTAAGAAATGAACATTACATTCTCTGGCAACAGCTCTGGTGGACATTCCTGCAGTCAGCATGCCAACTGCACGCTTCCTCAAAACGTGAGACATCTATGGCGTTATGTTGTGTGACAAAACATTTTGGAGTGGCCTTTTATTGTCCCCAGAACCTGTGTAATGATCATGTTGTTTCATACAGGTGTGGCATATCAAGAAAAGTGAGGTGAACAGATTATCTTACAAAGGAGAATGCTCACTAATAAGGATGTCAACAAATGTATGTAAAACATTTGCCGGAAATAATATTTTTGTGTGTATGGAACATTTCAGGGATCTTTTATTTCAGCTCATGAAACATGGGACCAACACTTTACATGTTGCGTTTATATTTTTGTTCTATGAACAGTACCAGTCAAAAGTTTGGACACATCTACTCATTCCAGGGTTTTTCTTTATTTTACTATGTTCTACATTGTAGAGTAATGGTGAAGACATCAACACTATGAAATAACACATATGGAATCATGTAGTAACCAAAACAGTGTTAAAAAAAATGTTATATACTTTTTTATTTCACCTTTATTTAACCAGGTGGGCCAGTTGAGAACAAGTTCTCATTAACAACTGCGACTTGGCCATTATAAAGCAAAGTAGTGCGACAAAAACAACAACACAGAGTTACACATAAACAAACGTACACAAAATAAAATAAAAATATAAAAATCTATGTACAGTGTGTGCACATGTTGGGAGGTAGGCAATAAACAGGCCCTAGAGGCAAAAATAATTACAATTTAGCATTAATACTGGAGGGATGTGCAGATGATGTGCAAGTAGAGGTATTGGGGTGAAAAAGAGCAAGATGGTAAGTAATAATATGGGGATGAGGTAGTCGTGTGTGCTATTTACAAATTGGCTGTGTACAGGTACAGTGCTCAGTAAGCAGCTCAGACAGCTGATGCTTAAAGTTAGAGAGGGAGATATAAGAATCCAGCTTCAGAGATTTTTGCAATTCGTTCTAGTCATTGGCAGCAGAGAACTGGAAGGAAAGGCGGCCAAAGGAAGTGTTGGCTTTGGGGATGACCAGTGCAATATACATGTACCTGCTGGAGCGCGTGCTACGGTTGGGTGTTGCTATGGTGACCTGTGAACTGAGATAAGGCAGGGCTTTACCTAGCAAAGACTTATAGATGACCTGGAGCCAGTGGGTTTCGACGGATATGTAGTGAAGGCCAGCCAATGGGAGCATACAGGTTGCAGTGGTAGGTAGTATATGGATGGGGCTTTGGTGATAAAACGGATGGCACTGTGATAGACTACATCCAGTTTGCTGAGTAGAGTGTTGGGGGCTATTTTGTAAATGACATCGCCGAAGTCAAGGATCGGTAGGATAGTCAGTTTTACAAGAGTATGTTTAGCAGCATGAGTGAAGGAGGATTTGTTGCGAAATAGGAAGCCGTGTCACGTTCTAACCTTAGTTCCTTTGTTTTGTCTTTGTTTTAGTATGGTCAGGGCGTGAGTTGGGGTGGGCAGTCTATGTTCCTTTTTCTATCATTTGGGATTTCTGTGTTTGGTCTGGTATGGTTTTCAATCAGAGGCAGCTGTCAATCGTTGTCCCTGATTGAGAACCATACTTAGGTAGCCTGGTTTCACTTTTGAGTGGTGGGTGATTGTTTCCTGTGTCTGTGTTTGTACCATACGGGACTGTTTCGATTTTCGTTTGATCATTCACGTTGTTATTTTGTATTTTTGTAGTGTTCAGTTTTATATATTAAAATGGACACTTACCACGCTGCACATTGGTCCTCCGATCCTTCCTACTACTCCTCTTCGTCAGATTCTAGATTTGATTTTGGATTGGAGATGAAAGAGGGAGGGGGAGCAAAGAACAGGGCCACCTTCGAAGAGCAGCCACGCATAGAAGTGTCTCAACATATTGTCTCCTGACATCCTCCCATTCCCTGGTGCTGTGTAGGCTAGTCCAAGGGATTCACAAGGGCCTTCACTGCCTACACGACACAAGGGCATAGGAGAGTGCAATATCAGAGCATTTTTAACCATTTCTAGATTATCCTCTGTATGTCTCTTGACTGTTGAGCAAATAATATGACAGGAATAGGTCTGACCTGCAATTTGCTCAGATCTTTTAAATGTCAAATTTCTTTAGGTTACAATGACATGACGTCGATAAGTAATTTCCATTTAAAAAACAGGTATGTGTGTTTGGGCATCAAGTGTGTGTAGGTGTGTGTGCGCATGTGTGTGTGTTTGACTGCGGCAAGTCAAGAGAGTGACCTGGGTTAGAGGGTGAGAAGAATTTGGGGAAAATGGGGATAAAAATCTGTGAAAAGCTAAGGGAGAGTAGAGCACACAGCTGGAGGCAGATTGGCATGTAGCAGAAAGAGGAAATAAAAGCTGGCCACTGGACCATGTAGCGACTGGAGCTGGGTGGCACAATATCAATTGTCCATCCCTGTTTCTGATCATAAGGATGATGCACTCCAACCACCAAATCTATCATGAACTGATTTGATTTCCAATTAATCCTACTGGGGAACTCCTAAAAATATTACACTGGAGAGGCTAAAGGGTTAGGTGAAACAGGGTAACTCCAAATCAATTATTAGCTTTTAGACTAGGGCCAAATAATGAGGGACTGTCTTGGAGGTGTCTTCTCTATCAGTCTAGGAGGCTTTAGAGGAAGGTAGAAAGAGCAAATCAGAATATGAGGCAATGAAAACCAGCCATTGTGGAAATCCTAAGTGCTGGAACTACAACTGGCACTGAGACCGTTGTGCTTAGGTTCTGTTGTAAAGAGCGTGACTTTCTCTCTCGCCCTCCCTCCCTCTTTCTCAGACTATTTGGACACCAGAGGAGGCTGGTGAGTGGAGCACAGCATGGCTCATAATAATAAATGGAATGTAATCAAACTCATGGAAAAACTTACAGGAGCAATTAGGGTTAACTGCTTTCCTCATTTTTCACCTAGTCTCTGGGATTTGAACCAGCAATCTTGCAGTTTACTGGCCCAATGCTCTTAACCGCTAGGCTACCTTCCACCAATACCATAGCAATGAATTTACGTTCAGGGCACTGAGGGCAGAGGCGCACAGGACCATGCCTCTGAGGTCACTCTGATGGGGAAAGGGGAACTTTACAGTCAGTAGGCTTGGCTTTAGACAGTGTCTTGGTATTAAAGGCTCTCTATTTCTCAGCAAACAGCTGTCAGCATCTCGTTAGTCTAACTCCACCAAACTGTGTGTTTTATGAGTTGAAGTATGATCAGTAAATTATCATAAATCCACAAGTGAAAGTAGTCTATCTATGCTGGGGGAAATAGGCAGGGAAGTGGAAGTTAGTCTCTGGTCAATGGGAATAAATCTAGCCTGAAAGAGAGGCACGCTGTTTTTCAACCCAGTAAAGAAGAATATGGTAAAAATCTGAATTATTTCACAACCGATCATCATACTTTACAGCTATGTTTCACAGATGACTGTATGCATGTGGTGAGAAAAACTGGATGAAACAAACAATAAAAACGCAACCGCTATCATTTTAACCGGCATAACCACACGGCTTCAAGTTTTGTTGATTTTTCCAAAACGACTCCAAAGCCGCGGACGCCTTTTGAAAGTAGAAAACAGAATGCATGTGATTTATGCAGCCCCGACACATAAACTAATTCCAAATGAGGCCGATGTTTAGGTTGAATCGTAAAGGAGCTCCCATTCTGACCTGTCAGCGTGTTCCTTGACCACCCATAAAAGTCCAAGTGTTTCGGAGATGACCTTGGATGGCCTGGGGCCAGGGGCATGGAAGTCTTAACATATTGTTGTCAGAGTAGATAATCAGCAGAGCACATGAAAGGAATACATTCCAGGTTTTATGGGCCAAGGCGGGCTGCTGAAGCCTTTGCTCTGGAGTGAATTCATGTACCCCATTGCAAGGATTAATAACACCGGGCTCATTAGTGCATCCCCACTACCGAGACCCCTGGCGGGAGGCATGATGGGAAACGAACCAACTGCATCGCACACCATGCTCTCTTTCGCAAATCATCATCCTCTCTCGAACATTTTTATTGTAAAGAATTTATCTGACTATTCTATCATGGAAGGTCCCTCAGTATATTTTCCACTGTGTAGACAGATTCCACACATTTTAATTGCTTGTATATTGCTTTCTTCATTGGCTATAAAATGGCATTTGGCATCTCTTCTTCTTTCTCTCATCTCCTTTTACTTAAGTTGTACTTTGGGTCAACAAAGGTGAGGATGATCAAGGTCCTATAAACCACGTAATTTTTTACCATTGCTATTTCAGAGCAATGGTAAAAAACGATGTGGTTTATAGGACCTTGATTGAAGGTCAATTTCTTCCAAATTTGAGTCATGCACATATTCTTAATTTCCTTAATGACATTTTACATCCCCAAACAAATGTTTTGTTGTTGTAAAATGTTGTAAAATGTATTCATGCTCGATACATGTGTATGTCATTACAGATACTCCACTCTGGCGGAGCATATTATCATGTAATACAAGGCTCTCCCTTCTCAATCTTCTGCCAGACAGTCACTGAGGTAGCCAAGGGAATTCTCCACTATCTATGCAGCACATTATACATAATCCAATGTATGAATTGAAGCTATATAAAAAATAAAAAAAACACATGAATGCATAAAATCACAGGAATGTTACTTATTAACGTTCCACAGATAAGCCTCCGTATATTTCAGGATGCTGTTTCTGTAGTTGTACTCTCTGCGTATATATATATATGGATGGGAGGTGTGGATTATTGTTGCATCCTGTATCTGCGAGATGTGTTTAGCCTAGGCTGAGGCTCAATACTTGTGTTAAGATAAGTCTTCAAAGTCCGGTACATACGCCGCTTACAAAGAGATAGGACTGAAAGGCACGCAGACTGTATTTGATCCCAAGGCACGCCAACATGATTTTTGGATTACTGCATTACGGTAGGTGTCAACCTTCGGGCCTTCTGGGACTGGGACACAATATATAAGACGGGGCCTCATAGTGAAGTGTCAGGCTTGGTGTGCACATTATGTCTGACTTTTCAACCACTCTTACAACTAGGAAAAAATATTTCAAAGTACAATAGGCCCAGATAAGCAGTATTCTAAGCTTGAAGTACATCATTCTGGACTGGAGTGGCCTATTGATTTTTAATGGCCTGTTTCACGGCAGCAGCCCCATTCTCCATTTGCACCCTCTGGCAAGTTTAATGTAAAATATTAGTCCCGCTGACAATTGTCATTTTTTTTTTATGAACTATGGTGATATTGCAGTGATTGTAAGTATCTTGTGAAACGTGTCAATGTTTCAATTACCTGTTGAAATACGGAACACATTGAGGCTAGTCTGTGGATTCAAATGATCACTGCATGGTTTTGACACATGTAGCCAACCATTGTCTTCTCTTAGTGAATCATGGGTAAAACCTGAGCTTGTGAAATCCAAGATGGATGCCAGTCACTTGGCCTCCATCTCACCCTCATCCTCATTTTAACATCAACCTTTGTTGACCCACTTCTCCCCTTCCATCCCATTCCATGCCAGAGGAATCGACATGAGGGGCCAAGCAAAATGGCAGGTGCTAAAAGTTTGGCTGGATATATGTGTTCTGTGGAACATGAGGCGTAAGGAGTGGGGAGGAAGGGGGAGGGATAGAACGATGGCAGAGTTGTATCGACTCTGCATCAAGCCTTGGAAGATAACACACCCTTGACAGGCACATTCTCTTGGCTGGTAGGGGGGGGGGGGGCAAACAGCCTTGCACTTCAGCGAACCCACTGCCACCAAGGCACGACAGCGGTGCTCACCCCCAATACTCTATCCTACAACCACTATTACTGCTGAACAAGGTGGGCTTTTATCACATTGCTAATCTTGACTCAGAAACTGCATTTCGGTCCCCTCTATATTTTCCCCCACCCCTTTTTGGACAGGGAGTACTCCTGCTCTGCCTCAGTGTGGTTAAATCGGTGAGTCAGAAGTGAGAATGTAGCTTCTAGAGAAACACAGAGGAAAGCCCTAGCTGACTTGCTATGCTGGTGGGAGGATGGCTATGTAGCATGGTTTAAGGCTGACCCGCGGTGAAACCGTGCCACTGCCCAGGGATCTCTAGTACCTCTCTGGGGAGCTGCACTTACTTACAATGCTAGACTTGGCTCTTCAGTGCACCTCTCTGTCTGTCCATCTCAGTAAATGTCTAGCTCATATATTTATATCACTTGCGGGAATGATTCTTGGCTTTCAGTACATTTTCTCAGACATCAATCCAAAAATAAACAATTAAATCGTTCATTCAACAATGGTTACATTTTTGCTTCATCCAGAGACAAGATGCAATTAGGGACCACAGAATGGAATTGTATTAAAACATTCCCTGTAATTTGGCAGCTCCATGTTTTAGATGTATTGGAGCAGGCCACAGACTCATGCACCGCACACTCATATATGCACACACACAGGGACCTGTGTGCAAAGGACCCCTTCAATATTGAACACGGGCGCAGGCCCTGCGTCTCTGTATTTACATGTAAATGGCCTACAACAATCTGGGTCCCTCCTGTACTGTAGGATCCCTCCAGAAGGCTGGTGGATGGATGGGTGGCGACTAGTCAGATGGAGAGACCACATCAGATGCGCTTGCATGGCTCTGGAGCCAAAGCACCAAAGGGAGAGCCTGGCAGTCAGGGAAACAGCAGGGACTCCCACATACATTGCGGCGGCCCATAGCGGTTCAGTCTAATTGGAGAGAAGCACAGTGTCAAGTGCAAAAGCAAAGAAACCTGTGACAGAATGAAGATTTTTTTTTTTACAGAAAATTTGCTTACCTGTTACCCCAAACAAGGTCCAGCAAAGTAGAAAGTGAGAGATGAACCTACTGGGCACACACTGGTTGAA
Organism: Oncorhynchus mykiss; assembly: GCF_013265735.2. Taxonomy (NCBI): domain Eukaryota; kingdom Metazoa; phylum Chordata; class Actinopteri; order Salmoniformes; family Salmonidae; genus Oncorhynchus; species Oncorhynchus mykiss. The sequence continues at coordinate 32,476,720 of NC_048582.1, forward strand.
TCAACATTGTTTCCACATCATTTCAATACAGTTACGTTGAGCCAACGTGGAATAGATGTTGAATTGATATCTGTGCCAAGTGGGGAGTAATCGTGTTTATGTATTTATTTGAACCCAGAGGGTTGACAGAAATGCATGGGAAAATGTGGTTATAGTACAACCCATTGACAGCAACAGTAAATGAATGCCTCCACCACAGACATACGAAGAGGTATCAAAACAAACTCCCTCAGGTTGGACATCCCAGAAGTGTAGGGGTCTTGCGTGACAAGAAACGCTGAACAGCAACGATCATGAGTCTCCACGTTACACGGGGAAGGGAAAGGAGTCTGTCTGTTCCTTTGGATCGTCTGTCGAGTGTTTGCCGTGTTTGTCGTGTCCTTCTGTGCTAGCAGGTTAGACATGATGGAGGTCTAGACACATCGATCGAACATTCTGTCGGTCAGGGAAGGGGAAGCTTCCTTTTGAGGATCATCTGATTGCTTTGGACCTTGCTAGAACAGAACAGCTGGGACCAGTTGGCCCCAAAGTCGGCGCTAACGCTCCGGGTTCTGTTTCAAAAATCTGTTGTATAGGCAATCAACGACTCACCCCCCCCCCCCCCCCCCCCCTTCCCCCCCGCCACAAATGCTTGCATTTTATTACTCACTCATGCACATAGACATCTACATACAATATTAAGTTGTCAGATAATGTTGCCACTCACAAATGTATAGTTTGAAAAGGTTTTAGAGCCCAATTTAAGAGTAGAGCCCGCTTAAAAATGTCGGTGAAAAGGCAGACGATGGGCTATGTCTTGAATATCCAACAAATTTCGGCTAGCAATGAGCATGAAAGACACAAAGAACACGACAACTACTAAGTAAAAACCCCCCTTGGACTGGTAATAAAGCATCATCTTTCCTTATCAGCTCAGTAACAGGGGATCCCCTATGAAAAGGGACGCTACACGACTCTTTCCAATCACACAAAGGAAGTGTGATAAAGCAGCAGAGGACATCCCAACATAATACATACATGTAGGCCTGATTGAAGAGTGGTCCCCCCACCTCCACACCAGCAAGAGCAGCAGTCACACCTTCTGCGAGTACGCTGTCAAAAGGGGAGCCCCGGGCTGAAGCAGTGTGTGTGTGTGGGACACAGCGAGGTACATTTGTGTGGGAGGTGTTAGAGTTGAGACCCCTTCATACACAGTCAAAGAACAACGCCTGAAAACACTACTTGATCGTGTCGTTACCTATGGGGTCTTGTTTCAGGCTGTTCATTCTCTGTCGTGATAGGTATTTTGTTGAATTCTGCTATGGTATTTTGGTATTTGAATTAGGCTGTTATGGTGGTATTAGTCTAGTGACCTTTAATCAACAGCAACACTCAGCTTGGGTGGTTTGGAAAGTCCTTATACTTGATATATTGGATGAGCTGTGGTCTGTGTCCTAGTTTGTGCAATATCAGGCCACATGTCAGTTGTTTAGGACAAGTATTTTGACCTTTGAGGTTCCTGTTACTTGCAAAACTTTGGGGTGTGGTGAGAATTGTGGGTAACCAGGTACACCTCTGATACCCATCTAGTCTATGTGTGTGTGGGTGGGATTGAGGTGAAGTGAGTCAGTGTGCGGGTGCGGGAAGAGTGAGTGGGTGGGTGGGCAGCTCCAAGTTTGCGTACTTTCTCTTTCTCATTTTGTCTTTCACTCTCCTCTCTCCTGACACAATATTGTGTACAATAATATGTGACAGCCAATCACCCCATGTTCATAGTGATTTATTCAATGAGACTCTCTTTCAACGTGATAAAATAACCTAATTTGAGGCATCCGGTTTCCACCTAACTGTCCATTCTGATCTTGACAGGTCCTACATGGCTTGAGGGTCAGTGCAAGGGTAAGGCAGGTACGTTCCACTTTGTGCTTTTTATGTTCTGTGACATGCCTATAAAGGGTCTCTGCCTCCCCCCTATGCTCCTGCCTGCCTGCCTGCCTGCCTGCCTGCCTGCCTGCCTGCCTGCCTGCCTGCCTGCCTGCCTGCCTGCCTGCCTGCCTGCCTGCCTGCCAGTGCCTGTGAGTGTAGCCGAGGTTCCCATAGCAGGAAGAGGAGTCTGTGACCCTGCTCCTGCCTGCAGCCTGCTGGTCCTCCTCCCTGCCGAGACCAGAAGGCCTGCTCCCGAGCTCTGCCAGCTCAGCCACAGTCTGGGGCACTGATGTCATAATGGCAGGAGCCTGTAGGCGGCTGCTATTGGTGAGTCGTACTAACACCGGATTCCGGAGTGCCATCAGCTAGTTGTGTAATATTTGTTTTCTTTGTTTTTGTGGGGGGGGGCAAAGAACTTTAGGTAGAAAACAAGATGTTCTTCAACACGCTTGTTAATTAACGCACCTGTACACTTGGTGATGTGCAGATGTTGATGTGAAGATCTTTAGGGTCTTTGGAAGGATTTTGAACACAAGCAGGTATTGAGTTTTAGATTACCCTTTGATATGGGTGCCCTCCCCACGTGTGTTTTTATGGTTTGGTCCTATCTCCTGTAAAGAGTAGCAGCAGGAGCGAACCATCACATTTGGTGCCCAGCGTGGGGGCGGTTGGTGAGCTGTCACGCTCCAACTATCCCATGGAGTTTTTCTTCTGTCTTTTCAGTACAATTTTGACTAACCTCATTTGCATCTGCTAATTAGATCCTGTTAGCATAATTCATACACATGACACCCTTTTGAAGCCAATGAATAGATACATCTCCAGACAACTCACAAAGAGCATATAATGAGGTTCAACTTAACCATAAATACATGTTTCTGAAGGGAGCAAACCACAAGGGAAAATCAGATGCATCATATTTTGTAAGCTACCTGAAAACCAACACGGAGAGTTGGAAACTGGCTGACCAGAAAACTTTTTTTTTTTAACGGTGATTCTGGAGTTTCTGGAAACCCGATATGCCGTGGCAAGAAATACAGAGATTTCCGCACGTGTGCAGGATATTTTTTTGCGTAGCTGTTGCCCACTCCACTGCCTACGTAGCTGTTGCCCACTCCGTTGCCTACGTAGCTGTTGCCTACTCCGCTGCCTACGTAGCTGTTGCCCACTCCGCTGCCTACGTAGCTGTTGCCCACTCCGCTGCCTACGTAGCTGTTGCCCACTCCGCTGCCTACGTAGCTGTTGCCCACTCCACTGCCTACGTAGCTGTTGCCCAGTCCGCTGCCTACGTAGCTGTTGCCCACTCCGCTGCCTATGTAGCTGTTGCCCACTCCGCTGCCTACGTAGCTGTTGCCCACTCCGCTGCCTACGTAGCTGTTGCCGACTCCGCTGCCTACGTAGCTGTTGCCTACTCCGCTGCCTACGTAGCTGTTGCCCACTCCACTGCCTACGTAGCTGTTGCCCACTCCGTTGCCTACGTAGCTGTTGCCTACTCCGCTGCCTACGTAGCTGTTGCCCAGTCCGCTGCCTACGTAGCTGTTGCCCACTCCGCTGCCTATGTAGCTGTTGCCCACTCCGCTGCCTACGTAGCTGTTGCCCACTCCGCTGCCTACGTAGCTGTTGCCGACTCCGCTGCCTACGTAGCTGTTGCCTACTCCGCTGCCTACGTAGCTGTTGCCCACTCCACTGCCTACGTAGCTGTTGCCCACTCCGTTGCCTACGTAGCTGTTGCCTACTCCGCTGCCTACGTAGCTGTTGCCCACTCCGCTGCCTACATAGCTGTTGCCCACTCCGCTGCCTATGTAGCTGTTGCCCACTCCGCTGCCTACGTAGCTGTTGCCCACTCCGCTGCCTACGTAGCTGTTGCCCACTCCGCTGCCTACATAGCTTTTGCCCACTCCGCTGCCTACGTAACTGTTGCCCACTCCGCTGCCTACGTAGCTGTTGCCCACTCCGCTGCCTACGTAGCTGTTGCCCACTCCGCTGCCTACGTAGCTGTTGCCCACTCCACTGCCTACGTAGCTGTTGCCCAGTCCGCTGCCTACGTAGCTGTTGCCCACTCCGCTGCCTACGTAGCTGTTAACCACTCCGCTGCCTACGTAGCTGTTGCCCACTCCGCTGCCTACGTAGCTGTTGCCCACTCCGCTGCCTACGTAGCTGTTGCCCACTCCGTTGCCTACGTAGCTGTTGCCTACTCCGCTGCCTACGTAGCTGTTGCCCACTCCGCTGCCTACGTAGCTGTTGCCCACTCCGCTGCCTACGTAGCTGTTGCCCACTCCGCTGCCTACATAGCTTTTGCCCACTCCGCTGCCTACGTAACTGTTGCCCACTCCGCTGCCTACGTAGCTGTTGCCCACTCCGCTGCCTACGTAGCTGTTGCCCACTCCGCTGCCTACGTAGCTGTTGCCCACTCCGCTGCCTACGTAGCTGTTGCCCACTCCGCTGCCTACGTAGCTGTTGCCCACTCCGCTGCCTACGTAGCTGCTGCTCAGTGCTCCGCTGCCTACATAGCTGTTGCCCACTCCGCTGCCTACGTAGCTGTTGCCCACTCCGCTGCCTACGTAGCTGTTGCCCATTCCGCTGCCTTCGTAGCTGCTGCTCAGTGATCCGCTGCCTACGTAGCTGTTGCCCACTCCGCTGCCTACGTAGCTGTTGCCCACTCCGCTGCCTACGTAGCTGTTGCCTACTCCGCTGCCTATGTAGCTGTTGCCCACTCCGCTGCCTACGTAGCTGTTGCCCACTCCGCTGCCTACGTAGCTGTTGCCCACTCCGCTGCCTACGTAGCTGCTGCTCAGTGCTCCGCTGCCTACGTAGCTGTTGCCCACTCCGCTGCCTACGTAGCTGTTGCCCACTCCGCTGCCTACGTAGCTGTTGCCCACTCCGCTGCCTTCGTAGCTGCTGCTCAGTGCTCCGCTGCCTACGTAGCTGTTGCCCACTCCGCTGCCTACGTAGCTGTTGCCCACTCCGCTGCCTACGCAGCTGTTGCCCACTCCACTGCCTATGTAGCTGCTGCCCACTCAGCTGCCTTAGTAGCTGCTGCTCAGTGCTCCGCTGCCTACGTAGCTGTTGCCCACTCCACTGCCTACGTAGCTGTTGCCCACTCCGTTGCCTACGTAGCTGTTGCCTACTCCGCTGCCTACGTAGCTGTTGCCCACTCCGCTGCCTTCGTAGCTGCTGCTCAGTGCTCCGCTGCCTACGTAGCTGTTGCCCACTCCGCTGCCTACGTAGCTGTTGCCCACTCCACTGCCTACGTAGCTGCTGCCCACTCCGCTGCCTTCGTAGCTGCTGCTCAGTGCTCCGCTGCCTACGTAGCTGTTGCCCACTCCGCTGCCTACGTAGCTGTTGCCCACTCCGCTGCCTACGTAGCTGTTGCCCACTCCACTGCCTACGTAGCTGTTGCCCACTCCGTTGCCTACGTAGCTGTTGCCCACTCCGCTGCCTACGTAGCTGTTGCCCACTCCGCTGCCTACGTAGCTGTTGCCCACTCCGCTGCCTACGTAGCTGTTGCCCACTCCGCTGCCTACGTAACTGTTGCCCACTCCGCTGCCTACGTAGCTGTTGCCCACTCTGCTGCCTACGTAGCTGTTGCCCACTCCGCTGCCTATGTAGCTGTTGCCCACTCCACTGCCTACGTAGCTGTTGCCCAGTCCGCTGCCTACGTAGCTGTTGCCCACTCCGCTGCCTATGTAGCTGTTGCCCACTCCGCTGCCTACGTAGCTGTTGCCCACTCCGCTGCCTACGTAGCTGTTGCCCACTCCGCTGCCTACGTAGCTGCTGCTCAGTGCTCCGCTGCCTACATAGCTGTTGCCCACTCCGCTGCCTACGTAGCTGTTGCCCACTCCGCTGCCTACGTAGCTGTTGCCCACTCCGCTGCCTTCGTAGCTGCTGCTCAGTGATCCGCTGCCTACGTAGCTGTTGCCCACTCCGCTGCCTACGTAGCTGTTGCCCACTCCGCTGCCTACGTAGCTGTTGCCCACTCCGCTGCCTATGTAGCTGTTGCCCACTCCGCTGCCTACGTAGCTGCTGCTCAGTGCTCCGCTGCCTACGTAGCTGTTGCCCACTCCACTGCCTACGTAGCTGTTGCCCACTCCGTTGCCTACGTAGCTGTTGCCTACTCCGCTGCCTACGTAGCTGTTGCCCACTCCGCTGCCTACGTAGCTGTTGCCCACTCCGCTGCCTTCGTAGCTGCTGCTCAGTGCTCCGCTGCCTACGTAGCTGTTGCCCACTCCGCTGCCTACGTAGCTGTTGCCCACTCCGCTGCCTACGCAGCTGTTGCCCACTCCACTGCCTACGTAGCTGCTGCCCACTCCGCTGCCTTCGTAGCTGCTGCTCAGTGCTCCGCTGCCTACGTAGCTGTTGCCCACTCCACTGCCTACGTAGCTGTTGCCCACTCCGTTGCCTACGTAGCTGTTGCCTACGTAGCTGCCTACGTAGCTGTTGCCCACTCCGCTGCCTTCGTAGCTGCTGCTCAGTGCTCCGCTGCCTACGTAGCTGTTGCCCACTCCACTGCCTACGTTGGTGTTGCCCACTCCGCTGCCTTCATAGCTGCTGCTCAGTGCTCCACTGCCTACGTAGCTGTTGCCCACTCCACTGCCTACGTAGCTGTTGCCCACTCCGCTGCCTTCATAGCTGCTGCTCAGTGCTCCGCTGCCTACGTAGCTGTTGCCCACTCCGCTGCCTACGTAGCTGTTGCCGACTCCGCTGCCTATGTAGCTGTTGCCCACTCCGCTGCCTTCGTAGCTGCTGCTCAGTGATCCGCTGCCTACGTAGCTGTTGCCCACTCCGCTGCCTACGTAGCTGTTGCCCACTCCGCTGCCTACGTAGCTGTTGCCCACTCCGCTGCCTACGTAGCTGTTGCCCACTCCGCTGCCTACGTAGCTGTTGCCCACACTGCTGCCTACGTAGCTGTTGCCCACTCCGCTGCCTACGTAGCTGTTGCCCACTCCGCTGCCTACGTAGCTGTTGCCCACTCCGCTGCCTACGTAGCTGTTGCCCACTCCGCTGCCTACGTAGCTGCTGCTCAGTGCTCCGCTGCCTACGTAGCTGCTGCTCAGTGCTCCGCTGCCGCTTTGACCAGTGATGAACGCCTTTGTCAGGTGTAGCCTACACACTTCATGTTGTACACAAAGGACACGGTCAACATGTTCAAACTATTTGCATTCCATGCCTAAGTAGACTATTAAGCATAAGCACGATTTCGTATGATTTTTTTTTGCAGGAGGCCGAGTTAGACTACATGCAGCTATTTACATGTTGTACACAAAAGACATGATCAATATGTTCATCCAAACTCGCAGATAGTTTTTTGCAAAACTCAAGAAGGGAGTTACATGCAGATATCTTGGTAGCATGTAAAACACAAGACCTAGTCTAATTAGTGATTGAATGTCATTTTTTTCATCATCATTGCCAACATTGGCTGTAGCAGGAGGCGGACAGGCAGTGTTCCTGTTCAGCAACTCTGGGTAGCGGCTTCGATATGGCAGCAACTACAAAGATTAGCCTGCATCATCACACAAAACGCTGATTGTTTTTCTCCAACGCAATACATGTGTCGGGGACTGCATTCTGCTTGTGCGACTGCAATATTCGTTTCAACAGACAGAGACGGTTGTAGCCTTCATAAATAGCCAATTTCAGCTGTCCAGAAATATGAGGCAGAGACATAAACTAAATTCGCATGGTTCAGAAGAGGGTGATTAAAGAGAGAATTTTAAATGTGTATTTATTTAACCTTTATTTAACTAGGCAAGTCCGTTAAGAACAAATTCTTATTTATAATGACGTTAACCCTTAACCCGGACGATACTGGGCCAATTGTGCGCCGCCCTATGGGACTCCCAATCACAGCCGGTTGTGATACAGCCTGGAATCAAACCAGGGCCTCTAGCACTGAAATGCAGTGCCTTAGACCGCTGCGCCACTCGGGAGCCCTTTGAGAAATTTGTAGGAAGGTGGAGTGTGAGTAGCAGCTACGTATATTATTATAATCGTTTTTTGTTGCCTAACACGTGCAGAACATGATCTGGATCCATAGCTTTGAGAAAGTGGTTTCCATTGGGGCAAGGCTGGAGCAGGGCAGGGCTGGAGCAGGGCAGGGCAAGGCAAGGCTGGAGCAGGGCTGGAGCAGGGCAAGGCTGGAGCAGGGCAGGGCTAGGGCAGGGCTGGAGCAGGGCAAGGCTGGAGCAGGGCAGGGCTGGAGCAGGGCAAGGCTGGAGCAGGGCTGGAGCAGGGCAGGGCTGGAGCAGGGCAGGGCTAGGGCAAGGCTGGAGCAGGGCAAGGCTGGAGCAGGGCAAGGCTGGAGAAGGGCAGGGCTGGAGCAGGGCAAGGCTGGAGCAGGGCTGGAGCAGGGCAGGGCTGGAGCAGGGCAAGGCTGGAGCAGGGCAGGGCTGGAGCAGGGCAAGGCTGGAGCAGGGCAAGGCTGGAGAAGGGCTGGAGCAGGGCAAGGCAGGGCTGGAGCAGGGCAAGGCTGGAGCAGGGTAGGCCTGGAGCAGGGCAAGGCTGGAGCAGGGCAGGGCTGGAGCAGGGCAGGGCAGGGCTGGAGCAGGGCAAGGCTGGAGCAGGGCAAGGCTGGAGAAGGGCTGGAGCAGGGCAAAGCTGGAGCAGGGCAGGGCTGGAGCAGGGCTGGAGCAGGGCAAGGCTGGAGCAGGGCAAGGCTGGAGCAGGGCAGGGCTGGAGCAGGGCTGGATCAGGGCAGGGCTGGAGCAGGGCAAGGCTGGAGCAGGGCAGGGCTGGAGCAGGGCTGGAGCAGGGCAGGGCTGGAGCAGGGCAAGGCTGGAGCAGGGCAGGGCTGGAGCAGGGCTGGAGCAGGGCAAGGCTGGAGCAGGGCAGGGCTGGAGCAGGGCAAGGCTGGAGCAGGGCAGGGCTGGAGCAGGGCAAGGCTGGAGCAGGGCAGGGCTGGAGCAGAGCAGGGCTGGAGCAGGGCAGGGGTGAAAACTCCATATTCGCAGCCATGGCCAACTTTAAAATGTTCAGAAACCGTTGCCAATGCTGTCTTCATATATTGAACCAGCACAGCAGGTATTTGTGTTCTATTTAGAATGCACTTTAGTTGAAAATCACTTGTAACATATAAAATACAGTGACGTTAAAGATGACCACCGATGGTGTGACTGGTTCATAAAGACTCAATCAGGAATCTGAGAGACCCTACCATTCATTTCAAGTCAAAATAGGCTATAAGCAAATATGTTTTCTTAATAACACTTGAATATTGATATATACATGTTAAAATATGCATAAATAGGCATGGGTATGTTTCATGATATACTTACGCAATAAGGCCCGAGGGGGTGTGGCACAGTACATTGCCAATAAATATACCACGGCTAAGGGTTGTTCTTAGGCACAATGCAATGTGGAGTGCCTGGATACAGCCCTTAGTCATATACCACAAACCATTGAGGTGCCAACGTAATTAGAACAGTAAACAAGTATTTTTACATCATACCCGTGGTATATTGTCTCATATGCCACAGCTTTCAGCCAATTAGCATCCAGGGCTCAAACGACCCGGTTTAGAAAGGATTTTCACTGAGGGAAAATATATAGATATAATATATAGAGTAGCTTGCAGGTTGTCAAAACAAGAAGAGGCCCTCTAAGGAGTTGAGCTGATAACGGCCTCATCATGATCTATTCCTGATGTAACTTCACAGCAGCTGTCAGGCTGTAGCACCCAAATCTGGGGCTCATTTTCCACATTAGATAGAAATGTTACCTCTCGCTAATATCAGTCTCCCTAATATAATAGAGTATGTATTGGCATGGTAGTCACGTAGCAGGTAATATGTAATTACAGAGTATGCTCAAATTGTTACCTTGTACTTAAAAAAAACTGCATTCAATATTCCGACCCAGTCCTGTAATGTAGCTGCAAAGAGAGAGAGTAAACTAGCCAAGCTCCAAGTCTTGAAGTTGTTCCGAAGTGAAGAGGTGCATCTGCATGCTACAGTAGGGAGGCCCCAGTAGGGAGCCTTGAGTCATCCCATGTGAAGCATGGCCTGGCCTGACTAGAGGCTACAGGACGTGAAACCAGTAGGGAGCCTGCCGTGTGTGTGCGCGTGTGGATGCACGTTTATAGTATGTACTATATGTGTGTGATCCCGTCTGGTCTCTCCAACCGCTTGATCTTTCACATTTCGCAGGAGGGACAGGAGGCTGCCAGGGTGCAGCCGGAGCCTGGGTACAGTACGTTAGCAGTGCCCGGCATTCATTAGCACCTCCCAAGCTGTCTGCACTTTCACCAAACGCTCTCTACCATGCACTCACTAGCTCCCCGCTCCCTCCCGTCACCCTGCTCAAAGGCCTTCACTCGTTGGCTTCACTTAGCCGCAGCTGAGGCCTCCCATCTTGGCTTGGTCCAAGTCAACTTTGGTGGAGTTCACCCACCGACACTCAGAAGGCGGTCAACTTCATTGAAGTCTTCGGTAGTAGTAGTGATGCGATTATCAACTTTACCTTGCTAAGGTCCATCAGTACACTCTTGATAGCGACACTGACATTGCTTGCCTCCTAAGTCTTTACTTTATAGTTGACTCGGAAGTCAACTATAGATGATTTGTAAAATGTTCTACAGTGCTCATTTCTCCTATGATCGCAATCAGTTTGCAATAACCAGCCTCAGTTGAATCCCCCATCATACCATCACAACAACCAAATCCCCGCTCAACCCCTACTACCATCCATCTAATCTCCCAGCAGAGCAAGCCTATAATCTCTCCACCAGGTATCCATATCATGGCACCTCTCACTGTCACCCTTGACTGGTCAGAGCTGACTGGGAGCTGATCAGCACTAACAGGTACTTATGAACTACACTGCACCGTGGCAGCTACGCTAAGAAAGAGGCCAATCTGCGAAAAAAGGTGATTCACCCTCAGAGTGAGAAAAGAACCCCCCCCCTCCGACTACCCCAATCACAGCTACTGTGGTTTATGTCCAGCACTCAGGCGACCGGGCCACTTGGTTTTTTACACTTTACACCACCGTGCAGCTTCATGACGCTACTCCTGAAAGAACGAGGGATGGGGAGGAGGAGAGGGATGGGGAGGAGGAGAGGGAGATGTGAGCAGTGACCTGAGGTCTGAGTCTGTGAACCCTGATGCTGCAGCAGGCGACATGGCACATTCTGGGCTGATGAGTGAGGTGTCGCTCTTTCTTTCAACCCCCACCCCTCTCTCCTCCTCTCTCTCTCCCTCTCTCTCTCTCTCTCTCTCGCTCTGTCTCTCTCCCTCTCCTTTTCCTTGCACGATCAACAGGCAGGGGATACCTCAGAGAGCTGAGATCAGGGTGCAAAGAACACAGCAGGAGGGGTGTTTACCATACTTCTGGAAGCCTGCCAGCCAGTTGCCGTAATAACAGCATTATGCCTATACCACACAGTATCACACAGTATTAGTGGAGAGTGGTCCTGTTTTTCACAGTGGATTTCTGGGGGGGCTGACACACTGTCCTCTCACTGTTACCAGATTAGAATATATTATTACTGTAGCAGACTGTGATGCCTAATGCTTTGAGAAATAAATTGTGGCATTTAGCATTTTTGCTAACACTGTTTGGTTGGTTTGAGGGGTATGTTTGGGTTCTTGTCTGAAGGGCACGTTTACATTCTGGTTCGAAAGGCATATTTCAGTTACCAGTGCTAATAAACTGGTCTGCGACCAAAAGGCTCCTGAACAGCTTCTACCCCCAAGCGATAAGACCGCTGAACAGTTAGTCTATGGCTACCTCGATTATTTACATGGACCCTTTTGCACTGACTCTATGCGCACTCACTGGACTCTACCCACACACTCACACATACTTATATTGACACTCCAACACACACACACACACAAGATCAGACACCACGCGTACACACACTTTCACACTCTTCACATACGCTGCTGCTATTGTGTTTCTTATCTATCCTGATTGCCTAGTCACTTTTACTCCCACCCACATGTGCATATTACCTCAACTACCTCGTACCCCAGCACATTGACTAGGTTACTCCTTGTATATAGCCGTGTTATTGTTAACTATTGTGTTACTATTTTCTATTTTGCTAATTGCTAATGTTCTTACTTTTTAACTCTGCATTGTTGGGAAAGGGCTCACAAGTAAGCACTTCACCTGTTGTATTCTGCACGTGACAAATACAATTTGATTTGATTGACTGTGAAGCGTATGAGACAAAGAACTATCAAAACACATATCCAGTGGTTTGTCTTGGAGCTATTTGATCTGAGCAATGTCTGCTGAACCATAAACCCCGCTGTAGTTCACTTTCACTTTGATCTGTCAGTCTCATCTCTGCAGCAGCCTCCACAGTAGTTATGTTAGCCTGCAGGCTAATGTCAATGCTAAGGGCTTTGAGGGCTAATGCAGACTGAAGGTGTGTACCACGATCGCACGGTGCTCATCTAAGCCGAAGCATGTTCTGACTGTCCATCCCTGAGCGCTTGCGTCCCCTACAAATCCACTCAAACAGATAGGGCACACTGACAGCCACTTGGTTGGAATTTAGTTTCAGGCCAATTAGCTCAACAGCAGATGAACCCCAAAAAGCAGCAAGCTGTTCCGCAAAATTCTGCCGAACAAGGGGGTAATGGTATTTGATAGGGAATGTATTTCGATGCTAACCCACGTCGTGTTCAACATAATCATGATAGATAGGGAAGGAGGGCCTGGAGTCTTGGGGCCAATTAACGCCTCTGAATTTGTCTAGCTAACTCATCATGCAGAGCCTCTGTCTGTGTTAGCATATGTAATGATCTGGAATTAAAACACTTCTAACTAAGCATACTATCGTAAAGGAAAGCTAGATTATTCTGCTTTATTCTTTTCTGAGTATGTTTGATCATCTGCCTGATATACACTTTGCAGTAAATAACACTTTATTCTCTAAATCAAGAATACATTAGCATTCTTTATGCATAGGGATCCTGTCCTTACGGAACATGAATGTGTATATATAGAGGTTTAACTGTCATCGGGTATGGATGCATTAAATCCACCATTCAAAGGTGTTATACTCATTAACACATGACTTAAAATGCACCACAAAGAAAGAAAAAGACCTAGATATTTAAAAACTGATAGTGTCTCGTTGCTGATGATGATATGTGCAGGTATTACATTTTGTACAGTGCTTAGTAAATATATACGTTTTTAATATGTATGAAAGAGAGTTCCTCAACAGGGGCATAAATTCTTTCAATTAATTTATTATAAAAACAGTGGATTACTTTTTGACTGCATTACTTCTTGGTCCACCATTTCAAATAAATCGCCAATAGATTGACACCGGTGGACTTAATACAAAAAACGGCAATATTTTCACATTGTAAGAGGTTTTGCTTGAATATTTGATAATAATAAAAAAAAGAATCTAAGTTGTAGTCCAAGTATTCAGACAGTGAGACAAAGGTGTTTATCAGCGCTGTTGTTTTTGGACTGGCATTGTAGCGAACATCCTCTTGAGGCAGAACTGCAAAGAGGCCACCGCTGACTCCAACTAAATTTAGGAGCTACCACGCATATGGGACAGCCTGTTGGGCCCTTCATGGGCCTTCACCATGCCACGAAACAAACGAATGGTGGGCGAAAAGGGAGAACATTTATAAAGCCAGCACCCACGCCAGTTTTTTTCTCTCCAACTGAACAATACCAGCATTGTTCAGCAGGGGCTCTGGCATGCCTGACGGCGGTTCATTGTTTGTGCAAAAATCAACAACTTGGAAAATAGATTTTGAAATGTCTGGTTTCAGGTTGCAATGCGGGTTCACTTTGAGAAGACTTTTAGCAGTCCAAAATAAGAGAAAAATAACATATGTTTGTTCAACAAAAACTTATTTTGACGGTCTGATACATCCAATTTCGATATTGATTTTCAACGACAAGAAATGAAATGTAAGTAAGAGAGACTGTGGGCAGTCAGAGAGAGAGAGTGCGAGAGAGAGCGAGAAAGACAAATAGAAGAGAGAGAGCAAAGTTGAGGACAATACTGGAGCCTCTGCTGGAGGGCAGAGAAAGCCCTGACGCACCCTGTTTGCTGAGATTCTGAAGAAGCCAATCCTCCATTCCACCTTGACGCTGGATAGATGTAAAGTAAAGCATCACTGGCCACGACGCTGTTCCCTCCCGCTACAGCACGTCAGTCCCCTTTGTCCTTCAGGCTCACCATGAGCTGTTTGGGTAGATGCTAAAGGCAAAGGGCACATACCCAGAAACCCGACCCTCCTCCTCTCCAACTCCCCCCTTCGCATTCAGTGTTGGCCTTTGTCTGTCTTAATTGAGCCCCCTACTCCATTTAATGGGCTGCTTAATACCTATGCTGCGGGTTAAATACATCTTAATGCACCACAGCTAATCACTTCATTAAAAGAGTTGTAAGGCTGGTCGAGGGCCGCGAGGTTGCGTCCATTAATTAGGGGGTCTCTCTCCGCGCCCATGTCAGGCCGTACGGAGGGGCATAGCAGCGGGCTGTGAATGGTGGGAGAGGAGGAAAGGGGAAAGATGAACGCAAGCATAAATACAGCAGAGAAGAACAGGGAGTTGGGAGTTTATGCATCAAAGCTTGTCATTGAATGAGTTTGCTCTGTATACATTTCTTCAGCACCATTTTATTCTTATGAGAATATTGGTGAAGGTGAATAATTATGGGGAGTTCAAGGTGAATAATTATGGGGAGTTCAAGGTGAATAATTATGGGGAGTTCAAGGGGAATAATTATAGGGGAGTTCAAGGTGAATAATTATGGGGAGTTCAAGGTGAATAATTATGGGGAGTTCAAGGTGAATAATTATGGGGAGTTCAAGGTGAATAATTATGGACATCAAAATTAGTTGAATGTGGAGAGAGATCGGAAAGCACCTCTTTTTTTTCTCACAGCGTGTTGATTATTTGAAAATACAGTATATTCCTATGTTACAAATCACAACAATATGTGTAATCTATACAGCATTCAATTGGAAAATAATGAATAGTATTATGGAATCTTTTCCAAGTGAGTGTCTAAATAAACAGATTTTGTAGTCATTGTCATAACATTATATAGTAAGTAATGTGTGCATGTATAACTGGTGTACATTTCAGAATTTGAATAGATTACAAACTGCAACATTAGTTTGTAGTATCACTTGTCTTTACGGTATGGGGTAGGTGCAGTGTTGGTGCTAAGCTGACAGTCCCCATGCTAATGTTCCTGACTCTGTACAGGGTGGTGAGCCTCTCTGTGGCACGACAGGCAGGCCCAGCGTCGTCTTGTCTGGGCTCAGAGCCATCAGGCATGGGCCACAACACTCCTGTATCCTCCTCCTACACCCCCCCCCCTATCCCTTTCACTTCACTATGGTGTTTTAAACGCTAACAGGCCCCTTGTATTTACTCTTCTATCCTCATATCTGAAGACACCTTTTGACGAGGAACTTCCTTTGATGAGAAGGCACCTTCTGATGACCTGACCTCAGGCTTGCAAACAAAATGCAACTTATAATAGGTTTTGACACGCTACATTTCAGAAATAGTGCATTTTAGTTTGAAATGATCTACTCCAGTTTTGTGTTTTAGGTCTGTTGACGCAGGCTTGCGGTCTCTTGCCCTAATGATGTTGGAGAGCATCGAGGCCCTTGAGGACAACCAGTGCTTGACTTGGAGCTGTCCGGAGTGCTGTACCAGTCTGTGAATCTGGTGTGTGCGTGCTAGTAGACTGTTGGAGTCTGAGAATGTACAGATTGAGAATGCGAAGGATGCGTTGTTCCAAGTTGTCAAATGAGAGTTTTTACAGTCATGAAAATCCTGGAAAAGTCATGGAAGTTTAATGTTGTGTTTTCCTTTTAAAATATATTATCAATCATTTTAAAATCTACATATCACCCATGCTCAGAATTAGGCCTTTCAGAGTGTCTCTCTGTGTGTGCTCTGAATCATCTGCGTGTGTGTCAGTGTAAGTGGGCCATTGTCTGAGGAGCGAGAGAGAGAGAGACATTTCAGCTGCAGGTAGCCTTTAAAATAATTATAGTCTAACTATAGCCAATTCAAAACATAGTGTAACGTCTACTTCCAGCTCACACTCTCAAACTCGTAGATCCCCTGAACGCAGCTCACTCTCCAGATCCTAATCACCTGAATTCTGATCACCTGTTCACAAACCTGTATGTCATTATCACACGCTGTTTAGTTCAGTTCTTTGCACCCCATCATTGTAAGGTATTGTATGTTTTGTGACACACTTCTAGTCGGAGCTCTGTTTTTCCTGCTACCTGCCTTCTCCTGTGTATGACCTTCTGCCTTCCCCTGGACCCAGCTACCTGCCTCCCTCTGTGTATGACCTTCTGCCTGCCCCTGGACCCAGCTACCTGCCTTCTTCTGTGTATGACCTTCTGCCTTCCCCTGGACCCAGCTACTTGCCTCCCCCTGTGTATGACCTTCTGCCTGCCCCTGGACCCAGCTACCTGCCTCCCCCTGTGTATGACCTTCTGCCTGCCCCTGGACCCAGCTAACTGCCTCCCCCTGTGGTCCTTTACCTGCTGCGCCCTACGCTTGAAACCAGCTCTCTGTCTCCCATCGTGTTCATTACACATAGCTTGTAGTATAGCTATCTATTTAGCTATCAGCATGAATGTCGTTGACTCGCTTTGAACTAGCCTACTTTATCAATTGTGTCCCCATGATAAAATGACGCCGGAGCAGAAGGCAGTGGTTGCCCCCAACCGATTGTGTTTTTTGTTCGTTCATCTGCATTGTTTGTTTAACTGTTTTTTTTCTCTCTCATTTTGTACATAATGCTGCTGCTACTGTCTCTTATGACGAAAATAACTTCTTGACATCAGGACTGCGATTACTCACCACGGACTAGCAGAGCCTTTTTCTTCTTTCACGACTCTGACGAGCGTGAGGCGGATGATATACGGCTCCCTCGGAAACAGGCCCCAAGCCCCGTGATCTGTGTGAAGAGGAGGTGAGAGAAAGAGAGGCCGGAGAGCGGGCTGCCTGCTGAGAAGTTGAAGGAGATCGAATAAACCCCAACTTCCCTCAATTCTGTTAACGGGACATTAATGCTTCACGGAGTCGTGGCTGAATGACGACAACATCAACATACAGCTGGCTGGTTATACGATGCACCGGCAGGATAGAACAGCGGAGTCTGGTAAGACAAGGGGCGGCGGTCCATGTATTTTTGTAAACAACAACTGGTGCACGACATCTAAGGAAGTCTCGAGCTATTGCTCGCCTGATGTAGAGTTTCTCATGATGCTGTAGACCACACTACCTACCGAGAGAGTTTTCATCTGTATTCCCTGCAGCGTTTTACATACCACCACAGTCAGAGGCTGGCACTAAGACAGCATTGAATGAGCTGTATTCCGACATAAGCAAACAAGAAAACGCTCACCCAGAGGCGCTGCTCCTAGTAGCCGGGGACTTTAATGCAAGGAAACTTAAATCAGTTTTACCAAATTTCTATCAGCATATTAAATGTGCAACCAGAGAGAAAAGAACTCTGGACCACCTATACTCCACACACAGAGATGCATATAAAGCTCTCCCTCGCCCCGGATTACCAGGACGTGTACTGCGAGCATGCGCTGACCAACTAGCAAGTGTCTTCACTGATATTTTCAACCTCTCTCTGTCCGAGTCTGTAATACCAACATGTTTTAAGCAGACCACCAAGAACACTAAGGTAACCTGTCTAAATGACTAGCGACCCGTAGCACTCACGTCTGTAGCCATGAAGTGCTTTGAAAGTCTGGTTATGGCTCACATCAACACCATCATCCCAGAAACCCTAGACCCACTCCAATTCGCATATCGTCCCAACAGATCCACAGATGATGCAATCTCTATTGAACTCCACACTGCCCTTTCCCACCTGGACAAAAGGAACACTTATGTAAGAATGCTATTCCTTGACTACAGCTCAGCGTTCAACACCATAGTGCCCTCAAAGGTCATCAATAAGCTAAGGATCCTGGGACCAAACACCTCCCTCTGCAACTGGATCCTGGATTTCCTGACTGGCCGGCCCCCAGGTGGTAAGGGTAGGTAACAACACATCCGCCATGCTGATCCTCAACATAGGGGCCCCTCAGTGGTGTGTGCTCAGCCTCCTCCTGTACTCCCTGTTCACTCATGACTGCACAGCTAGGCACGACTCCAACACCATCATTCAATTTGCCGATGACACAACAGTGGTAGGCATGTTCACCGACAACAACGAGACAGCCAGGACAACAACCTCTCCCTCAAAGTGATCAAGACAAAGGAGATGATTGTGGACTACAGGAAAAGGAGGACCCAGCACGCCCCTATTCTCATCAACGGGGCTGCAGTGGAGCAGGTTGAGAGCTTCAAGTTCATTGGTGTCCACATCACCCACAAACTAACATGGCCCAAGTACACCATGACAGTCGGGAAGAGGGCACGACAAAACATATTCCCCCTCAGGAGACTGAAAAGATTTGGCGTGGGTCCTCAGATCCTCAAAATGTTCTACAGCTGCACCATCGAGAGCATTGGTTGCATCATTGCCTGGTATGGCAACTGCTCGGCCTCCGACCGCAAGGCACTACAGAGGGTAGTGCGTACGGCCCAGTACATCACTGGGGCCAGGCTTCCTGCCACCCAGGACCTCTATACCAGGTGGTGTCAGAGGAAGGCCCTAAAAATTGTCAAAGACTCCAGCCACCCTAGTCATAGACTGTTCTCTCTGCTGCCCGAACGGCAAGCAGTACCTGAGCGCCAAGTCCAGGTCCAAGAGGCTTCTAAACAGCTTCTACCCTCAAGCCATCTAGTCAAATGGCTACCCAGACTATTTCCATTGGCCTCCCCCCTCCCCCCTATTGCGATTTTACTGCAGCTCTTTAGTTACATGCTACTTTTATCTCTTATTCTTATTCTGTATTTTTTGGAACTGCACTATTGATTAGAGCCTGTAAGTAAGCATTTCACTGTAAGGTCTACTACACCTGTTGTATTCGGCGCACGTGACTAATACAATTTGATTTGCTTTATTAATCGAATGAGAGAATAATTGTATAAAAACATAAAAGTATTTAGTTGTCATGTTGCAATATTTGATCCAAGGGTTGTCAACCATCCTCCAGGAGAGCTCCTGGGTGTGCAGGATTTAATGTTTGAGTCCCGCTCTTATCACACCACGTTGTAGCCTGAACAGCAACTGCTCAACAGGACCTTGTTAGGCAGACTCTGGTGTTTTTCAGGGCTGGATCGAAAGCCTGCACAACTAATAGCTCTCCAGATGGTGGGTTGACTTCATGTGTTTTATACAGTAGCCTAGCAATGCAGTCATTCTACTTTGTGGCGGTTTAAGTGCCTTGGCCAAGGGCACAACAGCAGGAGATAGTAGGCCTTACATAGGATCAGAGACCAGCAGCCGTTTAGTGTCAATACTACATTCATGCATTCATGGAAATCTGGTTAAAAGTCTTGGAGAAGTCATAGTAATGTCACGAAATTCAATCTGTGAAAATGTCTTAACCAGTAAATAATCAGAGGCCTCTATAATGTCTGCCGGTCATTTCTGTGAACATTGTCTAATAAACCGACTTGAAAAAAGACAGCTCCTGCACCTCTTTCATCCCAAGTCGAGCACTGAGGACATCTCTTCTTCTCTGGAGTCGGACAAGCAGACTGCGATCATCTTGAACGTTCATCACTCCCCCCCCCCCCCCCCCCCCCCACTGCAATTTCCTGACACTTTGAGAGCTTTTCTCGCTGTATATTTTATCACTTTCTCTTAAGACTTGTGCTCAGCTACGCCTCGGATCCTCTTAATAAACACAGCCAAAAGACGAGATGAACGATTCGCTCATAAGATTTCTTCCTCATTTGAACCGAGCAGGCGTACTGTGTATTGTAAGGAGCACACTGTATTAGTCAAATGTATCTTTTCACACCTGTAAATATGGTGCTTGGATCGTTTGGTAACCAGTTCCTCTGAGGGAAGGCCGCTTGGGGCTGACAAAATGGTGGACTTTCTTTTCAACTGTCAGGGTATGGAAAGGATTGTGGCACACGCATCAGCATTGTATATACAGTATAATATTTAACATGTTTTTATCAATTGTTGCTGGAATTAATGAACTGTGCACAGTATCATTTATTTTTTCCAAATATGGCTCGTGCTCATTCAACGGAATCGTGGATTTGTTGTGATCTGTTTTTTTTTTTTTACATTAAACATTTTTTATTTACATTAAACATTTTTTTTCAATCACACAACAATTATTATTCTGTTATTGTGCATTTATGAATATCATTGCCTATTTTAATGTATTAATCAGACAATATGTTGGCACATTTATGGGATGTCAATATCATCAGAGATGAATTATTTGTCACCTCACTATATGTTTGTTAATGTTATGAAATGAAAGTGTAACTGAAGTGTGACAGCAAGTCGAGAGTTCTCCTTTCTGATTGTAGAAAAGCTGATAGAGATGTAGGCGTGTAATCACACCAAGGTACTGACACTCTCTGAAGACACACATTATCATTTCTAGTGCCAACAAGTTCATGACTGAAATCCTGTGGATGTCATGTACAGTTTAGTCATCATAAAATCAGAACAAGGATAAAAGAAGAACAACAAAATGTCAGATAAGGTTCTCTGAGATGCTGCAGTTTGTCCAATTAAACAAATTGAATGAAAAAGCACCCTCACACACACGTGCACATGCTCACACTCGGGACATACTCTGTCAGAAATAATCCTCACGTTTTGTTCCCTGCAGTTTTCTGCAAAAATAAAGCTTACTTCAAAAAAGGATCTATTTGCTTCTTAGACACCAGATCCAATTCACTCCTCACATTTCAAGGCATGTCGTCGCCTTGTGTGTACAGTACAGTGCGCATGCCTCTTTTGTCAAAACACGCAAGTCCTGACCGGTATCTATTGATCATTACTCCGAGCAGGTGGATCAATCCTCCGATCAATATGGCTCCTGTTGATGAGGTGCTGTCACGACGTGCACCTTACGGCCTCCCTAACCACCACTGCCACCATCTACCCCCTCCTATGGTCGTACTCAGCCCTGTCTAATTGCCTACAGCCTCCCCCCTACTGCTCTCCCCCTCACCCCTATCCATGCCCCCTCCTCCACCCCTGCACCCTCCACCCAGCCCCAGGCCAGAGCTGCCCTCGTGGCGGTCGGTCGGTTGTGAGGGGCTCAGGAGAGTGGCCTCGGCTGGGGCCCCCTCACTCACACTCAGCTCAACGTGTTAATAGATCCAATGCCATCTTATTTTCTCACTTCTGTGAGACGGCAAGGGGCGGCCAGGCGGGAACGTCAGTCTGCCGCGTTAGAAGGCCTGGGAGGAAGAGGGGGAAGGCAGGGGGAGGTGAAGGTGGAGGGAGGGTTGTGGCACTCTACCAAGGAGGTCAAATAGAAGGCAGGGGGCACAAGTTCATCAGTGCAACATAGGAGGATTGGATAAAGAGGGGAAGTGAAGAGATGGGAGCGATGGAGGATACTAAGAACCACTGCTGGGTTTTGGTTTCTCTCTTTATATCAGATGCCTCGGGGGGGGCACTTTACGTGATTGGCCGAAACGCGAGAGCAGGGTCACAGGTTTGTCACTCATCCACAAGACAATAGTATCAGTTTCTCATCATTTTATTCACAGCTGAGCAAGTCGGTGGCAGAGATATTTGACGCTCTACTCCTCATAATAGAAAAGAGATGCATGAGCCATAAAAGGTCATTCGTTATCCTTGTATTCTTGTATTTTTGTGTTCGATTTTTGACTCACTTACTGTTTAAGGCAGCTCACACTGAGTGTACAAAACATTAGGAACGCCTGCTCCTTCCATGTCCTCGACTAACCGGTGCCCCCGCACATTGACTCTGTACCGGTACCCCCCTGTATATAGACTCGCAATTTTTATTTTACTGCTGCTCTTTAATGAAAGTATTTTCTTAAAACTGCGTTGTTGGTTAAGGGCTTGTAAGTCAGCATTTCCACTGTAAGGTATACCTACACCTGTTGTATTTGATTTGATTTTTTTGATTTGATTTGATAGACTGACCAGGTGAATCCAGGTGTAAGATATGATCCCTTATTGATGTCACCTGTTAAATCAACTTCAATCAGTGTAGATGAAGGGGAGGAGACAGGCTTAAGATGGATTGTTAAGCCTTGACACAATTGAGACATGGATTGTGTGTGTGTGCCTTTCAGAGGGGAAACGGGCAAGACAAAAGATTGAAGTGCCTTTGAACGGGGTACGGTAGTAGGTGCCAGGCACACCGGTTTGAGTGTGTCACTCAAACTGCAACGCTGCTGGATTTTTCACGCTCAACAGTTTCCTGTGTGTATGAAGAATGTTCCACCCAAGGACATCCAGCCAACTTGACACAACTGTGGGAAGCATTGGAGTCAACATGGACCAGCATCCCTGTGGAACGCTTTCGACAACTTGAAGAGTCCATGGGCAAAAAGAGGTGCAACACAAATTAGGAAAGGGTTCCTAATGTTTTGTACACTCAGTGTATGTCGCCGACACAGATGTTCAATCCAGGATATACCTTGCTGTGCACAACATTTTCCAGGACAGACATTGTTCAAGAAATTAAAACAAAATATTGAAAAATATGAATTGACTATCAATTGACCGTAATGACTGCCAGTTCACCATTCAAAATCACTGAGGTAGTAGTGTAACAAGTAAGTTTACAGTAGATATTTTTGCATTACATACTGTAATCTCATTGTACTAACAACATCAGGCTGAGGTACTTCCACGGTGCTGTGCTTTTTGTTGAACTGAAAGTAAATCATGTCAGAGCAGACCACAGACCACCATTGCAGATACAGTACATTTGATTAAAAAAAAGAGGTTTTCATGAAAAAACGACACAAGAACATAAGAATCTCTGATTGGCACCTACCACAACTCCCACACAGTAACTAACGTGAGAATATAGTAATCTTTTTGGGATATTTGTCTCAGAAAAAAAAATAAGACACAGAAAGCAGCACCTGTTTTCAGATTGATACACTGGTAAGTTGGCAAAAGGGCAACATGTTTGCCAACGAGGGTAGATATCTGAATAAAGATTTAGCCTGTGTGAAGCTATGATAATATAATTTACTTGGCACATTCTATAAAACTGCACATATTGGTGGCAAGGTCATAGACAGAACTGCAATGAGGTTTTCTAATGACACTTGTCACAATGTCAAAGAGTCTGATTATTGTACATTCTTTTGCATTTCTCCTCAGGGTGTAAAGGTTAGAAGGATCAGAAAGTATACAACTTCACAGAGACATCCTCATGTGTTAAGAGGGGAAGGAGGAGGATGGTGTGTAAGAACTAGGCCGTCCTATTCAACTATTGCTCTACATAGACTATTCTATCCACGTATTCTTCAGATATACTACATATTCTATCCACACATATATATATATATATATATATATGGTTTGTTATATACTCCGTACTCCTACAATGTTCGTCCTAATATTTCTATGTTTCGTAATTCCATTCTTTTACTTTTAGATTTGTGTGTATTGTTGTGTATTGTTAGATATTACTGCCCTCTTGGAGCTAGGAACACAAGCATTTCACTACACCCACAACAGCATCTGCTAAACATGTGTATGCGACCAATACAATTTGATTTGATTTGATTTGAGTCGAGTGCCTCTTAAGCGTTTTTGGGTTCCTCACCATGCCCTGGCCCTGTCACGTTGGTCACAGTCTCCCTCTCTCGGCGCCGGGGATTGGAGGTGACTCTGACAGCCAGGGTGGCCACCGTGTCACGGAGGTGAGACAAGGCTCTCAAGGCTAAATGGCCTGACTGAGGAAACCCCTATGTGTACGCGGCGTGTGGAAAAAAACCAACCCATCCTTTCTCACCGTGGCCGTGGTGTCTCGTGATGATGATAATGACATGGGCAGGATGAACACCCCCTGTAGCCGTGTATGATGTCGGCTCCTTCTCCACCCATCCCGAGGTCCACCGTCAAATTGAGGTGAAACACAACGCAGTCATTTGATGTGGCAGTGTGTTGACGTTCATTGGGGTTTAATTGAGGAGACGGCTTTAGGGGGGGAAGGAGAGACAATGATGACAATGACAATGAGAGTTTGTCTCTGTGAGGTGAGAAGTGACAGAGACATGTCAAAGGTCACCAGGGGCCAGAGGTCAGCCCCAGTGGATACATTCAGTCATCGTGTACACACTTTATTTAGATGCGGATGCACATTCAGACACTGAACACATACAACACACACACTCATGCATGGACGCTTGCACACAAATGCAAACACACTTTTGACAGGGAGGGCTATCAGAATGACAGAGAGGGATATCTGAATGACTGATGAGGGGATAGTGTCTGTCTCATGCCCTTCTCCTTTGCCCCCTCCCCTGTATGGCTCACACCCCTGTTGTGCCCTTGCACTCACATCCTGCCCTGGCCAGACACAAGGTCACTCATCTGTTTATAAAACAGATGCTTTCAGATGGCTACTTTCAGCTTATGCATGTGTGTGTGTCGGTGGGCGCAAAGTCATTTAGGTTTGTTTTCTCGGATGCCATCTTCCTCCTTTCATCCACCCTCCTACCCTACCTAAAGGTCAAAGTCCTCTCTATAATACCTGTGACCTTTTGCTTCAAATCACCCTTTAACCCTTTATCCATTTCAAATGATAACCCATGTAATGATGTTTTGTAATAGACCATGAATAACAATGGAAGTAATCCATGATGAAACCCATACATGAACATGTAGAATGCCGAGGAAATGAATAGATACTTCCTCTGGCTACACGGCCTTTCTCCTAAACAGGCTGACACTGAGGGTGAACAAGGGGGAGTTAAGGTCACCTGTGATTTGCTGGAAACGAAAAGGCTCCCCGTCTCAATACAGAGCCACACGCACACATGCAAATGTGTAGGCACACACCCACTTTCTGTGTTTTAGTATGGTCCCGCTGGGCCTTAGTAATGGCATTGTTTATGTTGGTCAGCAGGGTCTCTGTCCACACAGTCAGAGGGGTCAGTGCTCCCACAGCAGGCATTGGACAGAGGGGTACACACAGAGTGGGAGGTACCACTCCTAGTTGGGGGGGGGGTTCCACTCCCCCACACATTCAAGCCAATGCATTCAATGTCTGTCAGGGCCCTTCTCTGTGGGCTCTGGCCTTGGCATCCCACTGTAAAAGAGGCATAAGCTGGCATAGGCTGACACTGGCTGTCCCATATGGCACCCTATTCCTTATATAGTGCATAGGGCTCTGGTCAGAAGCAGTGCACTATGTAGAGAATAGGCTGCCATTTGGGACACAGATTTAGCTTCCTTGCGGCGCTGCATATGATTAGCTGGACCATTGGGCAGCTTGGCCACAGCGCTGCCTGGGCCATGGGCATTGGTCCACAGGGCAAGGGCAAGGACATCAGGGACTCTGCCAAGGTGGAAGCGGATCTTGTGCTTGTTTACAATACATTGTGCTGACTTGGAGTATTTCAGTTTTTATCTCCATTGCATCACATGGATAGCATTGCCAGTATCTATGTATTGCCAGTATACTGTATCTATGTATTGCCAGTATCTATGTATTGCCAGTATACTGTATCTATGTATTGCCAGTATCTATGTATTGCCAGTATACTGTATCTATGTATTGCCAGTATCTATGTCTCACACTTAGATAGTGTCTATGTGCAAACTTGGGTACTGGTCATAAATATACACAGTATCTCAGAATTTTGCAGTATTTTAATGAGGGAAGCATTCTTCTGACCATATTTTCTATATATTTTTAGCTTTATTTTATGATAGAGATGGGAAGCATACAATATCATTGTCACCTCTGTATGATAAAGCAGCACAAAGGGCATAAAGCTAGTGCTATTTTTCTCTGCACTGTCAGTGCAACACAGCACAGTTGATCTCCAATAGGAGATCACAAGCCTCTCTAGAAAAGGAGATTTTATCTCAATGAGACTAACCTGTAACGTGTGTAAACAATAGATAGATACGTGTATCAATTCACAACCTTTTGACTTGACTGACTTTGACTGAGCTCTTGTCCACATCTCTTTTTAAATTCCTCTGATTTCTCTCGGACAGGAAACGGTTAAACCATCTCTTAAAACAGCAGTCCAAGAAGCTGTCTTTCAGCCTGATCAAGTCTCATTCTATCACACCTCCAACTTCGCAAGTGTGTGACTTCCGTCTGTTGCAGTCTCCATCTCTATCCCTCCTCTCTTTTCTCTCTCCTTTTTTCACTTGCAGATCCGAGCACCACAGTCCCACATGAATACATCCTCGCTATTAACATCCAGCTCCAACACCCTCTTACCATGCCAACACCCCTTACAGCCCATATCCCCTCTCTAGCCCCCCACTCCCCTACTCCCTTACAGTACCCCCTACCCCCTGGCTTCCCCCCACCCCTCCACTCCCTCTCCTTTCCCTGTGGGTCGCTTCTTCCCTCTGCATTGCCGCCACCCCGGCCCTGTGCTGTCACTCTGGATGGCTCCTTGTCCACTCTGCCCCGCTGTGATTGAGCATTACGAGGTGTTTCACGCCTCTGTGCATTAGCCCAGAAAGCGGGGAGGGGAGCTAGGAGGGTAAGGGCTGCGGGTAAATGATACGTATAGATCGCAGGGGCACAGGGTTCAGCGGCGGGTCAGGTCTGTACCACTGAGCCCCGCTGATGGTGCCAAAGCACACACACGGGCAATGGATGGATGGAAACACACACACGTGGACACGCGCACACCAACACTTTCTCTCTCACACTTAGGCAGATACTGTACACAGGAGCTACAGTTGGGCATTTGAGCAGGGATTCCTATGAGAATCACCTCCATTCGCCAATTACATTTCCACATACTCTGAATTTTACTTGGTGATATGGTGCTGCTAGTGATAGACAACATTTAGAGACGGAATACAGACACTGGACTTTCAACAAAGTTTACATACATTATATAGAACTAGGTAGAGTGAGCATAGAGCTATAAGAGAATGAGCAGATATACAAATGTATAGTGGGTATATGGTTGTTATGCAGTGGATGTACAAATGTACAGTATCAGTATGAACACTGTATGTCTAAATGCAGAGAGATGGACAGACTGCAATGCAGTGTAGCGCAGTTATTTTGTGTACAGTTCAGAGATGGCTTGATGCCGTGTGCAGCACAGTCCTTTAGTCTCTATGGGTCAGAAGGTCCGGTTGGTGAGGGTAAACAACTTTTCAGCTGGTGGGAGGTTTTAGTCATGAAATACCTCCAACCGCCTTCCAAAGGAGAATTTCTGGAGGATCTGGTGACAAGGGTGGAAGGGGACGGCGATGATCTTTCCTGCACGCTTCTTTGCCCTGGAGTCGTGCAGGGACCTCGATGGAGGGCCGGTGGCAGACGGTGACCCTCTCTGCAGACCGGACAATGTGTTGCGGATTTCCCTGGCAGCGGGGCAGACACAGACCCAAAGCAGATGGTGATAGTGGAGGTAAGGATGGACTCAAACAATTGATGTGAGATTTAGCATTTCTTCAGCTGCCGCAGGTATACATCCGCTGGTGTGCCTTCTTGGTGACCGCTGTGATGTTGTCCTCCCACTTGAGGTTGTTGGAGATGATGGTCCCCAAGAATTTGAATGATTCAGCTGTGCTAACAGCTGAGCCATCAATCTCGAGGGGGACAGATGGTGGTGGGGGGGGGGGGCGATTCCTGAAGTCAACCACCATTTCCACGGTTTTGTCTGTGATGAGTTCCACGTTATTGCGACTGCACCAGGCCACTAGCCGGTCGACCTCTCCGCGGTTCATGGACTCATCGCCGTCAGTGATGAGACCGACCAAAGTGGTGTCAACTGCAAACTTGATTAGTTGGACCGATGATTTGTTGGAGGTGCAGTCATTGGTTTAGATTGAGTATGGTAGAGGTGAGAGACTGCATTCCTGCAGCGAGTTTGAAAGGTGTTTTCCCAGCTTCACATGTTGCGTCCTGTCGGACAGGAAGTCAGGAAGTCAAAGGTTTTCATGATGACAGAGGTGAGTGCTAAACCTTTGTAGTCGACACCTTTTGCTTTTTTTGGGACTGGAAAAATGATGGAAGATTTGAAACATACAGGAACAGTGCATTGCTCTAGTGACTGGTTGTCCATGAAGACAGGGGAGAGCTGGTCAGTGCTGTGTGGCTGGAGAGACCTTGTCCGGGCCAAAAGCCTTCCTGCTGTTCTGTTTCCTAAAGTGTCTGTTGATCTCCTGCTCTGTGATGACCAGGGGTGGGGGTAGTGGGGAGGGCAGCCTGGGACTGGTTGGGGGGAGGGAGGGGTGGCGGGGGGTTCCTAGGATGGCAGAAGGGTAGAGGAGAGAGGAGCCTGGAGAGGAATGCAGAAGGGAGAGGTCGATGGGTGAGAGGGGGATGATAGGGAAAATATAGATGAATTACAAGTGTATACAAAAACATGAATAAAACATCACAAATTAAATAGACTATTTACTTTCATAAGTAATGATTTGGTGGCAGCTCAACCACAGCATGTTCGAAATAATAAGAGCATCTAATTAATGGATTCTGACGAAGGGCATTCTGCACTCTGACGGTGACAGAACACCAACTGGGTTTTAATTCTGCCTGTCAATCTGGCCCCAGAAAGCACCACAAAGCACTGTCTTTGCTCTGGAGTTTATAATGGAGAAAACATCAGCCATTTTACTGGCTATTAAAGTCAAGTTATACTAACTGTTTGTGGACATAATGTCAAGAGGAGCCATTTCCTGGTTTTGGACCAATAGCATGTTCAGTAAGTCAGTCAGTCAGTGGAGGGCTGAATGGTATCAGGGGTGTTCAGTGAGTCAGTCAGTCAGTCAGTCAGTCAGTGGAGGGTTGAATTGTATCAGGGTTGTTCAGTCTGTCAGTCAGTGGAGGGCTGAATGGTTTCAGGGGTGTTCAGTCAGTCAGTCAGTCTGTCGATGGAGGGCTGAATGGCATCAGTGGTGTTCAGTCAGTCAGTCAGAGGAGGGTTGAATGGTATCAGGGGTGTTCAGTCAGTCAGTGGAGGGTTGAATGGTATCAGGGGTGTTCAGTCAGTCAGTCAGTCAGTGGAGGGCTGAATGGTATGTGGGGTGTTCAGTCAGTAAGTCAGTGGAGGGCTGAATGGTATCAGGGGTGTTCAGTCAGTCAGTCAGTCAGTCAGTCAGTCAGTCAGTCAGTGGAGGGTTGAATGGTATCAGGGGTGTTCAGTCTGTCAGTCAGTGGAGGGTTGAATGTTATCAGGGGTGTTCAGTCAGTCAGTCAGTGGAGGGTTTAATGGTATCAGGGGTGTTCAGTCAGTCCGTCAGTGGAGGGCTGAATGGTATCAGGGGTGTTCAGTCAGTCAGTCAGTCAGTCAGTCAGTCAGTCAGTCAGTGGAGGGCTGAATGGTATCAGGGGTTTCAGTCATTCAGTCAGTCAGTCAGTGGAGGGCTGAATGGTATCAGGGGTGTTCAGTCAGTCAGTCAGTGGAGGGCTGAATGGTATCAGGAGTGTTCAGTCAGTCAGTCAGTCAGTCAGTGGAGGGTTGAATTGTATCAGGGGTATTCAGTCTGTCAGTCAGTGGAGGGCTGAATGGTATCAGGGGTGTTCAGTCAGTCAGTCAGTCAGTGGAGGGTTGAATCGTATCAGGGGTGTTCAGTCAGTCAGTCGGTGGAGGGTAGAATGGTATATGGGGTGTTCATGCAGTCAGTCAGAGGAGGGTTTAATGGTATCAGGGGTGTTCAGTCAGTCAGTGGAGGGTTGAATGGTATCAGGGGTGTTCAGTCAGTCAGTCAGTCAGTCTGTCAGTCAGTGGAGGGTTGAATGGTATCAGGGGTGTTCAGTCAGTCAGTCACTGGAGGGCTGAATGGTATCAGGGGTGTTCAGTCAGTCAGTCAGTGGAGGGCTGAACGTTATCAGGGGTGTTCAGTCAGTCAGTCACTGGAGGGCTGAACGTTATCAGGGGTGTTCAGTCAGTCAGTGCAGGGCTGAATGGTATCAGGGGTGTTCAGTCTGTCAGTCAGTGGAGGGCTGAACGTTATCAGGGGTGTTCAGTCAGTCAGTCACTGGAGGGCTGAATGGTATCAGGGGTGTTCAGTCAGTCAGTCAGTGGAGCATTGAATGGTATCAGGGGTGTTCAGTCAGTCAGTCACTGGAGGGCTGAATGGTATCAGGGGTGTTCAGTCAGTCAGTCAGTCAGTCAGTCAGTGGAGGGTTGAATGATATCAGGGGTGTTCAGTCTGTCAGTCAGTGGAGGGTTGAATGGTATCAGGGGCGTTCAGTCAGTCAGTCAGTGGAGCATTGAATGGTATCAGGGGTGTTCAGTCAGTCAGTCACTGGAGGGCTGAATGGTATCAGGGGTGTTCAGTCAGTCAGTCAGTCAGTCAGTCAGTGGAGGGTTGAATGGTATCAGGGGTGTTCAGTCTGTCAGTCAGTGCAGGGCTGAATGGTATCAGGGGTGTTCAGTCAGTCAGTCAGTGGAGGGTTGAATGGTATCAGGGGCGTTCAGTCAGTCAGTCAGTGGAGGGCTGAATGGTATCAGGGGTGTTAAGTCAGTGGAGGGCTGAATGGTATCAGGGGTGTTCAGTCAGTCAGTCAGTCAGTCAGTCAGTCAGTCAGTCAGTGAGTGGAGGGTTGAATGGTATCAGGGGTGTTCAGTCTGTCAGTCAGTGGAGAGCTGAATGGTATCAGGGGTGTTCAGTCAGTCAGTGAAGGGCTGAATGGTATTAGGGGTGTTCAGTCAGTCAGTTGAGGGCTGAATGGTATCAGGGGTGTTCAGTCTGTCAGTCAGTGGAGGGATGAATGGTATCAGGGGTGTTCAGTCAGTCAGTGGAGGGCTGGATGGTATCAGGGGTGTTCAGTCAGTCAGTCAGTGGATGGCTGAATGGTATCAGGGTTGTTCAGTCAGTCAGTGGAGGCCTGGATGGTATCAGGGGTGTTCAGTCAGTCAGTCAGTGGAGGATTGAATGGTATCAGGGGTGTTCAGTCAGTCAGTCAGTGGAGGGCTGGATGGTATCAGGGGTGTTCAGTCTGTCAGTCAGTGGAGGGCTGGATGGTATCAGGGGTGTTCAGTCAGTCAATCAGTGGAGGGCTGAATGATATCAGGGGTTTCAGTCATTCAGTCAGTCAGTCAGTGGAGGGTTGAATGGTATCAGGGGTGTTCAGTCAGTCAGTGGAGGGCTGAATCGTATCAGGGGTGTTCAGTCAGTCAGTCAGTGGAGGGCTGAATGGTATCAGGGGTTTTCAGTCAGTAAATCATTCAGTGGAGGGTTAAATGGTATCAGGGGTGTTCAGTCAATCAGTCAGTGGAGGGCTGAATGGTATCAGGGGTTTTCAGTCAGTCAATCAGTCAGTAGAGGGTTGAATGGTATCAGGGTGTTCAGTCAGTCAGTAAGTCAGTGGAGGGATGAATGGTATCAGGGGTGTTCAGCCAGTCAGTCAGTGGAGGGCTGAACGTTATCAGGGGTGTTCAGTCAGTCAGTCAGTCAGTCAGTCAGTCAGTCAGTCAGTGGAGGGTTGAATGGTATCAGGGGTGTTCAGTATGTCAGTCAGTGGAGGGCTGAATGGTATCAGGGGTGTTCAGTCAGTCAGTCAGTCAGTCAGTCAGTCAGTCAGTGGAGGGTTGAATGGTATCAGGGGTGTTCAGTATGTCAGTCAGTGGAGGGCTGAATGGTATCAGGGGTGTTAAGTCAGTGGAGGGCTGAATGGTATCAGGGGTGTTCAGTCAGTCAGTCAGTCAGTCAGTCAGTCAGTCAGTGAGTGGAGGGTTGAATGGTATCAGGGGTGTTCAGTCTGTCAGTCAGTGGAGAGCTGAATGGTATCAGGGGTGTTCAGTCAGTCAGTGAAGGGCTGAATGGTATTAGGGGTGTTCAGTCAGTCAGTTGAGGGCTGAATGGTATCAGGGGTGTTCAGTCTGTCAGTCAGTGGAGGGATGAATGGTATCAGGGGTGTTCAGTCAGTCAGTGGAGGGCTGGATGGTATCAGGGGTGTTCAGTCAGTCAGTCAGTGGATGGCTGAATGGTATCAGGGTTGTTCAGTCAGTCAGTGGAGGCCTGGATGGTATCAGGGGTGTTCAGTCAGTCAGTCAGTGGAGGATTGAATGGTATCAGGGGTGTTCAGTCAGTCAGTCAGTGGAGGGCTGGACGGTATCAGGGGTGTTCAGTCTGTCAGTCAGTGGAGGGCTGGATGGTATCAGGGGTGTTCAGTCAGTCAATCAGTGGAGGGCTGAATGATATCAGGGGTTTCAGTCATTCAGTCAGTCAGTCAGTGGAGGGTTGAATGGTATCAGGGGTGTTCAGTCAGTCAGTGGA
Source organism: Oncorhynchus mykiss (assembly GCF_013265735.2). Lineage (NCBI taxonomy): Eukaryota > Metazoa > Chordata > Actinopteri > Salmoniformes > Salmonidae > Oncorhynchus > Oncorhynchus mykiss. The sequence goes on from NC_048582.1 coordinate 32,508,923, forward strand.
GGGCTGAATCGTATCAGGGGTGTTCAGTCAGTCAGTCAGTGGAGGGCTGAATGGTATCAGGGGTTTTCAGTCAGTAAATCATTCAGTGGAGGGTTAAATGGTATCAGGGGTGTTCAGTCAATCAGTCAGTGGAGGGCTGAATGGTATCAGGGGTTTTCAGTCAGTCAATCAGTCAGTAGAGGGTTGAATGGTATCAGGGTGTTCAGTCAGTCAGTAAGTCAGTGGAGGGATGAATGGTATCAGGGGTGTTCAGCCAGTCAGTCAGTGGAGGGCTGAACGTTATCAGGGGTGTTCAGTCAGTCAGTCAGTCAGTCAGTCAGTCAGTCAGTCAGTCAGTGGAGGGTTGAATGGTATCAGGGGTGTTCAGTATGTCAGTCAGTGGAGGGCTGAATGGTATCAGGGGTGTTCAGTCAGTCAGTCAGTCAGTCAGTCAGTCAGTCAGTGGAGGGTTGAATGGTATCAGGGGTGTTCAGTATGTCAGTCAGTGGAGGGCTGAATGGTATCAGGGGTGTTCAGTCAGTCAGTCAGTGAAGGGCTGAATGGTATCAGGGGTGTTCAGTCAGTCAGTTGAGGGCTGAATGGTATCAGGGGTGTTCAGTCTCTCAGTCAGTGGAGGGCTGAATGGTATCAGGGGAGTTCAGTCAGTCAGACAGTCAGTCAGTCAGTGGAGGGATGAATGGTATCAGGGGTGTTCAGTCAGTCAGTGGAGGGCTGGATGGTATATGGGGTGTTCAGTCAGTCAGTCAGTGGAGGGCTGAATGGTATCAGGGTTGTTCAGTCAGTCAGTGGAGGCCTGAATGGTATCAGGGGTGTTCAGTCAGTCAGTCAGTGGAGGGTTGAATGGTATCAGGGGTGTTCAGTTTGTCAGTCAGTGGAGGGCTGGATGGTATCAGGGGTGTTCAGTCAGTCAGTCAGTCAGTGGAGGGCTGAATGGTATCAGGGGTGTTCAGTCAGTCAGTCAGTGGAGGTTTGAATGGTATCATGGGTGTTCAGTCAGTCAGTGGAGGGTTGAATGGTATCAGGGGTGTTCAGTCAGTCAGTCAGTGGAGGGCTGAATGGTATCAGGGGTTTTCAGTCAGTCAATCAGTCAGTGGAGGGCTGAATGGTATCAGGGGTTTTCAGTCAGTCAATCAGTCAGTGGAGGGCTGAATGGTATCAGGGGTTTTCAGTCAGTCAATCAGTCAGTGGAGGGCTGAATGGTATCAGGGGTTTTCAGTCAGTCAATCAGTCAGTGGAGGGTTAAATGGTATCAGGGGTGTTCAGTCAATAAGTCAGTGGAGCGCTGAATGGTATCAGGGGTTTTCAATCAGTCAATCAGTCAGTGGAGTGTTGAATGGTTTCAGGGTGTTCAGTCAGTCAGTAAGTCAGTGGAGGGATGAATGGTATCAGGGGTGTTCAGTCAGTCAGTGCTCCATCCCTGACCTTTCCCCAGGTCCCCTCCAATCAGTACACACCCTGTTGCACACCCATGAGCGGTGGGGACGTGCTCGATAACACTCCCGTCTCGCATGCTTAACCCCTTCACCGCCTACAACCCCCTTCCCCCTGCCCCCTCACCCCACCCCACACTCAGTGTTTTATCTCATATACTGTAGTATCATTAGGTGTTATGCGATCTGCTAACCATTTGACCTCATACATGAGGCATGAATGAAGTTGAATTCAATATCAATTGAATATGATAATGGATTAATGTTGGATTGAATATGATACCGGTGCCTGTAAAATGCTGTCTACGATAACGGATACTCCATGCAATCTGCCATTACCAGAGAGAACCCTGAAGCGCCCGGTGTTGCATTGTTGACTGACTCCATTTTAAACGTGTCACACTGGCCCTGTGAGCTTCCATCGATACACTGTTGCAATGACATCCTCCTCCCGGTTTTGTTTTCTGGTGTAGGGACACGCTTCTAACATGGCTCTTTCAACCTGAGTAAACAGACTACAGGGCTCCCGAGCCGACACACGACAGTACACAGACTGCACACTACTGTACCTGCACTACAAAGGGCCCTCAGTGCCCTCTTAGACACTGGAGGTAAGTGTGGGCTCTTGTTTCCAGACACAGGCACCTTGTACTTTTGTAGGGAGAACTGATCCCCCATTCACCCTCCTCCTTCTTCTCTTCCTTCTCCTCTGCTCCCAGAGTCACTCTCTGGTAAACCAGACATATCCAGATCAATATTGTTTTCCAGGGGGCTGCAGGGTATGTCTGGTGGGAGCTGTCTGAAGTGTCTTCCCAGTCTACGGGGTTTCTGTCTGTCTCACTCGCTCTGTTTCTCATCATTTCCTCTGACTACCTTTGTTTCTTTATTTCTTACTACATTTTCCCCCCGTACCCACTCCCTCTCCTAGCATCCTTCGCCCAATGTCTCTCTGTCCACTTTCTTTCCCTTTTCACCTCGCTTGTCTTTTACTGTCCCTCTGTCTGTGTCATTTCCCCCTCTCCTCCCACTTCTCTACTCCCTCTCTTTCTCCCTCTCTCCCTTCCCGCCCGCAACCCCGGGGCTCGACAAGCTGGCCGGGCCGCCGCATCTGCCAGCACATCTTTAGCGGCTTGGCAGCGAGTGGCGTCCGTCACAGGTTGTAATCAAACCTGCCTGGAAACGAACGGAGAGGGGCCCCCCTTCTGGCTGATTAATCATAATGTAATTTTAATTAAAAAGCACAGTGTCAAAGGGTTTAGCTGCCTGAGAAGTGAGCCCAGATTGCCACGCAGCGGCAGCCCTCAGTTTGCACACAGGAAATGCGTCCTGACAAATCCACGCAAACGCGCCAAGAAAAACAAAGGCGGCCATTACCGGGATATTGTCATTGGAGAGGGAGGGATGGAGGGAGGTGAGTGGGGATGAAATGGATGACGAGCGGGGAGGAGGGGGGAGGAAGGGGTAGAAGGGTTGTGGGTCATGCTGTCATGGCAATTGGGTCTTGGTGAGAACGCCTGTGCCACGCGAGGCAAGAGGGAGAGGGGAGGAGAGGCGTGAGATTCAGAGATTGTTTTTGTCAGGGGGTGGATTTCATTTGTGGGTGGATATCGTGACCGCATGTGAGAGATGCTTTAGGGTGGATGGGTGGTTGCATGCACGAGGCATTACGTTCATATGTCTCAGATGGATGTATGGTCTAGTCAGTGTCGGCTACCTGTGCAGTGGCTCCTGCACCTCTTGAAATATGCTCCAGGCCAACCTTTAGCAATGTGTGGATGATAGCTACTTAAGACAGGGCCAGTCTCAACAGGAAGCCAGAGGGTTGGCTAGGGTCAGTTAAGGCTTTGGTGGAGACGTGGTAGGTCAACGCTGGTGAAGGCCTTAGCCCCAAATACACGCATAGCTACATGGTATAAAAGTTATGATGACAGATTAATAAAAGGATTACAGACATGGGTGAGCTCTTTGTCCGTGTGCCCATAAGGAAGTGTGAGATCAGGGGTTATTTGGAAAATATGACACACACACACATGCACGACACACACATAAAGGCACAAAGGCACGACGTACACGCACACACACACACACACACACACACACACACACACACACACACACACACACACACACACACACACACACACACACACACACACACACACACACACACACACATACAGCACTGAGACGTGAGATCAACACAGGCGCAAAAGACAAGAGACTCCAAGGTGACTCTATTGTATCATTGCAGGAATATCCTCACTTCACTGTAAAGCGGCAGGTAGCCTAGCGTCTAAGAGTGTTGGGCCAGTAACCGAAAGGTAGCTGGATCGATTTCCCCAGCCTCCTAAGTGAAAAATCTGTTTCTACCCTTGAGTAAGAAACTTAACCCTAATTGCTCCTGTAAATTGTTCTGGATACGAGTGTCTGCTCAATGACTAAAATGCAGATTAACTTGTTATGCAGGTAGGTACAGTCCTTCAAAACCTCTCATAGATGTACCACCAAGCCTTGATTACTGAACACTGTGCCCTGCCCTGGGACAGTGAGACAAAGGGACATGGCCTTTGTGATCAAGGGAGGCAGAGAGCCAGCTTACCCATGGGAAGAAGAGAGAAAGAGTGAGAGAGAAAAGGACAAAGAGGGACAGAGCGAGAAGGACATAGATTGAAGGCTGTGGCTTTTATCCCCCTCCTTCTCGAGAGGTACGGATTGTACTCCTAAAAAGCGTTAGGGACCCATGTAGTCTAATTGTGTTTCTGGGGTGAGGTCCGCGAGTTGACGATTCCTCAGGGCCCCCTGTGTCACTGACCCCCACTGTGCTCTCTTACCCCTTCTCTCTCTCTCTCTCTCTCTCTCTCTCTCTCTCCCCCTCTCTCTCTCTCTCTCTCTCTCTCTCTCTCTCTCTCTCTCTCCCTGTCTCTCTCTCTCTCTCTCGCTCTCTCCCTCTCTCCCTCTCTTTCTTTCTCTCTCTTGTTCCCCCTATCGGATTACCTTTGGAGAGTGGAGGATGCTGGGAGGGTGACGGGGGGGCTCCTCAGGGTCCCGGGCTGAGGGGGTGAAGGTGAGAGACCGTGAAGGGCCTTCATCCACCCGGTCACAACACGCATGTGATTTCTCCCTCCAGGTGTCGTGTCACGTGAGTGGCAGCGTCGCCAAGTGAAGGTCCTTAAACAAAGCATGACGGGTGCTGTCCCTTGTTGTTGTGGCAGATCCCTTGTTGCTGGATCCCGGGAAGATTAGTATTATTGCTGAGAGTGGACAATTGCCAATATTCTGAATTATGAAAACCCTGACATGTACTGTAGTTGCACAGGACTGAAAAGAGGGAGCAGTCAAGGCCTCATAGAAGCAAGTGACATACACTGAGTGCACAAAATATTAGGTACACCTTCCTAATATTGAGTTGCACCCCCTTTTGCCCTAAGAACAGCCTCAATTTGTCAGGGCATGGACTCTGTTAGGTGTCTAAAGCGTTCCACAGGGATGCTGGCCCATGTTGACTCCAATGCTTCCCACAGTTGGCCGGATGTCGTTTTGGTGGTGGACCATTCTTCATACACACAGGAAACTGTTGAGCATTAAAAAGGCATCAGCGTTGCCGTTCTTGACACACTCAAACCGGTGCGCCTGGCACCTACTACCGTACCCCGTTCAAAGGCACTTGAATCTTTTGTCTTGCCCGTTTCCCCTCTGAATGGCACACACACACAATCCATGTGTCAATTGTCTCAAGGCTTAAAAATCCGTCTTTAACTTGTCTCCTCCCCTTCATCTGCACTGATTGAAGTGGATTTAACAAGTGACATCAATAAGGGAGCAAAACTTTGTTTTGTACACTCAGTGTGTATCAGTCATCAAGACAAACAAATATGTCCCAAATCACATCCATATTTATTATTTTGACATCCTGAAAGCCCACAATTAAAATATGTATAACACATTTCTAAGCTTACACGGTATTTTGTTGGTAGATTTCAATATCCCAATCTACTCCTTTCTATTTCTTCATGGCTTTGGTAACTTAACCAGTTGAGCTAAACACTATGAGCAGAATGCTAGCATTAAGGTAGTTATGAGGTGATATGATATGATAAGACAGGAACCATATTGTCCTGTGATTGGGAGCCATGCTCCAGCCGTGGTATTTCCTCTGCCACGCTGCCTGGCACACTGCGACACTAAGGAGAGACACCAGACGACCCCAAGACTATGCCAGCCCCCTGAAAGGAGAGCAAGAAACAGACACAATACATTTGGACCACAGTTATCACACTGTAATCACACTATATTAAAGCAGGTTGGTTTGATTAGCATTTCCAAAGCACATGAAATTCACATAGAAATGTGCACATCTGCACACACACACACATACACACAAACATGCACTGTACGTATCCCAAAATCGGTCCTCGGGTCCCCAAGGGATGCACATTTTGGTTTTTTGCACTACACAGCTGATTCAAATGATCAAACCTGGATGATTTGTTGATTATATGAATCGGCTGTGTAGTGCTAGGGCAAAAAAACGAAATGTGTACCCATGGGGGTGGTCCAGGACCGAGTTCGGAAACCTTGACGTAGAGACACAAAAATCACAGCCACAAAAACATGGAAACATTCATGCAAATCCTGGTGATTAGCATATGTATTATAAGATAACCTTTCCTTTAGAACCCAACAGTTGATGAGGAGTTGACAAGGAGCGGTGTTGTGCTGCAGTTCTGCCAGTCCCCTTTCACCCTGAGAGCTGGCTGTTGGACTCCCGGTTTGTTGAACCCCCCCGCTGTTCGCCTTAACCATGTTCTAAAAACCCCATCTGTTGTCATTATTGTGTCCTCAGCCATCTGAAGTAGCTGGTGGGGGGTGGGGGTTCAATGTTCAATGTAAAGCATAGAGAGGTTTGGAATGATTGTAGGGGGTTATTTTTTAAATGAAGTCAGGGGGTCTTTTTGGTGGCATGATGACGCAACCGTCTCACTTTGTTCTACAGGCAACCAACCCTATGTAATGGACATATGTTAGATGACATAATGCTGGAAACAGCAATCATGTTTAGAATAAGAAAATAACCACAGGCTCTATGATCCTACATTTTCTAAAGCATATTTTAACATAATATGAAAAATAATACTAGTAGTAGTATGAATCCGTGGCCATCTTTCAGCAATTATTGATTTAAGTAAAACATTCACAATTGCTCAATGTAATACAATTTTGACAACATTTCTCACGTGTACTGTATTTTCCTGTAGTATAGATTGGATTACAATGATTACACACAGTCTCACAGTAATAGACTTGCATGATCTAATTCACAATACAACTTTACCATTTACTGTACAGGACAAAACAAAGGTAAAGACCTGGCATCAAATGCCATTGTCAGTTAAATATAACATTGGTCAAATATACTGAACAAAAGTATAAATATATAGTGCTGGTCCCATGTTTCATGAACTAAAATAAAAGACCTCAGAAATTATACAGAAGCACAAAAAGCGTATTCCTCTCAAATGTTTAGTTTACATCCCTGTTAGTGAGCATTCTCCTTTACCAACATAATCCATCCACCTGACAGGGGTGGCATATCAAGAAGCTGATTAAACAGCATGATCATTACACAGGTGCACCTTGTGCTGGGTACAATAAAAGGCCACTCTAAAATGTGCAGTTTTGCCACACAACACATTGCCACAGATGTCTCAAGTTTTGAAGGAGTGAGCAATTGGCATGCTGACTACAGGAATGTCCAACAGAGCTGTTGCCAGATAATTTAATGTTAATTTAAGCTGCCTCCAACGTCTTTTTAAAGAATTTGGCAGAATGTCCAACATCACAACCGCAGGCCATGTGTAACCACGCCATCCCGGGATCTCCACATCCGGCTTCTTCACCTGCGGGTCTGAGACGAGCCACCTGGACACCTGATGAAATTGGTTTTCCACAACCGAAGAATTCCTGCACAAACTGTCAGAAACCATCTCAGGAAAGCTCATCTGCATGTTCGTCATCCTCACCAGAGTCTTGACCTGATTGCAATTCGACATCCTAACCAACTTCAGTGGGAAAATGCTCACCTTTGATGGCTACTGGCACAATGAAGAAGTGTGCTCTTCACGGATGAATCCCGGTTTCAACTGTACCGGGTAGATGGCAGACAGCGTGTATGGCATAGTGTGGGTGAGCGGTTTGCTGATGTCAACGTTGTGAATATAGTGTTCCATGGTGGGATTATGGTGTGGGCAGGTATAAGATATAGACAACGACACAACTGCTTTTTATCCATGGCAATTTGAATGCCAGAAGTGCGTCATTCTTTGCTCTTTGCTCGTTCACTGTTCTCATTCCATGGGAAAGAGAATGCTCCTACTTCTGTTTCTCTCAAGCATCTACAGTGCCTTGTGAAAGTATTCACCCCCCTTGGCATTTTTCCTATTTTGTTGCCTTACAACATGGATTTAAAATTGATTTTTTGGGGGGTTGTATTATTTGATTTACACAACATGCCTACCACTTCAAGATGTAAAATATTTTTTATTGTGAAAGAAGCAAGAAAACCCCCCAAAGAAACTCAACTTGAGCATGCATAACTATTAACCCCCCAAAAGTCAATACTTTGTAGATCTACCTTTTGCAGCCATTACAGCTGCAAGTCTCTTGGGTTATTTCTCTATAAGCTTGGCACATCTAACCACTGGGATTGTTGCCCATTCTTCAAGGCAAAACTGCTCCAGCTCCTTCAAGTTGGATGGGTTCCGCTGGTGTACAGCAATCTTTAAGTCATACCACAGATTTTCAATTGGATGGAGGTCTGGGCTTTGACTAGGCCATTCCAAAACATTTAAATGTTTCCCCTTAAACCACTCGAGTGCTGCTTTAGCAGTATGCTTAGGGTCATTGTCCTGCTGGAAGGACAATCCCAGTCTTCATCCCAGTCTCAAATCTCTAATAAAATTGAAACAGGTTTCCCTCAAGAATTTCCCTGTATTTAGCTCCATTCATCATTCCTTAAATTCTGACCAGTTTCCCAGTCAGTTTCTCCCCAATTCCGTGTATATCCAATTACAATCTTGTCTCATCGTTGCATCTCCCCAATGGGCTCGGGAGAGGCAAAGGTTGAGTCATGCGTCCTCCGAAACATGACCCGCCAAAGCGGCCAAACTCTAACCTAACCCCGACGACGCTGGGCCAATTGTGCGCCACCCTATGAGACTCCCGGTCACGGCCGGTTATGACACAGCCTGGGATCGAACGAGGGTCTGTAGTGAGGCCTCCAGCAGTGCAGTGCCTTAGACCGCTGCGCCACTCGGGAGGCCATAACAGTTTATCGAACTAAAATGACATGCTTATTTTAAAGTGTTCATTTGAACGTTCACAGTCTTCCTAATAATTATGACCACCTTGTTCATGATCTGTCTTCTCACAGTCATGATTGTTCCATTGTTGCCCTTTCAGAAACATGTTTGACTGGAGAGACAGTCAACCTTATAATGCTGTTCACCTCTGTAGAACATCAAGAGTGGGAGGAGGAGGGTACATTTTTGTTCATAAACGTTTCTTATTCTTTGTAAGAGAGGACCTCACAGGTCTGATAATATTGATGTTAAATCTCTTTTAACAGAATTTACCTGCTGTTCATTTTGTTGGTGGTAAAAAATATCTATCGGCCACCCGGTTCTGACATTGATGTCTTTGCATCAACCTTGGATTTGATTAATAATGAAGATACAATTTGTTTTCTATTGGATGATTACAACATAAACTTATTGAAGAGAACCACTCACTGACACCTGACTTGTTGAATACTTTATACTGGATCTTTCTGTATCCCCTCATCAAGAAGACCACAGACTGACCAGTTCATCTGTATCCCCTCATCTATAAGACCACAGACTAACCAGTTCATCTGTATCTCCTCATCTATAAGACCACAGACTGACCAGTTCATCTGTATCCCCTCATCTATAAGACCACAGACTGACCAGTTCATCTGTATCTCCTCATCTATAAGACCACAGACTGACCAGTTCATCTGTATCCCCTCATCTATAAGACCACAGACTGACCAGTTCATCTGACTTGTTGAATACTTTATACTCCATCTATCTGTATCTCCTCATCTATAAGACCACAGACTGACCAGTTCATCTGTATCCCCTCATCTATAAGACCACAGACTGACCAGTTCATCTGTATCTCCTCATCTATAGGACCACAGACTGACCAGTTCATCTGTATCCCCTCATCTATAAGACCACAGACTGACCAGTTCATCTGTATCCCATCATCTATAAGACCACAGACTGACCAGTTAATCTGCATCTCCTCATCTATAAGACCACAGACTGACCAGTTTATCTGTATCCCCTCATCTATAAGACCACAGACTGACCAGTACATCTGTATCCCCTCATCTATAAGACCACAGACTGACCAGTTCATCTGTATCCCCTCATCTATAAGACCACAAACTGACCAGTTCACCGGTATCCCCTCATCTATAAGACCCCAGACTGACCAGTTCATCTGACTTGTTGAATACTTTGAACCCCATCTATCTGTATCCCCTCATCTATAAAACCACAGACTGACCAGTTCATCTGTATCCCCTCATCTATAAGACCACAGACTGACCAGTTCATCTGTATCTCCTCATCTATAAGACCACAGACTGACCAGTTCATCTGTATCTCCTCATCTATAAGACCACAGACTGACCAGTTCATCTGTATCCCCTCATCTATAAGACCACAGACTGACCAGTTCATCTGTATCCCCTCATCTATAAGACCACAGACTGACCAGTACATCTGTATCTCCTCATCTATAAGACCACAGACTGACCAGTTCATCTGTATCCCCTCATCTATAAGACCACAGACTGACCAGTTCATCTGACTTGTTGAATACTTTATACTCCATCTATCTGTATCCCCTCATCTATAAGACCACAGACTGACCAGTTAATTTGTATCCCCTCATCTATAAGTCCCCAGACTAACCAGTTCATCTGTATCTCCTCATCTATAAGTCCCCAGACTGACCAGTTCATCTGACTTGTTGAATACTTTATACTCCATCTATCTGTATCCCCTCATCTATAAGACCACAGACTGACCAGTACATCTGTATCCCCTCATCTATAAGACCACAGACTGACCAGTTCATCTGCATCTCCTCATCAATAAGACCACATACTGACCAGTTCATCTGTATCTCCTCATCTATAAGACCACAGACTGACCAGTTCATCTGACTTGTTGAATACTTTAAACTCCATCTATCTGTATCCCCTCATCTATAAGACCACAGACTGACCAGTTCATCTGTATCTCCTCATCTATAAGACCACAGACTGACCAGTTCATCTGTATCCCCTCATCTATAAGACCACAGACTGACCCGTTCATCTGATTGTTAAATACTTCATACTCCATCTATCTGTATCTCCTCATCTATAAGACCACAGACTGACCAGTTCATCTGTATCCCCTCATTTATAAGACCACAGACTGACCAGTTCATCTGTATCTCCTCATCTATAAGACCACAGACTGAAAAGTTCACCTGACTTATTGAATACTTTATACTCAATCTATCTGTATCCCCTCATCGATAAGACCACAGACTGACCAGTTCATCTGTATCCCCTCATCTATAAGACCACAGACTGACCAGTTCATCTGTATCCCCTCATCTATAAGACCACAGACTGACCAGTTCATCTGTATCCCCTCATTTATAAGACCACAGACTGACCAGTTCATCTGTATCTCCTCATCTATAAGACCACAGACTGAAAAGTTCACCTGACTTATTGAATACTTTATACTCAATCTATCTGTATCCCCTCATCGATAAGACCACAGACTGACCAGTTCATCTGTATCCCCTCATCTATAAGACCACATACTGACCAGTTTATCTGACTTGTTGAATACTTTATACTCCATCTATCTGTATCCCCTCATCTATAAGACCACAGACTGACCAGTTCATCTGTATCCACTCATCTATACGACCACAGACTGACCAGTTCATCTGACTTGTTGAATACTTTATACTCCATCTACAGTGGGGCAAAAAAGTATTTAGTCAGCCACCAATTGTGCAAGTTCTCCCTCTTAAAAAGATGAGAGAGGCCTGTAATTTTCATCATAGTTGCAATTCAACTATGACAGACAAAATGTGAAGAAAACATTTCCAGAAAATCACATTGTAGGATTTTTAATTAATTTATTTGCAAATTATTGTGGTATTTGGTCACCTACAAACAAGCAAGATTTCTGGCTCTCACAGACCTGTAACTTCTTCTTTAAGAGGCTCCTCTGTCCTCCACTCGTTACCTGTATTAATGGCACCTGTTTGAACTTGTTATCAGTATAAAAGACACCTGTCCACAACCTCAAACAGTCACACTCCAAACTCCACTATGGCCAAGACCAAATAGCTGTCAAAGGACACCAGAAACAAAATTGCAGACCTGCACCAGGCTGGGAAGATTGAATCTGCAATAGGTAAGCAGCTTGGTTTGAAGAAATCAACTGTGGGAGCAATTATTAGGAAATGGAAGACATACAAGACCACTGATAATCTCCCTCGATCTGGGGCTCCACGCAAGATCTCACCCCGTGGGGTCAAAATGATCACAAGAACGGTGAGCAAAAATCCCAGAACCACACGGGGGGACCTATTGAATGACCTGCAGAGAGCTGGGACCAAAGTAACAAAGCCTACCATCAGCAAGGGCATTGAAGATGAAACGTGGCTGGGTCTTTCAGCATGACAATGATCCCAAACACACCGCCCGGGCAACGAAGGAGTGGCTTCGTAAGAAGCATTTCAAGGTCCTGGAGTGGCCTAGCCAGTCTCCAGATCTCAACCCCATAGAAAATCTTTGGAGGGAATTGAAAGTCCGTGTTGCCCAGCAACAGCCCCAAAACATCACTGTTCTAGTGATGAACAGTTCACCTGTATCCCCTCATCTATAAAACCACAGACTGACCAGTTCATCTGTGTCCCCTCATCTATAAGACCACAGACTGACCAGTTCACCTGTATCCCCTCATCTATAAGACCACAGACTGACCAGTTCATCTGTATCTCCTCATCTATAAGACCATAGACTGACCAGTTCATCTGTATCCCCTCATCTATAAGACCACAGACTGACCAGTTCATCTGTATCTCCTCATCTATACGACCACAGACTGACCAGTTCACCTGTATCCCCTCATCTATAAGACCACAGACTGACCAGTTCACCTGTATCCCCTCATCTATAAGACCACAGACTGACCAGTTCATCTGTATCTCCTCATCTATAAGACCACAGACTGACCAGTTCATCTGTATTCCCTCATCTATAAGACCACAGATTGACCAGTTCATCTGTATCTCCTCATCTATAAGACCACAGACTGACCAGTTCATCTGTATCTCCTCATCTATAAGACCACAGACTGACCAGTTCATCTGTATCTCCTCATCTATAAGACCACAGACTGACCAGTTCATCTGTATCCCCTCATCTATAAGACCACAGATTGACCAGTTAATCTGTAGCTCCTCATCTATAAGACCACAGACTGACCAGTTCACCTGTATCCCCTCATCTATAAGACTACAGACTGACCAGTTCATCTGTATCTCCTCATCTATAAGACCACAGACTGACCAGTTCATCTGTATCCCCTCATCTATAAGACCACATATTGACCAGTTCATCTGTATCTCCTCATCTATAAGACCACATACTGACCAGTTCACCTGTATCTCCTCATCTATAAGACCACAGACTGACCAGTTCACCTGTATCCCCTCATCTATAAGACCACAGACTGACCAGTTCATCTGTATCTCCTCATCTATAAGACCACAGACTGACCAGTTCATCTGTATCCCCTCATCTATAAGACCACAGATTGACCAGTTCATCTGTATCTCCTCATCTATAAGACCACATACTGACCAGTTCACCTGTATCTCCTCATCTATAAGACCACAGACTGACCAGTTCATCTGTATCTCCTCATCTATAAGACCACAGACTGACCAGTTCACCTGTATCCCCTCATCTATAAGACCACAGACTGACCAGTTCATCTGTATCTCCTCATCTATAAGACCACAGACTGACCAGTTCATCTGTATCCCCTCATCTATAAGACCACAGATTGACCAGTTCATCTGTATCTCCTCATCTATAAGACCACATACTGACCAGTTCACCTGTATCTCCTCATCTATAAGACCACAGACTGACCAGTTCATCTGTATCTCCTCATCTATAAGACCACATACTGACCAGTTCATCTGTATCTCCTCATCTATAAGACCACATACTGACCAGTTCATCTGTATCCCCTCATCTATAAGACCACAGACTGACCAGTTCATCTGTATCTCCTCATCTATAAGACCACAGAATGACCAGTTCATCTGTATTCCCTCATCTATAAGACCACAGATTGACCAGTTCATCTGTATCCCCTCATCTATAAGACCACAGAATGACCAGTTCATCTGTATCCCCTCATCTATAGGACCACAGACTGACCAGTTCATCTGTATCCCCTCATCTATAAGACCACAGACTGACCAGTTCACCTGTATCCCCTCATCTATAAGACCACAGACTGACCAGTTCATCTGTATCTCCTCATCTATAAGACCACAGACTGACCAGTTCATCTGTATCTCCTCATCTATAAGACCACAGACTGACCAGTTCATCTGTATCTCCTCATCTATAAGACCACAGACTGACCAGTTCACCTGTATCTCCTCATCTATAAGACCACAGACTGACCAGTTCATCTGTATCTCCTCATCTATAAGACCACAGACTGACCAGTTCATCTGTATCTCCTCATCTATAAGACCACAGACTGACCAGTTCATCTGTATCTCCTCATCTATAAGACCACAGACTGACCAGTTCATCTGTATCTCCTCATCTATAAGACCACAGACTGACCAGTTCATCTGTATCTCCTCATCTATAAGACCACAGACTGACCAGTTCATCTGTATCCCCTCATCTATAAGACCACAGATTGACCAGTTCATCTGTATCCCCTCATCTATAAGACCACAGATTGACCAGTTCATCTGTATCCCCTCATCTATAGGACCACAGACTGACCAGTTCATCTGTATCCCCTCATCTATAAGACCACAGACTGACCAGTTCACCTGTATCCCCTCATCTATAAGCCCACAGACTGACCAGTTCATCTGTATCTCCTCATCTATAAGACCACAGACTGACCAGTTCATCTGTATCCCCTCATCTATAAGACCACAGATTGACCAGTTCATCTGTATCTCCTCATCTATAAGACCACAGACTGACCAGTTCACCTGTATCTCCTCATCTATAAGACCACAGATTGACCAGTTCATCTGTATCTCCTCATCTATAAGACCACAGACTGACCAGTTCATCTGTATCTCCTCATCTATAAGACCACAGACTGACCAGTTCACCTGTATCTCCTCATCTATAAGACCACAGACTGACCAGTTCATCTGTATCTCCTCATCTATAAGACCACAGACTGACCAGTTCATCTGTATCTCCTCATCTATAAGACCACAGACTGACCAGTTCACCTGTATCTCCTCATCTATAAGACCACAGACTGACCAGTTCATCTGTATCTCCTCATCTATAAGACCACAGACTGACCAGTTCATCTGTATCTCCTCATCTATAAGACCACAGATTGACCAGTTCATCTGTATCTCCTCATCTATAAGACCACAGACTGACCAGTTCATCTGTATCTCCTCATCTATAAGACCACAGACTGACCAGTTCATCTGTATCTCCTCATCTATAAGACCACAGACTGACCAGTTCATCTATATCTCCTCATCTATAAGACCACAGACTGACCAGTTCATCTGTATCTCCTCATCTATAAGACCACAGATTGACCAGTTCATCTGTATCTCCTCATCTATAAGACCACAGACTGACCAGTTCATCTGTATCTCCTCATCAATAAGACCACAGACTGACCAGTTCATCTGTATCTCCTCACCTATAAGACCACAGACTGACCAGTTCATCTGTATCCCCTCATCTATAAGACCACAGACTGACCAGTTCATCTGTATCCCCTCATCTATAAGACCACAGACTGACCAGTTCATCTGTATCTCCTCATCTATAAGACCACAGACTGACCAGTTCATCTGTATCTCCTCATCTATAAGACCACAGACTGACCAGTTCATCTGTATCCCCTCATCTATAAGACCACAGACTGACCAGTTCATCTGTATCCCCTCATCTATAAGACCACAGACTGACCAGTTCATATGACACCCTTTTTGATAATATTTTTACTAATTATTTGAATAATGTGACTCATACAGCTATACTTTATACTGACAATTATGACCACTTTTCAATTTTCCACTTCTCTTTGGCAGCTGGAAATCAACACGTGGGAGTGATTACTAGCATGAAAGGTAGAATTTTTATCAAAAGTAATTGTAAGCGATTGAAGATGATTGATTGATGATATTTAACGCCCAATTTTTCAGTTTTTGATTTGTTAAAAAAGTTTGAAATATCCTATAAATGTCGTTCCACTTCATGATTGTGTCCCACTTGTTGTTGATTCTTCACAAAAAAATACAGTTTTATATCTTTATGTTTGAAGCCTGAAATGTGGCAAAAGGTCGCAAAGTTCAAGGGGGCCGAATACTTTCGCAATGCACTGCATATCCCCAAAAATGTATTTTATCAACAAATAATATAATGTCGACTTGGAAAATCAGCAATCAACTGTTGAATAAGAAAAAGGCATCTACAACTATCCCATCTCAATCTATTGTTGGAAAACCTTTTTGTGAATGTGGGTTCCTCTCTGTCAAAGAAAATAGAGAAAACTGACAGAAATCGCTAGGATTACATTAAGGGACATTTCTCGTACCTTCTTAAGTTTCATCCTCTTGATGTAATGGAGGTAATTGTTAACTTAAAGATATCAGCAGCAGGTCATGATTCGATTGGCACCTTTTTGGTCAAATCTGTGTCTTTCTTGATTGCTGAGCCTCTAACGTATATCTTCACAAAATGAATGCAAACCGTTATTGTTCTTAAAGATTTGACAATTGGCAAAGTTATCCCCCACTATAATTGTGGGGATCCCAGATATTTGACAAATTATCGCTCAGTATCTGTACAACCATGTTTTTCAAAAATCCTAGAAAAATTGGTGTATAAGAGAATGTTGAAACATTTAAATCAACACTGTATTCTATATGAGCACCAATATGGTTTTGATAAAAACAATTCCAAAGATATGGCCTTTTGCACCTTGTGGATCAAATCTTTACAGCCCTGAACAACAATGAATATGCTCTTGGCATCTTTTTAGATTTATCCAATTCGCTTGACACGGTTGATCATAAAATATTACATCCTAAATTGCATTATTATGGTTTTCATGATTATACATATCATTGGCTATGTACGTAGTTATGTTTATGATAGAGAACAATTTACTTATGCAAATGTATGTGAATCTACCAGTGTCACGATATCCTGTGTCATGCCACAGGGTTAAAAAAATGTGACCTTTGTTATTCCTAGCGTATATCAATGACCTTACTGCTGGGTCTTCTACTTCCCATTCTCTTTGCTGAGGATACCAATTAGATTTTATCACACAAGAATTTTGATTCCCTACTTTAATGTCAGGCATGGCCACATTTTCTGAATGATTCCAGGTAAACAAATGATCTTTACATTTGAAAAAAAAAATCCATCTTTAATGTATTCATTAGTAAGAATAAGAAATATTGTAAAGAAATCGAATAAAAAATCCGAAAGTCCGAATCTCAATTGATGAGAATGAAATGTCCCATCCACATCCATTTGTCAGGAAGGACTCATGTTTCAGCATGATAGCTCCCATGTCGCAAGGATCTGTACACAATTCTGGAAGCTGAAAATGTCCCAGTTCTTCCATGGCCTGTATACTCAGCCAGACATGTCACCCATTGAGCAAGTTTGGGATGCTCTGGATCGACGTGTACAACAGTGTGTTCGAGTTCACGCCAATATCCAGTAACTTCGCACAGCCATTGAAGAGGATCAACTCTATGTGAAGGAGCTGTATTGCGCTGCATGAGGCAAATGGAGCTCACACGGACTGCTTTTCTGAACCACACCCCTACTTAAAAAAACAATCTGTGACCAGCAGGTGCATATCGGCATTGACTGATTTCCTTATATGAACTGTAACTCGGTAAAATCTTTGAAATTGTTGCGTAGTATTTATTGAAATAAACCACTCCTATAAGAACCTTGAGTAGCAGTGACAGTGACCGTCAATGACACTTGTCCCTTTAAAGGAGGGTGACGACTGACAAGGTCCTGGGTGTGTCAGGGTGGGTGGTGGGCCACCAGCCCAGTCATGCCCCTACCTACCCAGCCTTACCCAGCTCTGTTGGCATGGTTGGCATGTGTAGCCAGGCAGGGCTGGTGAGGCTTTAACTTCGCTAAGCTTTTTCCTGCCAGGTCCCTGGGAGATCCCACTGTTCGTTTATATTGAACTTTGTAGGCTGGAGCCTCTGCCAGGCTCCCCTGCCTACTGCTGCAATATAGGTCCTGCTGGGGAGCGGACGGCTAAGCAAGTGCCCCTCATCCTGCTCACACTGGCCTGTGGTTATTACATTTTCCAGTGTTAATGTTGTGTGTTTGGGCTTGTGTGTGTGTGTGTACAAGTGCCTGTGTATATTTTGTGTACACGGTGATTATGTTTATGTATGATGTACTGATGTGTGTGGGCACAGAATGTTTCTCTGTGTGTGTGTGGCGATACTCTCAGGCTTGTCCTCTCTAGATCACACAGCAACTGCTATAAACAGCCACAGCCTCTGGCAGGTGTTGCGCTGCGGTGCACAGATATGTTTTTTTCCCAACGTGACACACACCCACACACACACACACACACACACTCGACTACAGGGATTCCCCACCGGTGAGCCTTAAAGGGCAGAGTCAACACCTTCTTATTAAAATGCACAGACACCCACACACAAACACAGATGCACAGACAAACATGCGCACGCACACACACGCACAGGCCACACAGTCCTCCCTGACAGCTGTTTAGGCTGTCACACAGCGACTAGTTCTCATAGGGTATCAGTCTTCACTCAGCCATTTATTATTTCTCAAGTGTTTACCAAGAGAAGAACAAATCTGACCAGTTCATACTTAATATCCATCCATAGTTTGCGTTGTCTATTTCTCAGAGATAAGAAGGATTTCTGCGAGGCTCATGCACCGTAGTTGCTTCTCTTTTACGCGAACACAGAGATTAACCAAGGTCAAAGGGTTTTACAAGGTTTCCTTTTTTATACTGTCTCTGCGGCCATTCACACAAGGATTTATTGCAGCAATGCTTTGAGGGAAAGATACATTTTTGTTATACAGCATAATGTCGGAAGTGGCCAAGACTATGAACGCAACATTGTATTCATGTTTTTCTGATTTTTTTTATTTGATTTCCCCCCAAAATCACAGGCTTATGTTTTACAAACAGAAAAAGGAGACCACACTTAGTTTAACCATAAATCAAGCCTTTGTTTCAATCAATTGGAAAACCAAAAATGCCCATACAGGATATAAAAGGAGCATAATCAAGTAAAATCTCAGCCGTTGCACAGGCGAGAGAGAGGGAGCTAATGCCTGCAAAGCAGTGTGTTTACTCCCCAACCAAAAATACCAATTCATCAGTGACCCTATAGTGCTATTCTCTGTACAGCGCCCAGCAAGACGGCACTAAATGTTCCATGGAGGTAAGTGGCCGCGGAGTAGTCCTCTGACAATTAAAGTATGATCTCAACATCTACCCTGCTCGATATGGATGGCTTGACTTCTCTAGAGGGAGGGTGAAGGGGGGTTGTGGGGAGGGGTGGAGAGGGAGTCAGGGAGGGGGGGCTAAGGTGTTGGGATGTGGGGGGCGGTGTTTCAAATGGTTTATGAGGCCGTGGGGGTGCTGGATGGGAGTATGAGGTGGGTCTCAGTAGAGGCCTTTCGGTGTTGCTTGACTGAGCCTTGTGGCTGTGGAGCAGAGGAGAAAGAAAGAGGAATTAGGACTTTCTCGTGTAGACCCATGTCCCCAGACACCAGCAGAGGTGTTGGGAATGAGGTTACTGTATTATGGTCTTATTGCAATGGCTTAGGAAGAGGAGAGGAGAAAGGAGAGAAAGGAAGATTCAATGAATTCATGATGTTGCCAACCCTGGAAGAACAATGGCAGATATCCAATGGCATCATACTGTACCTCATGACATAGATGCAATATCTTGCTCTAGGGTTTTATGAAAGTGAGTGCAGCATCTACCGTGCATTCGGAAATGAATCAGACCCCTTTTCCACATTTTGTTACGTTACAGCCTTATTATAAAATTGATTATATCATTCCCCCCCCCCCCCCCCCCCCCCACACACACATCAATCTACACACAATACCCCATAATGATAAAGCAAAAAAAAAAGGTTTTTAGAATTTTTTGCAAATGAATAAAAAAAATATTAAAAAAATATCACATTTACCATTCTTGCGCTGTCTTGGCTGTGTGCTTAGGGTTGTTGTCCTGTTGGAAGGTGGATCTTCGTATCAGTCCAAGGTCATGAGCGCTCTGAAGCAGGTTTTCATCATGATCAAAGATCTCTCTGTACTTTGCTCCATTCATCTTCCCTTGGTCCTGACTAGACTCCCAGTCCCTGCCTCTGAAAAACATCCCCACACCATGACGCTTCCACCACTATGCTTCCCTGTGGGGATTGTGCCCGGTTTCCTATAGACGTCACACTTGGCATTCAGGCCAAAGAGTTCAATCTTGATTTCATCAGACCAGACAATCTTGTTTCTCATGGCATGAGAGTCCCTTAGGTGCCTTTTGGCAAACTCCAAGTGGGCTGTCATGTGCCTTTTACCGAGGAGTGGCTTTTGTCTGGCCACTCTACCATAAAGGCCTGATTGGTGGAGTGCTGCAGAGATTGTTGTCCACAGAGGAACTCTGGAGCTCTGTCAGAGTGACCATCACATTATTGGTCACCTCCCTGACCAAGGCCGTTTTCCCCCGATTCCTCAGTTTGGCTGGGCAGCCAGCTCTAGGATAAGTATTAGTGGTTCCAAACGTCTTCCATTGAAGAATGATGGAGGCCACTGTGTTCTTGGGGACTTTCAATGTTTTTGGTACCCTTCCCCAGATCTGTGCCTCGACACAATTCTCTACGGACAATTCGTTTGACCTCATGGTTTGGTTTTTGCTCTGTGGGACCTTATAGACAGATTTGTTCCTTTCCAGATCATGTCCAATCAATTGAATTGCCATATTTTCGCTTTGTCATTATGGGGTGTTGTGTGTAGATTTTTATTTAACCAATTTTAGAATACTGTTAGAATAACGCTGTAACGTAACAAAATGTCAAGGGGTTTGAAAACTTTCCAAATGCACTGTATTCTGAACAAAAATATAAACGAAACATGTACATTTTCCCTTCACACAAAAAGCTTATTTCTCTCAATTGTTGTGCACAAATTTGTTTACATCCCTGTTAGTGAGCATTTTTCCCTTGCCTAAGATAATCCATCCACCTGATGTGGCATATCAAGAAGCTGACTAAACAACATGATTATTACACAGGTGCTGGTGACAATAAAAGGCCACTCTTAAAATGTGCAGTTCTGTCACACAACACAATGCCACTCCGCAGGAGTGTCCACCAGAGCTGTTGCCAGAGCATAACATTTTCATTTCTCTACCATAAGCCGCCTCCTACGTCGTTTTAGAGAATTTGGCAGTATGTGCAACTGACCTCACAACCTCAGACCACATGTAACCATGCCAGCCCAGGATCCTGCCTGCTTCTTCACCTGCGGGATCGTCTGAGATCAGCCACCCAGACAGCTGATGAAACTGTGGGTTTGGACAACCAAAGAATTTCTGCACAAACTGTCAGAAATCGTTTTACGGGAGCTCATCTGTGTGCTCGTCGTCCTCACCAGGGTCTTGACTTGACAGCCTGTATGGCGTCGTGTGGACGAGCGGTTTGCTGATGGTAGGGAGATTTTAATTTAACACTGAGCTTCAACCAACTATCGTCGTGTCTATAATAACAAGTATATTAATGCACCAAATTAAACTTTATACATCTCCTGTCTTCCTACATAACCTTGTAAATGACAAGACAAGAGGCTGGGCAGCTAAATATTTGAAACACACACGCTAAACAAACACCCTTCAACCACAAAGTGCCACGTCCTCCCAGCCACGTCCCCTTGATTGAAACAGAAGTAGGTGTCCATTGTGATTACTTCATCTGCAGTTAATAAGTGAGTGAGGCAGAGGGGGTGACTGTCTGATACACAAATCAAATCAAATGTTATTTGTCACATACACAGGGTTAGCAGATGTTATTGCGAATGTAGCGAAATGCTTATGTTTCTACATCCGACAATGCAGCAATATCTAACAGGAAAAATCTAACAATTCCACAACAAAACCTAATATCTAATAAATTCCACAACAAAACCTAATACACACAATCTAGTAAAGGAATGGGACAAGGATATATAAGAATAAAATATACAGTGCCTTGCGAAAGTATTCGGCCCCCTTGAACTTTGCGACCTTTTGCCGCATTTCAGGCTTCAAACATAAAGATATAAAACTGTTGTCACGACTTCTGCCGAAGTCGTTGCCTCTCCTTGTTCGGGTGGTGCTCGGCGTTCGACGTCACCGGTCTTCTAGCCATTATTGATCCTTTTTTCATTTTCCATTGGTTTTGTCTTGTCTTCCCACACACCTGTTTTCAATCCCATTCATTACCTGTTGTGTATTTAACCCTCTGTTTCCCCTCATGTCTTTGTCAGAGATTGTTTTATTGTCAGTGTAGTGTGATTGTTGTATAGGTGCGCGTCGGGTCCTCGTACCCATGTTTGTGTGTTTATGTACATTTAGTGTTATGGAGCATACTCCGTGGACTTTATTAAAAGACTCCATTTTACACTCCATTTGACTCTCCTGCGCCTGACTTCCCTGCCACCTATTACACCTACGCATGACAACTGTATTTTTTTTTGAAGAATCAACAACAAGTGGGACACAATCATGAAGTGGAACAACATTTATTGGATATTTCAAACTTTTTTAACAAATCAAAAACTGAAAAATTGGGCGTGCAAAATTATTCAGCCCCCTTAAGTTAATACTTTGTAGTTAATACCTTTTGCTGTGATTACAGCTGTAAGTCGCTTGGGGTATGTCTCTATCAGTTTTGCACATCGAGAGACTGAAATGTTTTCCCATTCCTCCTTGCAAAACAGCTCGAGCTCAGTGAGGTTGGATGGTAAACAGCAGTTTTCAGTTATTTCCACAGATTCTCGATTGGATTCAGGTCTGGACTTTGACTTGGCCATTCTAACACCTGGATATGTTTATTTTTTAACCATTCCATTGTAGATTTTGCTTTATGTTTTGGAAGTTTTGTTGGAAGACAAATCTCTGTCCCAGTCTCAGGTATTTTGCAGACTCCATCAGGTTTTCTTCCAGAATGGTCCTGTATTTGGCTCCATCCATCTTCCCATCAATTTTAACCATCTTCCCTGTCCCTGCTGAAGAAAAGCAGGCCCAAACCATGATGCTGCCACCACCATGTTTGACAGTGGGGATGGTGTTTTCAGGGTGATGAGCTGTGTTGCTTTTACGCCAAACATAACGTTTTGCATTGTTGCCAAAAAGTTACATTTTGGTTTCATCTGACCAGAGCACCTTCTTCCACATGTTTGGTGTGTCTCCCAGGTGGCTTGTGGAAAACTTTAAACAACACTTTTTATGGATATCTTTAAGAAATGGCTTTCTTCTTGCCACTCTTCCATAAAGGCCAGATTTGTGCAATATACAACTGATTGTTGTCCTATGGACAGAGTCTCCCACCTCAGCTGTAGATCTCTGCAGTTCATCCAGAGTGATCATGGGCCTCTTGGCTGCATCTCTGATCAGTCTTCTCCTTGTATGAGCTGAAAGTTTAGAGGGACGGCCAGGTCTTGGTAGATTTGCAGTGGTCTGATACTCCTTCCATTTCAATATTATCGCTTGCACAGTGCTCCTTGGGATGTTTAAAGCTTGGGAAATCTTTTTGTATCCAAATCCGGCTTTAAACTTCTTCACAACAGTATCTCGGACTTGCCTGGTGTGTTCCTTGTTCTTCATGATGCTCTCTGCGCTTTTAACGGACCTCTGAGACTATCACAGTGCAGGTGCATTTATACGGAGACTTGATTACACACAGGTGGATTGTATTTATCATCATTAGTCATTTAGGTCAACATTGGATCATTCAGAGATCCTCACTGAACTTCTGGAGAGAGTTTGATGCACTGACAGTAAAGGGGCTGAATAATTTTGCACGCCCAATTTTTCAGTTTTTGATTTGTTAAAAAAGTTTGAAATATCCAATAAATGTCGTTCCACTTCATGATTGTGCCCACTTGTTGTTGATTCTTCACAAAAAAATACAGTTTTATATCTTCATGTTTGAAGCCTGAAATGTGGCAAAAGGTCGCAAAGTTCAAGGGGGCCGAATACTTTCGCAAGGCACTGTATGTATGAGCGGTGACAGAGCGGCTAAGATGGAATAGATAGTAAAGAATAGATAGTGAATGATACAGTATACAGTATATACATATGAGATGAGTAATGAGAGATATGTAAACATTCTTAAAGTGGCATTATTAAAGTGACTAGTGTTTCATTTATTAAAGTGGCCAATCATTTGAAGTTTGTAGTGACAGAGCGGCTAAGATGCAATAGATAGTAAAGAATAGATAGTGAAGGATACAGTGTACAGTATATACATATGAGATGAGTAAAATGAGTTATGTAAACGTTCTTAAAGTGGCCAATGATATCAAGTCTGTAGTGTCAATGGTGTGCGTACTGGGAGCGAAGTCAGGTGCAGGAGAGTAGAGAGTTGTGAACAAGCTGACACTTCATTGAGGCAGGAGAAACCAACAGACGGCCACTGTGTCAAAACCTCCAGCCAATGCAAAAGTGCAAACGCGCAAACAGTCACAATAGTATGGTATAAACACAATAACATACCTCGTGAAATAAAACACGGAATAAACGCAAACCAGTAAAGCACGTCAACATAGACACGTAACACAAAACAATCTCACACAAAGACATGAGGGGGAACAGAGGAATAAATACATGCAGTGTGATTGGGGAATGAAAACCAGGTGTGCAGGGAACAAGACAAAACAAATGAATAAATGAAAAATGGAGCGGCGATGGCTAGAAAGCCGGTGACGTCGACCGCCAAACGCCACCCGAACAAGGAGAGGGTCCGACTTCGGCGGAAGTCGTGGCGTAGGTAGTCAGCCGTCTCTCTGTGCTAGTGGTGGCTGTTTAACAGTCTGATGGCCTTGAGATAGAAGCTGTTTTTCAATCTCTCTGTCCCAACTTTGATGCACCTCTACTGACCTCGCCTTCTGGATGGAAGCAGGGTGAACAGGCAGTGGCTTGGGTGGTTATTCTCCTTAATTATATTTTTTGCCTTCCTGTGATACCGGGTGTTGTAGGTGTCCTGGAGGGCAGGTAGCTGGCTCCTGGTGATGCGTTGTGCAGACCACACCACCCTCTTGAGAGCCCTGCAGTTGTGGAGGGTGCAGTTCCCGTACCAGGCGGTGATACAGTCTGACAGGATGCTCTCAATTGTGCACCTGTAAAAGTTAGTGAGGGTTTTTGGTGACAAAAGCCACATTTTTACAGCCTCCTGAGGTTGAAGAGGCGCTGTTGTGCCTTCTTCACCACACGGTCTGTGTGGGTGGACCATTTCAGTTTGTCAGTGATATGTACACAGAGAAACATAAAACTTTCCACCTTCTCCACTGCTGTCCCGTGGGTGTGGATAGAGGGGTGCTCCCTTTGCTGTTTCCTGAAGTCCACGATCATCTCTTTTGTTTTTCTGACATTAAGTGAGAGGTTATTTTCCTGACACCATACTCCTAGGGCCCTCACCTCCTCCCTGTAGGCTGTCTGGTCGTTGTTGGTAATCCTTCCTACCACTGTTGTGTCGTCTGCAAACTTGATGATTGAGTTGGAGGCGCGCATGGCCATGCAGTCTTGGGTGAACAGGGAGTACAGGAGGGGGCTGAGAACGCACCCTTGTGTGGTCCCAGTGTTGAGAATCAGCAGAGTGGAGATGTTGTTTCCTACCTTCACAACCTGGGGGAGACCCGTCAGGAAGTCTAGGACCCAGGTTCACAGGGCAGGGTCGAGACCCAGTGTATCAAGCTTAATGATGAGTTTGGAGGGTACTATGGTGTTGAATGCTGAGCTGTAGTCAATGAACAGCCTTCTTACAGCCTTCCTCTTGTCCAATTGGGATAGGGCAGTGTGCAGTGTGATGGCGATTGCATCGTCTGTGGACCTATTGGGGTGGTAAGCAAATTGAAGTGGGTCTAGGCTGTCAGACTGACAGGGCCATGACAAGCAAAGGTCACAGCTATCTTTTCAACAGACTGACCTCACTGTTGAGGGCAGTTAGCGACGGTGGTGGTGACGGTGTCAGCGGCAGTCTAATGGATGCGAGGTCATTGGGCCAGTCTGTGTGTGGAGGGTGATGGTTCTTCAGAGGTGAATGAGCAGAGGGTGTACTGTTTGTCAATGGTGGCGAGTCATAGTAATGCTGAAACGCTGAAAGCTCTTTGATCTGCTGTTTGAAAAGTGTTATATAAATGCAGTTGTTATTATTATCACAGTACTGTGTGTCCATGGTGACAAACCATAGAGGAGAAGAGTGTTATGTAAATACGAGTGCAACAAAGCAGCTCTTTCCTGCAGTCGAATGGCCGATGGGTGGAATGTTATTCATATTTTTTTAAATTTCATAATTAAACATTTAAACAAATATATGCCAAAAATCTGGTGTTTCTATGTCAAACAGTTTTGTCATATTTCAGTCTTTTGTGATGTATATAAAGTGTAATATTGGGATGCAAACAATACATTCTAACTAAATTTGTAGGTCTGTGTGACCTTAATTTACCCCACTACAGTATATTATTAAGTGCTGAAACACAACAGCACACATTTTGCACTGTGGTCGGAAAGTTGACGATGATGTGATGATGTGTTTTTCCCTACACGGTAGAAAAAAAGATTCCAAAATGGTTCCTCGTCTGTCCCCATAGGAGAACCCTTTTTGGTTCCAGAAGGGTTCTCCTATGGGGACAACCGAAGAACCCTTTAAGGTTCTAGATAGCACCTTTTTTTCTAAGAGTGTAGTATTGTATGTCCTCAGTATGTCAGGAGTAGAAGAAGAAGAATGGCGCCGGAGGGCCGTTTTACGTGCTCCTAAACAACTGTTTGACATTTGACATTTAACCTTTAACCTAGGCTAGCCAGTTTAGAACAAAGTCTTATGTACAATGATGGCCTAATTTCAACCAGGGACTGTAGTGACACACAAAGTCTTATGTACAATGATGGCCTACCCCAGAGCTGCCAGTCTGCAAGAAGCCGCCAGAGCCGCCAGTCAGCATGGAGCATTATTTCATTATCATTTTTTTATTTTTTCTACTGCGTTGATGGTTAAACCTCTTCAGGATCTGCCCCTTTTAAATGTTCACCTAAAATGACATACCCAAATCTAACTGGCTGTAGCTCAGGACCTGAAACAGGGATATGCATATTCTTGATACCATTTAAAATGAAACACTTTGAAGTTTGTTTAAATGTGAAATGAATGTAGGAGAATATAACACATTAGATCTGATAAAAGATAATACAAAGGAAACACCAGGCGTGTTTTTTGTCCCGTTATCTTTGAAATGCAAGAGAAAGACCATAACGTCTTATTCCAAGCCAGGATGCAATTTACATTTTGGCCAATGGATAGCAGTAGTGTATGTGAAAAGTTACATGCTGATCCTGCGAACCATTACATTTCTGTTCAACATTTTGTATCAAGACTGCCCAAATGTGCCTAATTGGTTTATTAATAACCTTTGAAGTTCATAACTGTGCACTCTCCTCAAACAATAGCATGGTATTATTTCACTGTAATAGCTACTGTTAATTGGACAGTGCAGTTAAATTAATAAGATATGTCAGATATGTCTATGTCCTGGGAAATGTTCTTGTTACTTACAACCTCCCAGAGTAAAGAGACAGAATGACTTACTTACAACACAAGTGTCACGCCCTGGTCTTTGTATTTTGTGTTTTCTTTATTATTTTGGTCAGGCCAGGGTGTGACATGGGTTAATTATGTGGTGTGTTTCGTCTTGGGGTTTTGTAGGTATTGGGATTGTGGTATAGTGGGGTTGTCTAGAAAAGTCTATGGTTGCCTGAAGTGGTTCTCAATCAGAGGCAGGTGTTTATCGTTGTCTCTGATTGGGAACCATATTTAGGCAGCCATATTCTTTGAGTGTTTCGTGGGTGATTGTTTCTGTCTCTGTGTTTGTTTGCACCAGATAAGGCTGTTTAGGTTTTCATGTTACGTTTATTGTTTTGTATTGTTCGTGTTTATTATTTTTATTAAACATGAATCGAAATAACCACGCTGCATTTTGGTCCTCCTCTCTTTCGATAGAAGAAAACCGTAACAACAAGTATGTACTGAGTAGCTACTGGAAGAGCACAGATACTGCATTATACTGTATATCCCTGTTGAGGTATTATTTGGAGAAGTGCACTACAGTGGTAGAGGAACAAGAACAGTGCAGGCATAGTCAGGCACCACACTGAGTGCTGTGAGATACAGATTCTTCCACACCTCGCCGTGTTCTGCCTGAGGGCTTCTCACAGGTACGATTTCTTACCCTCGAATCAGGAGCCGAAAATGAGAAATCTCCAAATTAGAAGCACAGAGTCGTGTCGGAGCCTGACCCCGGCTTCTCACCTCCCATTTTCTTGGGCCTGTGAACGCTCTGGCACGTCGCTTGGGCAGGCAGGCAGATCCATGGCCCTGGACTTGCTCTCCCCTCTCCCCTCATCTTGACTTGTCTGATCTGAGGTATGATCTCTTTTTCCATTTGTCTCTCTCTCTTGTTTCTTTCTCATCTCTCTCACTTTCTCTGGTTGTGATTGTCTATAGATTCATGATGTAATCTATGGTATCAGTGGGTGCTACTGCACCTACAGTAAATAAACCTTATCCTATATAAAACATTTCAAATTATAAATCAATTACAAAAAAAGGGACTCGGGACATTACATGACAGACAAATATCAAGCACAGAATAGGTTTACTTAAAATGTATTAATAGAGTACTGTCAGTTGTACATGATTGATACAGTGCCTTGTAAAAGTATTCATCCTCCTTGCCGTTTTTCCTATTTTGTTGCATTACAACCTGTAATTTAAATTGATTTGATTTGGATAATGGACATAAACAAAATAGTCCAAATTGGTGAAGTGAATGGAAAAAAAATACTTGTTGTGGAAAAGAAAAAAGCAATAAAAAGGTCAGGGACAAAGTTGTTAATAAGGAGAGGCAACAAAGAGACCAAAGATAAGCCTGAAGGAGCTGCAAAGCTCCACAGCGGAGATTAGAGTATCTGTCCATAGGACCACTTTAAGCTGTACACTCCACAGAGCTGGGCTTTATGGAAGAGGGGCCAGAAAAAAGCCATTGCTTAAAGAGAAAAATAAACAACAAATATGGGGTTCGCCAAAAGGCATGTGGGAAACTCCCCAAACATATGGAAGAAGGTACTCTGGTCAGGTGAGACTAAAATTGAGCTTTTTGGCCATCAAGGAAAACGCTATGCCTGGTGCAAACCCAACACCTCTCATCACCACGAGAACACCATCCCCACAGTGAAGCATGGTGGTGGCAGCATCATGCTGTGGGGATGTTTTTCATTGGCAGGGCCTGGGAAACTGGTCAGAATTGAAGGAATGATGGACAGCGCTAAATACAGGGAAATACTTGAGGGAAACCTGTTTCACTCTACCAGAATTTGAGACTGGGACGGAGGTTCACCTTCCAGCAGGACAATGACCCTAAGCATACTACTAATACTAAAGCAACACTCAAGTGGTTTAAGGGGAAACATTTACATGTCTTTGAATGGCCTAGTCAAAGCCCAATTGAGAAACTGTGGTACGACTTAAAGATGGCTGTACACCAGCGGAACCCATCCAACTTGAAGGAGCTGGAGCAGTTTTCCCTTGAAGAATGGGCAAAAATCCCAGTGGTTAGATGTGCCAAGCTTATAGAGACATAACCCAAGAGACTTGCAGCTGTAATTGGGTGAATAGTTGTATACGCTTAAGTTTTCTGTTTTTTTTGTGTCTTATTTCTTGTTCTTCACAATAAAAAATATTTTGCATCTTCAAGGTGGTAGGCAAGTAAATCAAATGATACAAACTCCCCAAAAACCTATTTTAATTCCAAGTTGTTAGTCCACAAAATAGGAAATATGCCAAGGGGATGAATACTTTCGCAAGCCACTGTACATCATGGCAGTAGCATAGCATACCCTGTATAATTTTAAATCGTTAATTTCCAGTAATATGAGGTCACACATATCCTCTCTGTCTAATCAGGGACCGATTCAGATCTGGGACACCAGGAGAGTGCAAATTACTACCAGGTAAAAACTAAAAGTGTTTTGAGCAACCCTGGTTTATCATTAATTAAAGGCAAAGATGCTTTTGAGACAGCAGCGACAAACAACTTGAAACCTCAAACCTCTGTTATCATTGTCTTGACATCAATCAACCTCTAAGTTATACCACATTTCCAACTTTTATCAATCATTTAATCATTGGGTCCCATATGAAGACAAGGACTTTGAAGAAAGAGAGTTCACACAGATATAAACTGTCCTGCTGGGTTCCAGGACTGTGAAAGGATTGGGACATACAGACCCATTACGGGACATGTCCTGTTAGTGGCTCCAGGAGTGCTACTTTTGTTTTGGACGAGGCAGGCTGGCCGCAGGAGGGTTTTTAACATCAGCCCTTCTATTCAGTTCAGTTTTTGTGAGAGAATATGAGAGGAGCGGAGAAGAGAGGAAAGGAAAATAAAAGAACATTTCAAAAAAGGAGAGGTGGTGCTAGGGGACCTGGGCGGCTTGTGTGACACGGCCTATCTGCACTCCGTTAGTGCTGGATGGATGAACTCCATCCACTGGGCCCGGGGAGGGGGGCCGCAGACTGCCTTCTGCACCAGTGTGGTAGGAGAATGGGGGGGGGGGGGGCTTGTTGTGGTTGGAGGTGGTGGGGGTTTAGTAAAGTGTGCATCATTGGACCCTGCTGGTACACGGGCCCTGGAACCACCACAGCAGTTATTTGAGTACGGCCCGAGGCTAAACGCGCACCTTTGACAGTGCCGGGGTGCCACTATAGCGTCGGGCTGGCAGACACTTCTGCTACATTACACACCAACTGCTTGTCTATATTCATGCTGATTGAGATTAAGGTATTGGGAAGGAGCATTCTTACTGCACATAGAGCTCATGCTAAGGAAACAACTGTTTGACATTATCAAAATGCTAATACCTGGTATTACACAATTTGCCATTTATTTTTGCTATGGTCATTTTAGCTAAACAGATTTTTGTAAGAAATATAATGCTCCATGTAAATATCATAGTCCTGCAATTGTACAATACTGCCACCATCAGTTGTCAGTCATCTGAGTTGAATCTTCACCACCAAACTTGCTTGAGTTAAAGTTCTGAGCAATGAGTAATAGATTTATATTTGAGAACGGATGAGAATCACACAGGCCGTACCTCCCTCTGCGCTTGGGGAGCACTCTCAGAGCAGAAAAAACACCTGTCCTAGACACCTCCATTGGTGTGTGACTGCATCACTTCTATTAATTAAACCCAACAAATGCAACTCAGGAGAATTAAATATGCTCCGTCTTTGTTTCTTTTTATACATTTCCAAATGTAAAAAAAGTCTCAATGATATGCTGATTAATTATTCTCTTCTTTCTCTTTCTTTCTCTCTCTCTTTCTCTCTCTCTCTCTCTTTCTCTCGCACCCTGTCTCTCTCTCTCTCTCTCTCTTTCTCTCGCACCCTGTCTCTCTCTCTCTCACTCTGTCTCTCTCTCTCGCTCTCTCTCACTCTTTGTCTTGTTTTGAATGTCTTTAAATTTGAGCTTTTCATCCAGGGTTACCTTGCTGTATGCATTACTCATTTCTTAAAATTGCATTGTAAGTAGGCTTGAAAGTAAGCGTTTCACTGTAAGGTCTACCTGTTGTATTTGGCGCATGTGA
The DNA here is from genome assembly GCF_013265735.2 of Oncorhynchus mykiss. Taxonomy (NCBI): domain Eukaryota; kingdom Metazoa; phylum Chordata; class Actinopteri; order Salmoniformes; family Salmonidae; genus Oncorhynchus; species Oncorhynchus mykiss. Next base: position 32,540,647 of record NC_048582.1, read on the forward strand.
CAATTAAAATTGGATTTGATTTGATTAACATGATGCACCATTCAGCTTAAAATAAAATGTATGTACCATACAACAATCCTTAAATGAGACATTCAAGATATGCTTAGAATTGATTTCACATTAATTGTCAAAGGATTTCAACTTCAGACAGAATTGTTCTACATTAAGTAGAAATGTTCACGTTCTGTGATCCTAGTGAAATACTGTGCATGACATATTGTATTTGACAGTGAGGCAATGGTATGGATAAACCTATACAATAGAGTTGCAAGTACACTGACTTTTTAGGCGAATTCGACAGGCCGAGTTAGAGGGCAACTGCACTGTGGCGTTAATGAACGGCCACACGTGGTACAGAATATATGAACATTTACTTCTTGTCTTAGGTCTATCTTTAGTTCTGAGAAAGGCTGTTTCACCTCAGTTTTCACACCTTAGGAACAGTAGCTGAACTTGCCAAGATAAGCACTCACTCACTCAAGATAAGCTGGAGGCATGCTTCACTTCATCAAACTGCTGTACATGGCAGGCCAGATGCACACACTGACCTTTACATATCATTGAGTGTTAACCTGGATAGGACTAACAGAGATCTTTATGTCACGTAGGTTCAAATGTGGAAAAACTGTATGTCTGAAATGCTAGTCCAGTTTGTTTGATTAGCACTTCAACTCTAACGTGGTTGTCCAATTTTGGATCTCTGTAAGTTTTCTATATTATTGATTTATTTTGTGCAAATATCTGTACCATGTAACATTGAAGACAACACCCACCTCACTATATCCATCCAGTGTTGCTTCAGGTTTGACTATGTTTAGATCTATTACCATCACGTGCATCACTTGAATGAGCGTAGTTAAGTGTCAAGGTTAAAGACTTCCCATTGATTCAAAAACAGAATGAATATTTGCCAGCTTCGATAGTTCACTTCATCAGCCATTGTCGCTAAAGAAATTGGCATCCACACACACAAATACATCTATGTTAACCATTGTTAACCAATGATGGACAACTCTCACTGCCTTGAACAACATACATGAAATCAATTTCAGCTTCCATAAAGCCACCATTGTGGAGTGGACCTGTGGTCATTACGCTACGCTAGCCTCCATTGAAGGCAGCCATTTAGCCGCATGGCGCTGGCCTGTGCCTCTGTTAGTTGATCTCATTTACTGGCACTAATTAGCTTCGCTACGATTCGCCGACACTTGGCGTTAACACAGGACAGGAGCCACCGGTTGGGGACGACAAACAGGGCTATCTGTTGTAGGAGTGTAGGGAGGTTCTGCCCCCCCCCCCCCCCCCCCCAATCTGCCTCCCTCCCCCCAGTCAATGACAGCTGGGACAGCACAGAGGGCACGACTAGCCCCCATTCACTGCATTCAGCGCATTACCCAGGGCCGCACAATAGCGCCTGCCTGTCCCATTTGCATGAGCAACTTCCTTTCTACCCTTGTCATAATTGGACATTCTCCCCTTTCCGCCAAACCTGCGGGGTAGTAGCCTACGGAGTTCGGAGTTGTTTTGGGCAATGTATTTGAGATCTTAATGTGGTATGCTTTGAGACGATTGTCATATCTTTTATTAGCGTGATGAGGAGTGAGAACTGAAATGCTGAGTTTACTTCCGTAGCCTGTATGTCAGTTGCCAATGTTGTGAGTGATGCCCATGGGATCATTTGTGTGTTAGTTTGGGCTAATGAATATGACACAGGATGTTACTTATCTTCTAAGAAAATCGAGTACTTGCAGGCACACCGTCTGGTTACCACACCACCAAATATAAAATCCCGCAGAGCTCTTTATTAAACAGTCTATGTGGAAAAATAACTTATCCTTTTTTTATGAACCTTCTACTTTAGTGGGCTAAAATCAGGGCAACACGGAGTGATTCTTGGTAGTCTTAAACAGATCTACTGTTAAAAAAAGTATACAGTACACCTCACACACATGGTTATTGGCTTAAAAAAAGAAGACACCACACCATCAATCAAATCAAATAAAAAAGACACCCCACCATAAATCAAATTCAATCAAATTGTATTTGTCACATGCGCCGAATAAAACAGGTGACCCTACAGTGAAATGCTTACTTACAAGCCCTTAACCAACAATGCTTTAAGAAGTTTAGAGAAAAAGTGTTGAGTAGAAAACAGATAAATAAAAAATAGAAACTAGAAAAAAAGTAGCAAATAATTAAACAGCAGCAGTAAAATAACAAGCAAGGCTATATATAGGGGGTACCAGTACAATGTGGAGGCTATACACAGGGTATTACGGTACAGAGTCAATGTGTAGGCTATATACAGGGGGTACCAGTACAGAGCCAATGAGGAGACTATATACAGGGGGTACCGGTACAGAGTCAATGTGGAGGCTATATACAGGGGGTACCGGTACAGAGTCAATGTGGAGGCTATATACAGGGGGTACCGGTACAGAGTCAATGTGCGGGGGGCACCGGTTAGTTGAGGTAATTGAGGTAATCCTGTATGTACATGTAGGTAGCAGCGTAAAAGAGGGGTCTGGGTAGCCCTTTGATTAGCTGTTCAGGAGTCTTATGGCTTGGGGGTAGAAGCTGTTATGAAGCCTTTTGGACCTCGACTTGGCGCTCCGGTACCGTTTGCCGTGCGGTAGCAGAGAGAACAGGATATCACTAGGGTGGCTGGAGTCTTTTACAATTTTAGGGCCTTCCTCTGACACCACCTGATATAGTGGTCCGGGATGGCAGGACGCTTGGCCCCGGTGATGTACTGAGCCATATGCACTACCCTCTGTAGTGCCATGCAGTTGCCATATCAGGCAGTGATGCAACCAGGTAGTGATGCTCTCAATGGTGCAGCTGTAGAACCTTTTGAGGATCTGAGGACCCATGCCAAGTCTTTTCAGTCTCCTGAGGTGAAAGAAGCTTTGTTGTGCCCTCTTTGCGACTGTCTTAGTGTGTTTGGACCATGATAGTTTGTTGGTGATGTGGACACCAAGGAACTTGAAGCTCTCAACCTGTTCCACTACAGCCCCGTCGATGAGAATGGGGGCGTGTATTCAATTTTGAGTTTCCATTCAATATTGCACTTTTTATACATCACAAAAGACTGAAATATAACAAAACAGTTTGACACCAGCAAAGCACCCCCACACCATCACACCCCCTCTTCCATGCTTCCCGGGTGGGAACCACACATGCGGAGATCATCCGTTCACCTACTCTGCGTCTCACAAAGACACGGCAGTTGAAACCAAAAACCTCAAATTTGGACTCATCAGACCAAAGGACAGATTTCCACCAGTCTAATGTCCATTGCTCGGGTGTCTTGGCCCAAGCAAGTCTCTTCTTCCCAAGCAAGTATTTTAGTTTCTTTACATCAATTTGACCATGAAGGCCTGATTCACGTCGTCTCCTCTGAACAGTTTATGTTGAGATCTGTCTGCTACTTGAACTCTGCAAGGCATTTATTTGGGCTGCAATTTCTGAGGCTGGTAACTCTAATCAACTTATCCTCTGCAGCAGAGGTAACTCTGGGTCTTCTTTTCCTGTGGCGGTCCTCATGAGAGCCAGTTTCATTATAGCGCTTGATGGTTTTTGCGACTGCTCTTGAATAAACTTTAAAAGTTCTTGAAATTTTAGTTAAATAAAGGTTAAATAAAAAATAAATTAAAACCTTCATGTCTTAAAGTAATGATGGACTTTCGTTTCTGTTTGCTTATTTGAGCTGTTCTTGCCATAATATGGACTTGGTCTTTTACCAAAAAGGGCTATCTTCTGTATATCACCCCTACCTTGTCACAACACAACTGATTAACTCAAACGCATTAAGAAGGAAAGAAATGAACAAGGCACACCTGTTAATTGAAATGCATTCCAGGTGACTACCTCATGAAGCTGGTTGAGAGAATGCCAAGAATGTGCAAAGCTGTTATCAAGGCAAAAGGGTGGCTACTTTAAAGAATCTCAAATCTCAAATATATTTGGATTTGCTTAACCCTTTTTTGGTTACTACATGATATGTGTTATTTCATAGTTTTGATGTCTTCACTATTGTTTTACAATGTAGAAAATAGTAAAAATAAAGAAAAACCCTTGAATGAGTCCTAACTTTTGACTTGTACTTTTTTTATTACAAGAACTCAGATAGAATAGTAAAAGGTGTTGAAAAGAAAAAATAATGTATCCATTGATTTGTTGTACGATGGTGGCCACCACCCGTGCCTCTACACATTGGTGAAGAACAATTTCAAAGAGAACCGGAGAAAGATGGAAACACCCACCCACACCAGAGACACCCTTTGTGTTGAGCGCTTACCACTCTCTCCGTCTCTGCACATATCACTGTATGTTCTAGGTCACTTCAAATAATAGATTTTTGAACCTTTTCTTATTTCTGTTAAGCACCCTAAAAGTGTTTGAGAAACTGTCTTATTTCCCAACAGAGCATTCATTTACTTATTCTAATTAACCCAAGCCTTTGTGGGCCTGAGTATTGACATTAAAATAAAACAAAGAAGTGAAAGATCTTAAGCTTCACAGTGCGTATTCCCTTGCTTTACAATGAAGCAGACAAGAACACGACAAGATCCAAAACCTGCAACCCTCCCAGTCCAACCCATCCCTAGTGAAGGTGAGCCATGTGTTCCGGGTCAGGCCCGCAGTAGGTCATTTCCATAAGGTGGCAATTGTGCAGGTGGTGGAGGGGCTAGCTGATGCTGTAGTGGTGCAGCAGGCCGAGGCGAGGTGCCGTGCGGGGCAGATGGACCTGTCTTGCACTGACCGAGCATCCCTGTACCACGCTGGGAGACCAGGAGGGGGCCGGCCATGCAGCCTCCCAGAAAGGGGTGCATCCCACTGAGACCCTGGCACCCAGCCCTTGCCAGCCTTGGCCTGCACCCATCCCCATTCACCACCACCCACCCCCTGAAGAAGAAAACGCTGACCAAGCCCTCCGGGTGTATAGACCTAGCCTCCTGGGCTCTCAAGGCCCCAGACTACAAGCTGGTCCTCAGGCAGGCCATGCCAAGTGTGGATGCCAGGGTTGGATGGCAAGGGAGAGGAATTACAGTACCATTGCGATTTCGGATTCAGCTTTGACATATATTCTTACCACCCCTCCGGTTGTCTCCAGTAAACACCACTCCAACAAAGACCTTTTGTATTGTTAGCACATCTTTTTTTTCTTTCTTTCTTGTTTACTATTTGGTCCTGATTTTTGAATTGTTTTAAAATAAAGACAAAGATTAAAACACTTCCTTCAGCGTCTAAGGACGTATTTCTATTTATTTGCTTTGTCTACACGTACGGTCATTTTGGGTTATGTGGCAAACACACATCTTGAGCGGTGAACTTTCTTGCGAGGTGCAATTTCCTGGCTATGTGCAAACAAGACAACGCAGAAACAAACATAAAGACCAAGCAAAAAGATAACCGTACAAGGCCCTGTTGATAAAGTCCTGAATGTAACACAGGCCGCCAGATATTTCATACAGTAAAATGAGTATTCCAGTGATGCCTGCTAATGTACTTGGGTGAGCTCACCTTTCCTTCACACTATTGAAAAGCCCTAGCAGACCCCCTCGTGACCACCCCATTAAAAGAGACCTGAACTCCGCTACTACTGTGTGAGGAAAACTGTGTGAGCGTGTACGAGCTTGTGAGAGTGTGTATCGTGGTATAGCATGTGTGGGGACCCCTGTCGAGTAGCCCCACCAAGTCTTCTCAATCCCTTGATTCAATTTGCAGTCACATTTATGAAGGATTACAGAGAACAGATCTTACTGTAGACTAGTTGGTAAGTGTCCTTACAAACCTCTATGAGTGGGGTTGTTGGACAATGGACCATAAATTGATCATAACTGAGCATACGAGAATGTACTATGATGGGTTAAATACCTGCCATTTTGTGCTTCCTTTGATGTTTTCTCACTTTCATCTTCATGCCAATTAAGCCTTGTGATGAGGAAAAGATCATGTGATGAGGAAAATTAGGTGTGAAGAAACCGTGTAATATTCTAACTGTAGGTTAACCTTTCCTAAATGGTAATACAGAAGAGTTGCTGATGAGCGCTTTTCACCAGAGCCAAATATTCTACAATAAATCAGAATATTGGTCTTTGTGGAGAGCATTTTTTATTTTGGCCTTACCTGGATTGTCTATTTGAAAGAAGATGTGTAGGAAGATCGCTCTTCAACCTCTGTCCATTTCTGTTCTATCTACATCGTTAGTGTTCCTCCCCCTTATCGGTCATACACTGTCGTTATTGACACAAAACCCAAAATGGAGTAATGTTACTGTTTTGTAAACATGCTGATTGTCATAAGATTTATTTTTAAAAAATGGTTCAGTGAAAGGCCTTACTGGCAACCACTGTGCTGCTTCTCAGCCTGAAGACACATTTCTGTATAAGAGTGGTGGGAAACGTGACTTCCTGTGTAGCTAACCACACCAGACATACTGTAGCTATCGGCAAGCCCAAGAGAGGTGGAAAACTCTTTGTCGAAAATGTGTTCACGACAAATCTTTAAACGTTTTGTAGTCATTGTGTCATTGTTGTTACTGTACAGTGCATGACGCCTTCTAGCAAACATCCAAATAGTTAAAACCCCAAACAGTGAATAGGACTATCCGGCGTATCGACAGTTGTTTAACAGAGCAAGCGGCTTGACGGGAGCTTGGGATCATGTTAGCAGAACAGGGTTTGTGAATATTGAGTGATTCCTTTGACAGGATATCTCTGATTGAAATATGGATAAGCTTACCTTTGCTACCCTGTGGCTCATTCAAAGAGAGCGAGAGAGAGAGAGAGAGCTGAAGTAGATAGTCTCCAGAGATTCCTCCTCCTCTCCGATGATGAGTCTACTTTAATCCATGAGGACAACTGCGACTCATTTCAAAGTAAGATTGGGAGATTTGATTTCACTTTTGACTATGAGAGAGAGACAGAGAACCCCCGCAAATAAGTGCTGATGGAATTGGCTTTGGTGCATTAGATATTCGGCAGCCATCGGACCATGACCATGAGGGATCTGGTGTTTTGTCGCATCGTACATGCTGAGCAATATAGGATTGCCTCCACTGCCTCCACTGCTGTGGACAAGCATGCCACCAAGGCCTTGACCTCTTCCTTTCCTTTTGCAGGTGCTTAAAACAGATGAACGGATGCTGAATATAAATGGTTTTCATAGACAGCTGACCTTTGGCTCTCATGTGTTGCAAACACGGTTTTTGAAACTACAGAATTCAGTGGGTCAGTGGTCCAATGCAACATAGGGAATACAGGCCGTAGGACTTGATAGCGTAAGGACAGAGCAAAGCTGAGGTGTCCTCGCCTGGTCCAGGCTGCGAGTAGGATCCCTCCACGGCACTGCGTCTGTGTTTACATTAGCCCTCAAGTGTTTCCCCCCATGGCGCTCCATCCAATTCTCCTCAACAAGAGAAAACGAGAGACTAGCATAGAAGCGAGTGAGGACCATGAATGAAGGGGGTACAAATTGACATGTGGCGTTCTGTGAGGTGAGTGCGCAACCTCTCGGCCGGCAATTACCATTCGCTAATGAGTGCCCTGCGTTTGTCTCTCTCTGTTTCTCCTTCTCTCTCCCTCCGCGGTCCCCTTTTCTCCCCGCCAGCTTTGTGCAGGCCCGCGGTGGCCACTGGACCATAGGTGTGCCGTTAATGGGGAGGCGCACATAGCAGTAATTAAACCAGCAGGGGGGCTTGTACGCACCCTTGATGCACCCCACTCCTCCAAAACTCCTCCCTCCCTCCCCCTTTTCAATCCGCTCCGCCGAATTGATCATTGTGCCGGAGCCAGTTTTGCCCCCAGCAGTTTTGTCACATTCTAATGAAGGCTTTCAGAGAGGCAAGGCCTGTGTCCCTACCAGTACTGGGACCAGTTGGGGCCAATCAGTGTCTCTCACTCACACACAAACCCTTTCCCCAATCAGCCTCACATGTAACCACACACACACACACACACGAATCCTCCCATCCTCATCACATCCCTCCAGCTGCTTCTCTCCTCTCAATAAGAAAATACTAGGTGTTGAAATATCACTCAGGGTTGTTTTGAAGTCCTTTCCACGATGAGCCCTTTTAATGGACTGTAAAATTCAACATGTGATCTTATTGTATTGCATTTTAAGGCTACCTGTACATATGCCAATTCTAACAAAATATGAAAAAAATAACTTGCTTTAGTTCTTGTGCTTATTAACTGTATGTGCTAAAATCAAGTGAACTGCACACACCATATTGCAATAGTTTACTATGAAAACATGTTCAGGCAACTTTGTATCATCAATAGACCACTCAATGGTTGTGAAATTGAAAAAGCACATTCAACTACATAGTCTTGTGTAATCTGTATTGATTCAGTAGTGTTATAAATCCGTGTTCTGATTAGACAGGGCTATCTGAATGGTCTTGATAGTCCCTACCCCGGAGCGGTACTCAGCAGGCTAACACAACCCATGGGGAACGTCTCTCACATTCGCTGATTGCTCTTACGTTGTGTGTGTACTGACGACAACAGTGGAGAGTCACTATGGAGCTAATATTGTAGGCCAAAAAGCACTGTACTTCTTCACTGTGGACATTAAAAGTGTTTTTTAAGTGAGTGTGTGGGTTTGCTTGTGTTTATTAATGTACTTGTTGACATATTTTCAATGAGTTGAAGAGAATGATTCTTCTATAAGATACATGCCATTCGTAGATTTTTATCAAATTGATGAGCTCCTGTACACAGCCATTTGGTCAGTAGTTTTGTTTTGAATTAGCTTGACATTGCCTTTTTTTTTTTTAGCTGTACTTGATTTGCCATATTTACCACGCTTGCTTTCGATTATGGTGCCAGGAAGCAAAAGGTTACAGGAAATGCCAAGAGTAGCAGCGACCAACAGTGTTCTCCCTCTGTACACCTTCTTCCACTCCACACTAAGCTGAGGCTATTATTGTTACTGGTGTAGCAGTCGTTCAGTATATAATTAAAATAACCTCAGTCATTGAGGTGTTTGTAAGGCATTAGATGCCTCTCTAGGCCACGTTTTGCATCGTTTCCTGCCCTGCTCAGCTCACCCCTTTATCTCTCAGACCCCCTTGAGTATGGCGTTTTACATTTCTGTTTGTAAAACTGTCAACACTTCCACTGGCTGTACTAACGTGTGATTTAGCGCCGACAGAGAGGAGGGATAGAGAGTGAGAGAGAGACAACTGCATGAGATCTTGCACATTCTGAAAGTGGAATATTTTTTTCTATCCCCAAGAAGATGCCTTGTTATGTACAGTGTATTGTGTTCTCTCACCCCCAGAAAAGCATTCTGTTGTCTTTCTCTCTTCTTTATGTTTCCTTCTATTGTTTTGATCTATAATGAATCTATAATGAATTATTATATTCCAAGTGTCGATATGCAGTGTCTTCAGTAAGTATTCACAACCCTTGATCTTTTTTGTCGATGTTGTATCACTGGACTGGCACTGTTTTTGAATTTTTTTACAAATTAATTTAAAAAATGAAAAGCTGAAATGTCTTCAATCAAAAACTATTAAACCCCTTTGTTATGACAAGCCTAAATAAATTCAGGAGTAAAACTTTGCTGAACAAGTCACATAATATTTGCATGGAATCACTCTGTGTGCAATACTAGTGTTTAACATGATTTTTGAATGACTACCTAATCTCTTTACCCCACATACAATTAATTATCTGTAAGGTCCCTCAGTCAAGCACTGAAAACTAACAACAAAGACCAGGGAGGTTTTCCAATGTCTCTCAAAGAAGGGCACCTATTGGTAGATGTGTAAAAGTTTAAAAAAGCAGACATTGAATATACATTTGAGCATGGTGAAGTTATTAATTACGCTTTAGATGGTGTATCAATACACCCAGTCACTACAAAGATGCAGGCATCCTTCCTAACTCGGAGAGGAAGGAAACCCTGATTTCACCATGAGGTCAATGGTGATTTTAAAACAGTTACAGAGATTAATGGCTGTGATAGGGCAAAACTGAGAATGGATCAACAACATTGTAGTTACTCCACAATACTAACCTAATTGACAGATTGAAAAGAATGAAGCCTGTACAGATTAAAAAATATTCCAAGACACGCATCCTGTTGCCACAAGGAACTTAAGTAACACTTCCAAAAAAGCAATTCACTGTTTGTCCTGAATACAAAGTGCTATGTTTGGGGCAAATCCAATACAACACATTACTGAGTACAACTCTCTATTTTTTCAAGCATGGTGGTGGATGCATCATGTTATTGGTATGCTGGTAATCGTTAAGGACTGGGGATTTTTTCAGGATAAAAAATAAATGGAATGGAGCTAAGCACGGGCAAAATCCTAGCGGAAAACCTGGTTCAGTCTGCTTTCCACCAGACACTGGGAGATTAATTCACCTTTCAGTAGGACAATAACCTAAAGCACAAGGCCAAATCTACACTGTTGCTTACCAAGAAGATAGTGAATGTTCCTGAGTGGCCCAGTTACAGTTTTGACATGAATCTGCTTAAAAACCTATGGCAAGACCTGAAAATGTCTGTCTAGAAATTATCAATAACCAATTTGACAGAGCCTGAAGAATTTGGAAACGAATAACGGGCAAATGTTGCACAATCGAGGTGTGTATAGCTCTTAGCTCCAGAAAGACTCACAGCTGTAATCGCTGCCAAATGTGAATCTAACATGTATTGACTGAGGGGGTTGAATACTAAATATATTATTGTTTGATTTTTCATACGTGTTTTACAAATGTTAGAATTCTTTCCCACTTTACAGTACAGTGTATTTTCTATAGATCATTGACGAAAAATTACAATGAAATCCATTTGAATCCCACTTTGTAACACAGCAAAATGTGGAAAAAGTCCAGGGCTGTGAATACTTTCTGATGGCACTGTGTAAAACTATAGGTAAAACACAAGCATTATGTTTTTAACAATACAATAAAGTGTATATTTTTAGGACTGCTAAAGAGGGCCAGATTAAGAAATCATAGGCCCGCGGGCTTTGTTTAAAAAAAATATTATAATAAAATATAACGTAATAAAATAAACCCAAAGAAATGCCTGATGGGCTCCCTACGGGCTTGGGCCCAGCCCCTGACCCACACAATTGACCAGTCGCATTTTTTTATTATGCATTTTTTATATATACTTTTTAAAATGAATCAGTTACCCAATCAAGGCAGGGCCACCCAATTACCCAGGTGAGCCCCCTACCTCCTCTCCTCACCCCATCTGATGATTAGCAGAGTGCCAGCAAGAAGCAGCAGGCTGTCTACACATTGAAAGCGGGCTTCTGAGTCCTCCTGTGGTTGGATACAAAATATATACTACACATATAAAATATACTGTATAGATAATATATACATTTAAGGACATCTGCGCTTTCCATGACAGACTGACCAGGTGAATTCAGGTGAAAGCTATGACCCCTTATTGATGTCCCTTGTTAAATCAACTTCAGTCAGTGTAGATGAAAAGGAGGAGACGGGCTAAAGAAGGATTGTTAAGCTTTGAGACATGTCTTGTGTATGTGTGCCATTCAGAAGGTGAATGGGCAAGACTAAAGTTTTAAGTGCCTTTGAACAGAGTATCAGGTGCCAGGCGCACCCGTTTGTGTCAAGAACTGCAGCGCTGCTAGGTTTTTCAACCTCAGAAGTTTCCCATGTGTACCAAGAATGGTCCACTACCCAAAGGACATGAAGGCAACTTGACACAACTGTGGGAAGCGTTGGAGTCTACATGGGCCGGCATCCCTGTGGAACGCTTTCCACACCTTGTGGAGTCCACTGAGGCTGTTCTGAGGGTAAAAGGGCAGGATGTAACTCAATATTAGGAACATGTCCTTAATGTTTTGTACACTCAGTGTATTTCCTTTAATATAACTATTTTTTGTTGTTTTTTGCTTCCTCTTGAGCTCCTGCATTAATTAATCTGTCCTTGCTGCTAAATCATTGATACAAAAGGAATAACATTGATTTATACAAAGAAAATATACAGGTGTCTCAATGCAGCTCTCCATAACAAGCACAGAAAATGCAGTTACAGTATTTAACAAAAGCCTGTTATTTCTAACCACCGTACTGGGATTTTAATCAGATGTATGAAAAAAATACCACAGGTTCAGAAATGTCTTGGATTAGTGTGGGAGGCTGCTGAATAGTGTGTGAAATGTACACTGTTCTCAAATCAGCCATCAGCCGTCAAGGCTAATAGTAGTGACAGCCTCCTCAGGACTGGTAAAACAGCAGCAGTGAATTTCAACACTGTGTCTGACTGTTAATTACACGTTCATGGGCATCCCCATGCACTTACACAACAGAAACATACACACACACACACACACACACACACACACTCATGTACACACTCAACACCAAACACACCACATTGTGAATACCACGATAACAAATATCCCCTTTTCTCTCCCCTATAGTCCTTTCCACAGGAGAAAAAAAATGCATTTCACACTTAAATCACTGGAATACTGTAGCCTACTTACATACTCTTTTTTTAAATATATTTTTTTACCCTGTTTTGCTTTAATTTACACCTCTGTTTTGCAGCTGCAATTGTAATACAGCACCCCTCCCTTCAGAGTGAACAGTGGCAGAGAGGAACGTTATCTCATTATAAAGGCCACTGTAATAATCTGCCTACTGGAGGGCCTTCGGTTGGGAGTGCTGCTTCGCTCCAAAGCACTGGGCTCCCCTGTCAATAACATGACAGTCACTTCATTATAGCTTCACAAGTTAGCCATTTATTATCTATTGGCCCCATCAGAGAGTGCTCGGTAAAAGATGCTTCAACACAACACGTCTCGTGTCGCACGCCGAAATGTAATTTGGGTTTGTTAAAATGATTGTGTTTGGATATAGTGAAGCGCATACAGGAATACACAAACACATTCGCAGGGTAGACGGAGACACCTTGCTGTGCTGCTGCTGCTGGGATGTTCACTCATAATGTTCCATCTCTTTGTAACATCTTGCATTCTTAGTAATGGGTGAAAAAAAGACAAGTGAGATTATCATTAGAGGGCAAGTGAAGAGATGAATTGCAATGGGTCTGAAAATCTAAATGAATTGTCAGAACTGCATTGAAATGCAGATTCGATGTACATTTAATGCATATTCGTCAGATACAATTTCACGTTATTTAAGTAAAATATTGATTTGAGATTAATTTTTGAATATTCAAGGCTCTTATGCTTAACAGTGTCAAGTGTTATCAGACTAGTACAAAGAGCAACGCCTCTGAGTGTATACTGACAGTATCGGAGCCTGCTACTTGTACCAGTTTCCGTATGACGGATAGCACAATTAATGCGTTTAACACCCTCCTGCTCTTCCTGACCAAGTACCACTCATCACAAAAAACAAGTGGAAACAAGACCTACCCCTGTGGAGTGCCAAAGTTCCCCCCACAACAACACACAACACAGGCAATGAGCTTGTGTGAAACTCTTTTCACTTGTAATGATTACATCCCCTTCATTAAAACTGCAACTAACCCTGTTAAACTGGAATAGAATCGCTATGGGTAATCTCGAAAAAAAAAAAAAAAACTTTTAATCAATGAACAACAACAGCAGAGACCTTGCTAGAACACATTCACTCCAAATAAAGAGGGCTGTTTTAAAAACACACCCGGCAAAAGCAAAGACCCTGATAAGACCTGCTACTTCTCCTCATCATGGCGAAACCTGCTTGTGAATCTTTCCTGACAGCTCCTAAGACCTTGTTAGGGAGAATCACCTCCTAATGATTTAACTCGGCTTGGAGACAACACACGCATACACAAACATGCGCACACACACGTACCCATGCACACACACATACACACAATTGTATTACTGTATTACTGTATTTAACACTGATCATCAAACTATGGCTCAATATTCAGTTGTTTGTAAGCCCAATGTCAGTTCTGACCAAATCACTGCCCGTGGATTAAGCGGCAACAAATATCACATTCATGTTATTTCTGATGCACCCTACATTTTAGATTTCAAATTAATGTAAATATCTATAATTTTAACATCGTATTTTGGTGATTTTTGGTGTGCATAGATGTGCTGATTGAGCGTTTAAATAAATACGACTTAAAAAAAAATACAATGTTGAAAAGTGAATAATTAGATGTATAAAAAATAACAGCAATACACATTTTCTATTTTAATTATTCATTTTGATAATACATTATAAAAAATCGAATAAAAAATCTAATAGCAGCAATGATGGGATGTTGGATTTTTTAGAGAAAATTAGACATTCACAGTAAAGCTAATTACACAGTTATTCTTCTAGAATTCACACCCCACAAAGCCTTTCAAAAAACGATTTGCCACATTCGTACCATGCAGTCTCTACAGCTAACACACACACACACACACACACACACACACACCGCTCAAACCCAGATTGACACACGTTGTGTTGGCTCATTATTTTGAGCAGTACCACATCTCATGGAACACATTGTGCTTCTGCACAGTGTCTTGTAGAAATGAAATGCAAATGACTACAATGCACTCTATTAGTTAAAGACTGCAACTACGCTATTTTTGTATTGTCACTTCCATAACTGAGCCTGGTTACATTGATCACATTAACATATCAATGGACATTTCAAAAGAGATCCAATCTAATCCTTCCATTTTCCATTAACCTGATCATCTATTGACTAAGATTGATTTGTGACTAAGACTTTTAGCCTACTGTCATTCAATATGACTCAGAAGGATTGGTTTCTCTAATACAACAGCAGCTGTATTTTGTAGATGGCGTGGAACATTAGTAAGCGTTTGATCTGAACTTTGCCAGTACCAGTGATCTGGGGGTTGATGGGGTCTGAGTCACCACAGCTACAACGTGGCTGTGGATAAAATGGCTCTGGCTGGTATGACTCACTACCGGGGTTCAAGCACGGTGTCTCCACGCACGCAGGCACACACGCACACACACACACACACACACACAAACACACACAGACACAGTCATGCACACACACACAAAGGTGCACCAACAAACACTCAAGTCTATTCCCCACTTTGTTGCACAGGGTCTATGTCTATGCTAGATTGAATAGGAATCAGGGCCAGACTGCATTCAATGTTTAGCATCACATCCCATGCGATGCACAGCTACAGTCAGTGCTGCCCAGAACTGACCTTGGTCCGGTTTCCTGATAGCTATGGAATTGAGGCTTAAGAGTGTTTTAACACTGCATATTTCCTACAATGGCCAAAGATGTAACATGCGTTTCCCAAAACACCACGCAGAAAGAATGTTCGCTAAGTATGTCGATGGAGGTGTGTAAACACTGATCAAAAGAAAGGAAGCCCTCTCTTGGATCCGCAATTTCCCTTTCCAAGCTTATTTTAACATTCGAATTATTCCACAATACTGACTGACGACGGATCAGCTCCTGGAGAGATATCATCATCTATGGCTACAAATATTAAGCTGTCTTATTGTAATGCTTACCTTATAATAATGCACGAAATCAAGATTTGACACATCATGAATTAGTAGAAAACCCAGATCCAGACAGTTTAGAAGTAACAAAAGTTGAATACAAAAACAGGGGGCCAGGCATAATGACAGGTCAAAGGCAGGCAGAGGTCAGTAATCCATGGTGGTGTGATATGGTACATAACGGCAGGCAGGCTCAGGGTCAGGCCAGGCAGAATGGTCAAAACCGGGAAAACTAGAAACCAGGGTCCGGTGGCAATCCGCTTCTTGCCGATACCTGGAGGTAGTCTTGAGAAGAGCCGACCAGGCTCTCTTCCTGGTACGGTGACAGCAGCGGACAAACATCTGAGCCGAGGGTATGCCGACCTCTTCCTCTTGTTCCGGGAAGAGCGGGGCTGATAACCCAGGGAACACTTGAAAGGCGAGAGCCCGGTGGCAGAGCAGGGGAGTGTGTTGCTGGTGTATTCAACCCACAGAAGTTGCTGGCTCCAGGTGGTGGGGTTGGCGGAGACAAGGCAGCGAAGAGTCGTCTCAAGGTCTTGATTGTCTCGCTCCGACTGGCCGTTGGACTGAGGGTGGAACCTGGAGGACAGGCTGGCTGACGACCCAATGACAGTGCAGAAGGCCTTCCATAACCCGGATGAGAACTGAAGACCCCGGTCGAAGACTATGCCCATCGGGAGTCCATGGCTCCCGAAGACGTGCTGCACCATGAGCTGGGCTGTCTCTTTGGCAGATGGTAGCTTGGGGAGAGGAATGAAATGGGCAGCTTTGGAAAACCGGTCCACCACAGTCAGGATGGTGGTGTTGCCATCAGATGGGGGAGACCCGTGACGAAGTCCAGGGATTTGTGAGACCAGGGACGGTGAGGGACATGTTGTGGTTGCTGGAGACCTGCCGGAGCTTGCCAAAGAGTCTTAATCTGTGCACAGATCATGCAGGCGGCTTCGAACATTGAGACGTCCGGAACCATGGTAGGCCACCAAAAGCGTTGCTGCACAAAGGCCAGGGTTCGACAGGAGCCTGGTGGCAGGTAAGCCTGGAGGAGTAGACACACTCCAGGTTCGAGGGGAGGACAGCATCAGGAACAAACATCCAGTTCTCTGCCCCCCCAGGGTTCGGCTGGGAACGCTGCGCCACACGGACCTGCTTCCTTAATCCCCAGCTGAGTTCCATCGCCAGGCACGAGGTGGGAAGGATGGTCTCGGGGTCCGAGGGGGCAGCTGAGGGGCTATAGCGGTGTTACAGCACATCCGGCTTGATATTCTTGGAACCTGGTCGGTAGGAGAGGGAGAAGTTAAACCAGGTGAAAAATGAGATGCTTGGTGGTGCGGAGATATTTCAGGTTCTTGTGCTCCGTCCACTCAATGATCGGATGTTCCACCCCCTCCAACCAGTATCTCCACTCTTCCAACGCCATCTTCACCGCGAGAAGCTCACGATTCCCCACATCGTAATTCCTCTCCGTGGCATTGAGGTGAATGGGAGAAGAAGGCACACGGATGTAACTTGAGGTCCAGGGCAGAACGCTGGGACAGGACAGCCCCCACTCTGACATCCGAAGCATCGGCCTCCATCACAAACTAATGGGACGGGTCAGGATGAACCAGGAGATTGGAGTCTTCCACACCGAAACCCTTCACCTCATGGAACTCTCATCCCCCAAACAGCCACTCATCCTCGGACACCGCAGGCTTTGTCGTCACGATCCTGCCACCTTGTGGCAACAAGGTGAACTACTGTCCCTGTCTTCTACCTGCTTCTCCAGTTGTCTCAGCCTATCATGCAGAGCCACCACCATTGAGGACTCTGCCTTGGCAGTGCCACCTAGTATACCATCTGAATACGCCCAGTACAGCAATGTCTTCAGCAAAATCAAGGTCTCTACTCTGCCACCACATCGCCCAGGGGACTGTGCTATTGACTTACTCCCTGGAGTGTCCCCACCAAAGGGCCGTGTTTACCCCCTATCTATCACGGAAAATGAGGCAATGGAGAGCTACATTGATGAATCACTTAAACGGTTTTATTAGCCCTTCTTCCCTGGCTTCTTCTTCATTGGAAAAAAGGACGGTGGTCTCCATCCATGTATTGATTAGCGTTCCCTGAATGATGTCACGGTCAAGAACCGTTTCCCTTTTCCTCTGAACAAGTGGGCCGCGCCAACATCTATACTAAACTCGACCTGCGAAGTGCATATAACCTTGTCCGTAAACATGAAGGTGACAAATGGAAGTCGGCCTTTATCACCGCTCGAGGGCATTACGAATACCTGGTCATGCCCTACGGCCTTACGAACACACCCGCTGTCTTCCAATCCTTTATGAATAAGGTTTTCCAGGATATAATCAACTGCTTTCTCATCGTCTACATTGATGACATCCTGATTTACTCCCACTCCCTGAAGGAACACATACAGCATGTGCAAAATGTTCTTCATTGGCTCCTTGACCATAACCTTTATGTGAAGACTGAAAAGAGTGCCTTCCATGTAACCTCGGTAAACTTCCTCGGCTTCGTACTGACACCTGGAGGGGTCAGCATGGATGAGAACAAAGTCACCGCCGTCAGTAACTGGCCCAAACCCACCACCGTTAAGGAACTTCAACGTTTCATTGGATTCTCCAACTTCTATCGCAGGTTCATTCCGAACTTCAGTTCTACTGCCACTCCCCTCACTGCTCTTACCAGCCAAAAGACCCAGACCCTTCAATGGACTGATACCGCCCTGACTGCGTTCAACAACTTGAAACGCCTCTTCACCTCAGCTCCTGTCCTTCGCCAACCTGATCCGACCCTTCCTTTCACCCTGGAGGTGGATGCCTCCGAAGTAGGAGCCATACTCTCTCAGCGGATGGGAAAACCTCCCTAATCACATCCCTGTGCCTTCTTCTCCAGGAAGTTATCCCCCTGCTGAGCGGAATTACGATGTGGGGAACCGAAAACTCTGAAGTTCTGGTGGTCCTCACTGGCATCCGACGTAAGGGATTACGTACTCTCCTGTCCAGTCTGTGCCCAAACCAAAAGTCCTCGTCATCTCCCTTCCGGGAAGCTTCAACCTTTGCCAATCCCTCACAGACCCTGGTCTCACATAGCAGTTGACTTCATCACAGACCTTCATGATTCCTCTGGTAACACCACCATCCTTGTCATAGTAGACCGTTTTCCAAAAATGTGTCGTCTGGTTCCTCTTCCTCATTTACCTGTATGTTCCAGCAGGTGTTCCGTCTGTTTGGGATTCCGGAGGATATCGTCTCTGACCGCAGGCCCCAGTTTGTCTCCAGGGTGTGGCGAACCTTCTGTGACCGACTGGGGGTCGCCCTCATCCTCTCCTCCGGATACCACCCCCAGACCAATGGACAGACGGAATGCCTGATCCAAGAAATAGGGAAGTACCTGCCGCAACAATGTTCTGCCTCTCCACATGACTGGAGTCGGTATATGGCCTCGGCCGAATACGCTCAGAACTCTCATGCACTCATCCCTCCGCCTTACTCCGTTTCAGTGTGTCCTTGGTAACCAACCCCCCATGTTTCCCTGGGAGGTGGAGCCTGGTACTGTCCCAGCTGTCAATGACTGGTTTTGGCGTAGTGAGCGGGTACGCGAGACCGCTCACCGGCATCTGCAGGAAGCCTCTAATACCCAGAAACGCTTTGCCGACAGACACCACCGAACTCCACGACTCTTTCACCCCAGACAGCTTGTGTGGCTCTCTACCAGAGACATCCGGCTCCGCCTCCCCCGCAAAAAGTTCTGCACTCGCTTCATTGGTCCCTTCAAGATAACCCATCGCACCAATCCTGTCACGTACTGCCTCCAGTTACCCCATCAGTTTAAAATCTCCTCGTCCTTCCATGTGTCTCTGTTAAAACCGGTCACCTACAGTCCTCTTCATCCTCCAGTCTCTACCCGCAGTGCGCCCCCACCATTGGACATTGGAGGGGAGCCTGCCTACGCCATTCAGGCCATCCTTGATTCCAAACGCCTGTGAGGTTGCATCCATTACCTAGTGGACTGGGAAGGTTATGGGCCTGAAGACCGGTCCTGGGTCCCCGACCAGGACATCCTCGATCCAGAGATGATTCAGTCATTTCACCCTAACAGTCCAGACCACGCCGCTCCCCTCGGGGTCGACCCACGAACAGACCCCCTGGACATCAGCCTCAACGCAGAACGTCAAGTCAGTTCACGACCTCGTCGAACCAGCCTGCTGGACCTCGCCCTCGAGGTATGCGTCCGCCTCTGCTCCCCCGCCGCCCACTCCACCCTCCGGTGCCATTGGGTCATCAGGAGCCTCCCTTGGGGGGAGGAGGGGGGGTACTGTAAGGTTCTACTTTTCTTTTCTTAGTCAACCTTCTTTTGCTTTGTGTTCTTGAACGTAGCCCTGTCTTTAATTTTTGTTCATTGCTTTCACCTGTGTTCGTTTCTCACCTGGTCCCATCAGCTCCCTATTTAGTTCAGTTCTTTCTGTTTGTATGGTTGTGAGATATTGTTTGTTTTTGACTGCCTACCTGTGTTTGACCTTTACCTGCCTGTGACCTCGATTCCTGCTTTCTGCGAAGGCGTAATAAACCTCTGCCACACTCTGCGTGTGAATCTACACCTTTTTCTCCCTAAGTATTCATTACATTTCCTGTTTTGTCTTCTGCGGTCACAAAAGGCCGATGTAGTCTGTAGGATTGTGACAATTTATCACCAACAACAAGTAGTAAAAACTCAGATTACTAGTGAAAAGCCTGTGTAGTAAAGCTTTAGTGTTTTCACTACTTATTTACTACCAACGTTAAGTAGTACAAATATTTACCTGACTACAATTGACAAATCAAATCAAAGTGTATTTGTCACGTGCGCCGAATACAACAGTGAAATGCTTACTTACAGGCTCTAACCAATAGTTAGAAAAAAAAGTATGTGTGTGTGTAGGTAAGTAAAGAAATCTAACATATTAAAAATAAAAGACATTTGAAAATAAGAGTAGCAAGGCTATATACAGACAACGTTTAGTCAGGCTTATTGAGGTAGTATGTACATGCAGGTATGGTTAAAGTGACTATGCATATGATGAACAGAGAGTAGCAGTAGCGTAAAAAAAGAGGGGTTGGCGGGTGGTGGGACACAATGCAGATAGCCCGGTTAGCCATTGTGCGGGAGCACTGGTTGGTCGGGACAATTGAGGTGGTATGTACATGAATGTATAGTTAAAGTGACTATGCATAAAAGATAAACAGAGAGTAGCAGCAGCGTAAAAGAGGGGTTGGGGGGAGGCACACAATGCAAATAGTCCGGGTAACCATTTGGTTACCTGTTCAGGAGTCTTATGGCTTGGGGGTAAAAACTGTTGAGAAGCCTTTTTGTCCTAGACTTGGCACTACCGCTTGCCATGCGGTAGTAGAGAGAACAGTCTATGACTGGGGTGGCTGGAGTCTTTGACAATATTTAGGGCC
Source organism: Oncorhynchus mykiss (assembly GCF_013265735.2). Lineage (NCBI taxonomy): Eukaryota > Metazoa > Chordata > Actinopteri > Salmoniformes > Salmonidae > Oncorhynchus > Oncorhynchus mykiss. The sequence goes on from NC_048582.1 coordinate 32,561,561, forward strand.
TCCTTCTGACACTCCATTTTGTAGTGGTCCTGGATGGCAGGCAGCTTTGCCCCAGTGATGTACTGGGCCGTACGCACTACCCTCTGAAGTGCCTTGCGGTCGGAGGCCGTGCAATTGCCGTACCAGGCAGTGACGCAACCGGTCAGGATGCTCTCGATGTTGCAGCTGTAGAACCTTTTGAGGATCTCAGGACCCATGCCAAATCTTTTTAGTTTCCTGAGGGGGAATAGGCTTTGTCGTGCCCTCTTCACGACTGTCATGGTGTGTTTGGACCATTCTAGTTTGTTGTTGATGTGGACACCAAGGAATTTGAAGCTCTCAACCTGCTCCACTACAGCCCCGTCGATGAGAATGGGGACGTGCTCGGTGCTCCTTTTCCTGTAGTCCACAATCATCTCCTTAGTCTTGGTTATGTTGAGAGATAGGTTGTTATTCTGGCACCACCCAGCCAGGTCTCTGACCTCCTCCCTATAGGCTGTCTTGTCGTTGTCGGTCATCAGGCCTACCACTTGTGTCGTCTGCAAACTTAATGATGGTGTTGGAGTCGTGCCTGGCCGTGCAGTTGTGGGTGAACAAGGAGTACAGGAGGGGACTGAGCACGCACCCCTGGGGAGCTCCAGTGTTGAGGATCAGCACGGCAGATGTGTTGCTACCTACTCTCACCACCTGGGGGCGGCCCGTCATGAAGTCCAGGATCCAGTTGCAGAGGGAGGTGTTTAGTCCCAGGTTCCTTAGCTTGTGTACTGTAGTAAACCTGTAGGGTTTTGACTACTCATTTACTACAAACATGAAGTAGTAAAAATCTATACCTAATTACTATAGGAAACATTACTGTTTTCCTACTGAATATTACAAAACTCTACTTGTGTATCTTGTGTAGTGCATAAACTACACATTCACTACACAATACCTACAAATCTCTACATAGTCACTACTAAACAAATAGGTTTTGTGTAGTAATTCAGTAGCACTTTTTCATTAGGGGGCACAGCCACAAAGTCATTAAATCTGATTTTAACCCTAACCCTAACCTTAACCACACTGATAACCCTAATGCCTAACCATAACCTTAAATTATTCATTTTTGTTTTCATAAATGTTTACGATATAGCCAATTCTGACTTTGTAGCTGGCCCATCTAGCGGAAATCACTCAGTTCTGCCTCCAGGGAAAGATTCATGACAATAAACGTCAACCTGCGAGAAATCTGGTCCTGAGGTGCTACTCCATAATCAGGCCTGGCTTTTGTTAACCAGCCAGTCTGCCAGACAGCGTAGTGCTAGCGTATACGTGAGACGTGCTACTGTTAACCGTGGCTGCTTCACAGGTCTGCCCCCCACCCGGACTCCACAGCTTCACGGCTGGGGCCTGGTCACCTCGCGCTCTGTCAGGCGTTAGTGGGGTGGTAGCCGTACAGTAAAGCTAAGGACTGACCGTTATACAGCCAACACAGGCCCAACGCTACCAAAACGAACATATCTGAACAACATTTCCACAGATGCTGTGTATGTTGTCATTTAAAACGAATGCCAGGGCAAGAGACGCAGAGGGCAAGAGGTGGGTCTGTTGAGGTAATCTCGATGCTTTCACATGACTGTTCGGTCATAATGGTGTGTTAATGTTAAAACACTTACAGTGGCTTGCGAAAGTATTCACCCCCCTTGGCATTTTTCCTATTTTGTTGCCTTACAACCTGGAATTAGAATATATTTTGGGGGGGTTTGTATAATTTGATTTACACAACATGCCTACCACCTTGAAGATGCAAAATATTTTTTTATTGTGAAATAAAGAAGAAATAAGAAAAGAAAAAAAACTTGAGCGTGCATAACTATTCACTCCCCCCAAAAGTCAATACTTTGTAGAACCACCATTTGCAGCAATTACAGCTGCAAGTATCTTGGGTTATGTCTCTATAAGCTTGGCACATCTAGCCACTGTGATTGTTGCCCATTCTTCAAGGCAAAACTGCTCCAGCTCCTTCAGGTTGGATGGGTTCTACTGATGTACAGCAATGTTTAAGTCATACCACAGTTTCTCAATTGGATTAAGGTCTGGGCTTTGACTAGGCCATTCCAAGACATTTAAATGTTTCCCCTTAAACCACCCGAGTGTTGCTTTAGCAGTATGCTTAGAGTTATTGTCCTGCTGGAAGATGAACCTCCGTCCCAGTCTCAAATCTCTGGAAGATTGAAACAGGTTTCCCTCAATAATTTCCCTGTATTTAGCGCCATCCATCATTCCTTACATTTTGATCATTGTCCCAGTTCCTGCCGATGAAAAACATCCCCACAGCATGATGCTGCCACCACCATGCTTCACTGTGGGGATGGTATTCTCTGGGTGATGAAGGGTTTTGGGTTTGCGCTATATATAGCATTTTCCTTGATGACCAAAAAGCTCAATTTTAGTCTCATCTGACCAGAGTACCTTCTTCCATATGTTTGGGTAGTCTCCCACATGCCTTTTGGGAACACCAAATGTGTGTGCTTATTTTTTTCTTTAAGCAATGTCTTTTTTCTGACCACTCTTCCCTAAAGCCCAGCTCTGTGGAGTGTATGGCTTAATGTGGTCCTATGGACAGATACTCCAATCTCCACTGTGGAGCTTTGCAGCTCCTTCAGAGTTATCTTTGGTCCCTTTGTTGCCTCTGAATGCCCTCCTTGCCTGGTCTGTGAGTTTTGGTGGGTGGCCCTCTCTTGGCAGGTTTGTTGTGGTGCCATATTCTTTCCATATTTTAATAATGGATTTAATGGTGCTCTGTGAGATGTTCAAAGTTTCAGATATTTTTTTAGAACCCAACCCTGATCTGTACTTCTCCACAAATTTGTCCCTGATCTGTTTTGAGAGCTCCTTGGTCTTCATGGTGCTGCTTGCTTGGTGGTGCCCCTTGCTTAGTGGTGTTGCAGACTCTTAGGCCTTTCAGAACAGGTGTGTATATATACTGAGATTAAGTTACAGATCATGTGACACTTAGATTGCACACAGGTGCACTTTATTTAAGTAATTATGTGACTTCTGAAGTAATTAATTGGTTGCACCAGATCTTATTTAGGGGCTTAATGGCAAAGGGGGTGAATACATATGCATGCACCCCTTTTACGTATTTTTGTATTTTTTTAAATAAGTTATTTTTTAAATTTCACTTCACCAATTTGGACTATTTTGTGTATGTCCATTACATGAAATCCAAATAAAAATCTATTTAAATTACAGGTTGTAATGCAACAAAATAGCAAAAACGCAAAGGGGGGTGAATACTTTTGCAAAGCACTGTAGGTGCAGATTATTGAAACCCAATGCACAACAATTGAATAGCCTGATTGTATTTTCCAGGCCTTTTGTGTGCATCTTGTATGGTCATGCACCTTACAACACTCTTTGGCAAGGGCATTTGAAATGACTTTAGAAGAGTAATAATTCAGCTAAAAATAATTTGCATCTTGCATCTGTCATTCGTCATGGATTTTAAGGCAAACAGTAATTTGACAGAAGTGTGGCAGGCAGTGAGCTGAATACAGCCTGGCAACAGCCAAGGCTCTGTGTGTTGAGTTGGCACTCTCTCTAGTGGAGGAATGAGAACAACCACATGGCTTGTACCTCAGCCTTCGCTCCACTGTGTTTGTCCGAACGATCGCTGCCAGGTCCCCCTTGCAAAAGAGGTTTCTAGCCTCAAGTGTCTTATCCTGATTAAAACTAAATTACATCTTAAAAGCATGGGCTTACAGATACCCTATCAATACCCTAAATGGTGTCTATTTGTATACTGTATAAATTAAATAATTATAAAGACATTGTAGTAGTATTATACATGACAACAAAGCATTCTTGTAGGGGCTATTTTGGCCTACTTACGTGGTTGTTGTGTTGTGTTTTCTTGTCTATAGATAAATCTGTCTTTGTATATTCCACTTATTTTGTACACAAGACTGAGGAGTCATGTTAGGTCATGGGTCACTGACCAGGGGCAAACAGGTGACCCGGAAGTGGGATGCACAGGTATGGAGAGCACACAATTTTTCCTCACTACAATTATTATTGAAACTCGTAGTACTGAGAAAATAAGTATTTATCTCGCGAGGGGATTGGATTTATTGCCATTGGATGGAATCGTTTTCCTGCAATGGATTAAAACTTTCAAATACTATTTACCAACAAAAAAGCTTAAGGGAAAAACAAATCTCCCGCACAGAAACGCATGAATGGTGGTGGATTGGTATGTGAGCTTCGTATTGCCTGGAAAGTTTGAAAATGCATGTTAACCATAGCATGTTGAAGGGACAATTTTGAAAGAACTATTTCATTTTAAAATCTTTTTTTTATCAACTCCAGCCTAGTGATTATATTTGGCCCCCAAGTTTTTTTTTTAATATATATTTTTCTTTTTCTGTTTTAGAACAAAAAATACTGCAAAATCATCAGGAAATTAGTTCAAATAGATTTTAATTTAGGAAGTCTGTTCCTAAGTATTCCCAAGCATAAATAAATAGGGATTATGTGATTGTATCCCAATGTAAACAAGGTTTAAAATGATTATGTTTTTCTCAAAAACTAGTTATATCTGTTTGGGATTCTGACAGTCAATTTGCAGTGCACAAAATATGTATAATTATGTTCTGGCCCCCCAACCATCCTCTCAAGGAGAAATCAGCCCACGGCTGAATGTAATTGGGGGCCTCTGCCTTAGGCTATGCCGGGACAAAATTGTGGGAGGCAACACAGTTGTCTAGAGAAACAGTGGTTATCAGGAACTTTTGACTAGGTTAGCCACTGCATTTATTATTGAAACTGATTTGTTTTATACTCTGTAGGCCTACAGCAGATGGATATGCATGACATGAACATTATTTTTAAGTTTGAATAATTTAGCAGACGCTCTAATCCAGAGCAATTTACAGCAAGTGGATACATTTTTGTACCTTTTCATACTGGTCCCCCATGGGAATTGAACCCACAACCCTGGCATTGCAAGTGCCTTGCTCTACCACTTGAGCCACACAGAACATTCTGCATAAAAAAATAGGCCTACTGAAACCCACAATGCGCGGTCTATGTTTCATAAATTGAAGCCCAGTTTGAATACATTCCAAAGGCATTCTTCATTCCTCTCTTCCTTTAAGTAATTACAGGTCTTACATAATTGGATAGGTGAAAACGAGGGCTCTTTCACTATGCTTTCACCTATCTAGTCATTTCTAATCAGCGATTACTTCAAGAACTTTAGGGCCATAGCCTGTGTTCTGTAAGGTGACAAACTTGCAATAAGAAGTGTGCAAGTGCCCTCTAGTGGCTTAAATTCAGGGCCCTAATGGCTGTAAAACAGTGTCCTCTTACCAAAGACTGGGTAATGGCCTGATAGTAGAGCCTTGGTCACTCAGTAAGTGTTAATTGGATCCATTTTCAACATGGAGTCCCCCAGCAGCTCCTGATGACTCTATGACAGGACCAGTTGGAGGCCAACTGTCTGATAAGTGTCTGCTAAGACCAAACCAGAGCTCTGTGTGCTAAAGCAGTAGACTGCTGCACAGCATGTCTTTGGGTATACAGCAAAGTTGTTACTATAACCATGCAAACAAATACAAACACATTAAACTTAATGCACATCATGATGAAAAATATCCCTTAAAAGACCAGAACTCAGTCATAAATGGAAGTCATAAATGGAGAGTGCATTATGTCAGTGGTTCATACCAACATAAATACACCATTATCTTTAAAATAGTGCATATGTTGTGAGTCAGAAGGCTCTACCCTCATTTTTGTAGGCATCTCTTCTGCTTACAGAATCATTGTTTTCCCATTGTCTGTTGTCTATTCAAACCACATGGAGATGCTGGACGGAAGGGAGAATGCTGGACGCTCAGCTGCATGGAACTGCCAACCCCACATATCCATCCCTGCCTGCATCCTCAGGCACTCCCTGGCACCTCAGCCCTTGGCTGCTCCTGAAAGAAAACAATTACCAATGGGGCGGAACAACAATGTCCAGAAAACATCTGTCTGCACCGGATGGATAGGGTGGTGAGGTGTCCATGTCTGCATATCTGCTGGTTTAAACCAAGCCCAGCCGGATGGGCATGCGTACAGTTACTCTACAGCAGACCGCCACAGATCTCTGATTCCACACAAAGCCTGTCTCTTTGGCGATGGTTGCCGTTAACACAGACGAAGACCCAAATGTCGGAGCAGTTGTTCGTTTGGGTGGTTTCCATTCTTTTTGGATGATGCACCAGTATGAATGGCCCCTGAGTAGAGCCAAAGGATGTGTCCCAAAAGGCACCCAAATATTATTAAAAAGTAATGCACTATATTGGGTACAGGGTGCCATGTCTATGGGCTCTCATCAAAAGTAGTGCACTATATAGGGGGAAAGGATGCCATTTGGGATGCAATCCTGGTCTCTGGAATAAATACTGTATATTTACTCTTAGCAATACTTGACATAAGCTATAACAAAAACCATTAATTTAAAAGTTTAACAAACCATACAACTTTGTGCACAAGGACTCATTTTAACAATGTACACTGGAAGAACTGTGCAGATACAGTGCCTTGCGAAAGTATTCGGCCCCCTTGAACTTTGCGACCTTTTGCCACATTTCAGGCTTCAAACATAAAGATATAAAACTGTATTTTTTTTGTGAAGAATCAACAACAAGTGGGACACAATCATGAAGTGGAACGACATTTATTGGATATTTCTAACTTTTTTAACAAATCAAAAACTGAAAAATTGGGCGTGCAAAATTATTCAGCCCCTTTACTTTCAGTGCAGCAAACTCTCTCCAGAAGTTCAGTGAGGATCTCTGAATGATCCAATGTTGACCTAAATGACTAATGATGATAAATACAATCCACCTGTGTGTAATCAAGTCTCCGTATAAATGCACCTGCACTGTGATAGTCTCAGAGGTCCGTTAAAAGCGCAGAGAGCATCATGAAGAACAAGGAACACACCAGGCAAGTCCGAGATACTGTTGTGAAGAAGTTTAAAGCCGGATTTGGATACAAAAAGATTTCCCAAGCTTTAAACATCCCAAGGAGCACTGTGCAAGCGATAATATTGAAATGGAAGGAGTATCAGACCACTGCAAATCTACCAAGACCTGGCCGTCCCTCTAAACCTTCAGCTCATACAAGGAGAAGACTGATCAGAGATGCAGCCAAGAGGCCCATGATCACTCTGGATGAACTGCAGAGATCTACAGCTGAGGTGGGAGACTCTGTCCATAGGACAACAATCACTCGTATATTGCACAAATCTGGCCTTTATGGAAGAGTGGCAAGAAGAAAGCCATTTCTTAAAGATATCCATAAAAAGTGTCGGTTAAAGTTTGTCACAAGCCACCTGGGAGACACACCAAACATGTGGAAGAAGGTGCTCTGGTCAGATGAAACCAAAATTGAACTTTTTAAAAGCAACACAGCTGAACACACCATCCCCACTGTCAAACATGGTGGTGGCAGCATCATGGTTTGGGCCTGCTTTTCTTCAGCAGGGACAGGAAGATGGTTAAAATTGATGGGAAGATGGATGGAGCCAAATACAGGACCATTCTGGAAAAAAACCTGATGGAATCTGCAAAAGACCTGAGACTGGGACGGAGATTTGTCTTCCAACAAGACAATGATCCAAAACATAAAGCAAAATCTACAATGGAATGGTTCAAAAATAAACATATCCAGGTGTTAGAATGGCCAAGTCAAAGTCCAGACCTGAATCCAATCGAGAATCTGTGGAAAGAACTGAAAACTGCTGTTCACAAATGCTCTCCATCCAACCTCACTGAGCTCGAGCTGTTTTGCAAGGAGGAATGGGAAAAAATGTCAGTCTCTCGATGTGCAAAACTGATAGAGACATACCCCAAGCGACTTACAGCTGTAATCGCAGCAAAAGGTGGCGCTACAAAGTATTAACTTAAGGGGGCTAAATAATTTTGCACGTCCAATTTTTCAGTTTTTGATTTGTTAAAAAAGTTTGAAATATCCAATAAATGTCGTTCCACTTCATGATTGTGTCCCACTTGTTGTTGATTCTTCACAAAAAAATACAGTTTTATATCTTTATGTTTGAAGCCTGAAATGTGGCAAAAGGTCGCAAAGTTCAAGGGGGCCGAATACTTTCGCAAGGCACTGTACAAAGTTTGGTAACATAATTTTCGTAAAATCTCCCTTAGCTATTTATGTGACCACATTTTCCAAAAACACAGTTAAATATCTTCTGCGAATTAAGATTCAATGATGTCTGCAGAAGAATGGGGTGACATGAGACCGTGATTTAAAAAAAAAATATTTTGGTTGTTGAACTACAGTAAGTGAAGTGGATTTACATCCGGTAACTGAATTACGGAATTACTTCATGGGTCCCAAATCTGTACTATACAGAAATGTAAAATTATGGATATGAATATCATTCTCTTCCTGAATAGGTAGAGAGATGCAGTAAGCTTTTGCATATTTGTTACCGACCGGCTCAAATCGATCTTAAGTAGCAAAATTTGAAGTGTTATTTTTTTACATTTGATAAAAGTAGCTACAAAGTGGTGTATCATACACTACAGTTGAGGAACAATGGGAAAGTAATTTTGCTTTGACAGTTGATAAACTTGTAAACTCACTTGTGAGAAAATAGCCTTTGATTGTTTTGGGAGTACTATTGGAGAGCCCTTTGTCGACACCCATTCAGCATCGTTCACACCCTCTCATGCTTTAGCCCCACCCATCTCTTTAAGGGTTGATCCGAATGTACTAACAGCAGTGAAGCACCCAAGCTAACTTGCTAGCTACTTCCAGACATCTAAGCGAGAGAGAACAGCTCATTGAACATTATTCGCCCTATCAGAGCTGGTCAGGCTGTTATGTTATCCAGAGTGTTGGTGACTGCAACTGTGCTGTCAGATTGTCCATTCATAAATTCAGAGCTTTTCGCATTCAGAGCTCACACTGGATGCTCTGGCTAGGGTTGATCCGAACCTCACAACGGCAGTCAAGCACCCAAGCTAACTTGCTAGCTACTTCCAGACACATAATGAGAGAACACCCCACTCTGACCGTTTTACTCGCCATAGCAGAGCTGGTTAGGCTGTTTTCATGTTGTCGGGAGCGTTGTGCTGCTGGCAACAATTTAATTACGCTTTTTTTTGCCGACGTTTACTGACACCGGCCATCCCCCACATACAACACCCGTTCTGCCATTCACATTCTGTTAAAGGTCACCAGAGCACACACATCTCTGGGTCGCTCGTCTTTTCAGTTCGCTGAAGCTAGCGACTTGAACGAGCTACAACCAACACTCAAACTGGACAGCGTTCGTAAATTCATCAGTTATTCTGCGCTCTCTGGCATACTCAGACGAGAGTGCTCTGAAATCAGAGTAGATGGCCAGACTGAATTTATGAACGCACCTGAAATTGCTACTTGCATATTTGAGTATTTTGTTTAGACATGTAGCTAGGTGAATAGTGAAGCATAATCTCAACTCATGACGTTACTACCCCGCATGAATCTGCAGGTAGCTAACCAACCAGGTTCTATGTTAGCTAGCTAACATTAGGCTATAGCTAGCTAAGCAAATGGCTCTGAGATACGAATAATAAGCTACCATTAGGGTATAGGTAGCCAAGCGAATGTCTTTTTCTGTCAAAATTAGAAACGTGTAACATTTGAAAATGTAGCCAGCTAGACTATACATCATTCATGGTTGGAGGCGTCTCCCGTTGGGAGCCATGGTTGCCCTTCGTTTGAAGATGTAACCTGGAGACAGGTGTTATCTCCATCTCCTTAACTATCATACTCAAATTCCACTGATTTCCAAACTCAGTCTTCCAGAAAGTGGAGAGCAACACTTATGCAGTTTTAATACAATATACATTTAAAAAAGCCGTGTTAGACAGGATTACCTAGATATACTGACCAGCTCAAATAGACAGAAGCGTGCTATATGGAAGACCAATTCAAACTCATCTCTCGGCATGTCCAGCCCACTCATTATCTCAGCCAATCATGGCTAGCAAGAAGGTTGTTGACTTTTTATTTGGCTAAACCAACTAGGCTGGTAATTTAACCTTTTTATTCGTAATTACAGATGGCATTCAAGTTTGTTATTAAGGCACATGAAAGTTCACATGTTCGAGAAGGCATTTCTGCCCCAAAAAAATGATTTGAAAAAAAGATTACATTCAAACGTCTCTCCTGTGAAGTAGTGACCCACAACATCTACACATGACACATTATTCTAATGAGCTCCGCCCCCAAACAAGACACCATTTGGCTGGTCCGGACCAGACCAAATCTGAACCAATCATAGATGTTTTTGTTTCACAAGTTTGGACATCACAGTCTAGCGCTATACAGTACAGTAGACTTCAGTACAGAAGAGTACAGTAAAGTAGATATGTACAGTAGAGTACAGTACATTATACTGTACACTACACTAGTGTGCTGTACTGTACTGAATTCTACTCTACTGTACTTTTCTTTACTGTTCTGCACTTTGCTGTACTGTTCTCTACTGTGCCCTACTGTACTGTGTTGTCCAAACTTGTGTAACATTGACACATATGATTGGTTTAGATCAGTGGGTGAGGATGCTTGTTACAGTAAATGGAAAGAGGGTAGGTGTCATTGAGAGCCGGGAGAGGTGACATTAACTGGAGAGAGAGAACGAGAGAGAGTGTTTTCACAGTCTTGCTTTGAGCACCAGACAACAGAAAGAGAAAGACAACAGTTATGAGCTGAACATAACAGTATGTCAGTGGAAGGGAAGACAGTTGCAGGTGACCCAACTGTGGTTGGTGACTACTATGATTTCCCATTGTAGCCAATTCTACTGCAGTAATTCCGTTACCGATTTGGAATTTTAATCATTTAATAATTCACAACAAAATGTGATATCAGTAAAAACATAACATGCTTACCAAACGCGGTTTGTCACCCACACCACACACGATCAGGACACGCAGGTTGAAATATCCGACTTGATGCATGAAGATGACTGCTGGTCTAGCTTGCTAGCTAATACTATGAAAGTATCATGTTGACATGATCAGTCCAATTAAAGCTACGGTAGATATAATGTGATTTGAGGTCATTTTATCTGTGGACAATGACCTTGAGCCTTCATGGATGGGCACTTCTAATGAAAGTCTATGGCAGCACCCAAGGGGCTTGAATTTTTGAGCTCTACCCGTAGATTTGCGGTGACGTAGTGTCCCCTTGAGTGACAGAACACTGAGCCAATCACGGCGCAACTAGAGAACATTACCAACCCCTACACTCCGTATTTCCGCTGGCTGCCCCACCACCACAGAAAGCACTGAGCTAGGCTGAAACACCTGCATTTTGGAGCTGCTTTACTCAAGAAAGCAAAAAAAGAGACAATTTTTGTATGCTGCTTTATTAACTCAATTATTAATTTATTTTACATTGTTTGCAAACTGATATGTGACATGTATTAATGCCAAAATAACATGCAAAACAGAATAAATGTTATTATTATTATATATTTTTGGCTAAACATGCCCTGAATGACCGTTGCCACTGCCAATTTGACATGCTCCTATGAACTTCACGTTGGTGCTCATGGGTCCTTTTGCATGGAAATGTAAACATGTAGGTTACTCCCCTCCTTGGAGATTTTTTTCCTCTCGATGTCATCTCCCTGCAAAGCAAGTACTTTCAAGCTAATTAAATTGATTTAATACCAATAATAAAAGTATGTTGTTGCAACAGCATGTGTGGATATTGCAAAATGATTAAAAGTTATGCCAGCTCTCAAAAGACTAGCTCTGGGCAATTAGCAATGCTTACTGTAAGCAGAAAACAAATTACAATTTGTCAAATTACTTTATGGAAGTTTGTAGTTGCTTTACTTAATGTCCTTTATAAAAGTGTGTGTTGCCACCTTGTGGTTATAGCTTGCACCTCCCACAAATATATAACATTTTGGTAGCAGTTATTACAACACAGAATAAAGTCATTACATGATAGAATGGTCACAGGTACTCTCATGCATTTCAACTATCACACATTCAAGGTGATTGCATGTAATTATACTGATGAAAAGCAAAACAAATATTTCTGAACTCAATAATCTGAATACATTTAAACTCATTGAAGACCCATTGCTGTCTACAAAGTGGTATAGGTGAGCCTACAAGACTGTTGCTGACTTGTGAATTCTTGACCGTGACTTTTTTTGTGACCACTTTTATGAAGGTGATGAGGCCACCACGGTCAAGGGAAGAAGGATGGAATAATTCTGATTCAGGGCATGTGGTGGTACCAAAAACGCACCACCACATGCAAAATATTATTTTACCCACCAAAAAAGTACCACCACATGCCCTGAATCACGTTCTTCCATCCTCTTCCTTGTTGGTGGCCTCTCATCACCTTCATAAGTGGGTTGGTCCCGCACACTAACTCCGGCTCCATGGGAACCGGGACTTTTTGACGAAGAGCTCGGTTGAACCTCAAAGAGGAGGAAGATTTGTGACAGCGCACAAGGAAGGACACGGCTGCTCGTTACACGACAGTTCGTGTGGGTAGACCGTGCGTATCGGCAGTGTGGCGAACCGAACCGCAGCCTCTTCTACAGTTGTTTTTTTGACGGAGAATTTATCATACTCACCTCTACTCAATGAACCTACATTGAGCTTATTATTTTGTTGTGGTTTTCGGCGTCAAAGCGACAGAGATGTAAAGCAAGTTAGCCAGCACTACTCCATCTTCCTCTTCATTTGATATGCAAGCTACTGACATAACCAGGGGCGCTGAAGTGACAGAGGTATTTCGGTGTTCTGGCGACGTGTTTCTGTTAGCTACGTTGAATACATTGACTGTTGAAAATGCTATCCTCACTAGCCTACTAGGTACAGGTAGACTATGTCCAATAGGCAATGTTCACCGAAATGTACATATGACATTATGCCATAGAGACCTCTGATGATATACGGTTAAGGGTTTATACACATTTTCCATGACTGCTCCATTACTTTTAACCTAATTGTCATGACTATTATTATAGCCTACATGAAAAAGTAAGCATTATTGACACTGGAAGGCAGCTGTGTCTGATCCTATGTAGACCTAACATATCTTGCCTTTGTGACATTGATCAAGGCACGTAACCCCCCACAAGGTAAAAACTGTACTGTTAGTTACATGTGGTCAGCCCTCCACCTGGAGAACTCCTGGGTGTGCAGGCTTGGAAAAAGCCACGTCTGCTTATCAAGGTGCTGTTGAGCAGCTGATGATTAGTCTATAATGTGGTTAGACTAGGGCTTGAACAAAAGCCTGCAAACCCATGCAGTAGCTATCACGGAGGATCCTTGATATCAAATATTGCACCATTACAAGCAAATACTTTTGTCTTTATACATTTTTTTTAATTCAATGAATCAGGGTTCAAATGGATAAGCTAGGCTACCTCAAAGCAAAATATATATCTAGACATGTTTATCTATAAGGCTCAAATATAATATACATTTTTCATGGGAGATATATGCACAGCAAGTGTCATTTAGGCTATTCTTAGAACGTTTTTTTTCGTTGGCACAGTTACATGGCTACTGTTTAGTAGAGGGGAATCCCAGCTTTACAACTGTGCAGTTATTTTGGCTTACAGTGCTGGTGGAAAGGCGACAACGACATAAGTGCTTAGTTAGCTACAGTTACCTAGTTACCTACGTTATGTTTTGAATTGGCCGTCTGGTCGGTTGCCTGTCATTATTTTATACCTGCTGTTAAATGTCCTGCTCTCTCTCCTTGGGCAACGGCCCGCTCCCAATGGCAGACACCCAGCACACACAGACATGCACTGAAGGGTCATTCCTATAATTGCTGATATGTAGATTTTTAAGTGAATCATCATATTTAAAAGTGCACCTTTAATGAATTACATTAACAAAAAGTATGACCTACAAACCCTCATTTGACAACTTGGAACAGCGCGTCATGCGCATTCAAACAGGCTCATTTTCAATCTGCCCAATCTCGAACAGCCTACTGTCACACATATTCACAGACGAGCAGCAAATACATTTGAACAATGCGGAATCAAGAAATACATGCCCACTCCCCATTGCTATTCATTGCAGATCCCGCCTTCATTCCTATTTTTTTAATCAATCTTTTTTTGCCGTGGTGTGTGAATCTGGGCTGGCAATAGGCTACTTTATCACAGTTTCTAAACCCAGAGGCGCACCATTGCCAGGCTTCCGGAAAGGCTTGCGAAACAGACCAAGCAGAGCAGGCCGGGGCTTGAGGTTTGAGAAGTCAATAAGAGAAGTGAAAAATTATTGTTTAGTTGTTCATTTTCTCAAAATCTAAAGGCACAACCTAGATTGGACCGAATGTCTTAAGTAGTTGAACATGTTTTTTCTCCAACCTCGTAAAAGTGAAAAACTGACACGTTTTCATTTTTGTCAAAAACAACTTTATATCAAAGGAGTGGATTTGATAGCTAATGCGCAAGTTCGTCGCGAGACGACTGTTACACGGAACCCAAACTGGCTGCGCGCGAGCGGCATCGTGCACAAATAAATTTTGTCCCCCCACACCAAACGCAATCTCGACACGCAGGTTAAAATATCAAAACAAACTCTGAACCAATGACATTAATTTGGGGACAAGTCGAAAAGCATTAAACATGTATGGCAGTTTAGCTAGTTAGCTTGCACTTGCAAGCTAATTTGTCCTGGGATATAAACATGGAGTTGTTATTTTACCTGAAATGTACAAGGTCCTCTACTCCGAGAATTAATCCACACATAAAACGGTCAACTGAATCGTTTCTAGTCATCTCTCCTCCTTCCAGACTTTTTCATCTTTGAATTTATATGGTGATCAGCATCTAAACTTTCATAGTATTACCATGACAACCAGCAAAACAGTTTGTCTTTCAATCATCCACATGGGTATAACCAATGAGGAGATGGCACGTGGGTACCTGCTTCTATAAACCAATGAGGAGATGGGAGACTTGCAGCGCGATCTGCATCAGAAATAGGAATGACGTCTATTTTAGCCCTTGGCAACGCAGATGCTCGTTGGCGCATGTGAGCAGTGTGGGTGCAATAATTGAATAACATGGATTTCTACATTTATTTTGCAATGCTCGCGCAAGCAATGTGTCTGGTCTGGTCGGTATGTTAGACCGATGACATGTTTCTATGCATGAGCATAGCCAGCCAACGTCGCCATGACATCGCGCATAAGTGTAATAGAGGATTTCTATTGGAGAAGTAGTTTCTGCCTATCTTCATACAGTACTTTCTTTGACTTTGTTTTTGTAGATAGTATGCAATTCCCCCAAAATTATAAGTGTCGGTATGGCGCTCTGGACAGCTCCGGCCCAAGTCAAGCACTGACATACACAGCCTACAATTAAGATTGTTTTATTTCATTATGTCAATTGGCCATTATAACAAGCCTAGATTTTTTATGGACAAATAACCCTACATTTGTCCATTTGCCTTGTTTTCTCAGTCACACATCAGGAGCAGTCATTTAAACATAACGTGGGAAAATGCTAGGGTCTGGTAGGCTATTGTGGTTCTAGCCTAGTTTTAAAAAATATTGCACCCTAGGTTAAATCAACAGAAAGTTCATGTTATATTCCTTCAGAACTTCTAGCTTACCAGGTTTCGCAAGACTGACTTAGATGGAATTAGTGATTTATCACATTAATATGTATAGCCTAGATACCTGTAAAGCTCACAATGTGGGACAAGAAAGGCAGTTGATAGGCCTGACATCTAGGCTTTACAAACCAACTTTCCCTATAATTTTTTAAAGAGGTTGTTTGTCAAAGAAAATGTCCTCCAATTTGAGACAGCAGGGTCTTTCCACATGATTTCAGTTAATTTCTTACTGCACCCCTTTTGATTTGATGGTGGAAGGGGTCAGAAAGTGCCTTTGGTCCTGAATCCCAAAGCATTCAGGAGATAGAGGTGCTCAAAGTTGACCGATTTTGTATACCCCACACTACCATGAGACGTCCATGTCTTAATTAATCACTGAAAAATATAAATTGTTGAGTTTGATATTCTTTGAAAGTTCACAAACAGGATTGTGAAATTATTCAATGATTTCATGGAGAGAGAAAAAAATGAATTAAAAAATTACCTTTTTTAAGCTTTAACGTCAATTATCTAAAAATGCCGTAAACAGAATGTTTATTTTCACAAATGTCTAGTTTGTCTATTTCTGTGTTTGGCCTGATATGGTTCTCAATCAGAGGCAGGTGTTAGTCATTGTCTGATTGGGAACCATATTTAGGTAGCCTGTTTTGTCATTGTGGGTGATTGTCTATGTTATGTTGCTTGTTAGCACAGTGGTTCATTAGCGTCACGGTTGTCACTTTGTTGTTTTGTAGTGTTCAGTTTTTCCATTAAAATGACGAACACTTACCTTGCCGCATCTTGGTCCGATCCTTACTCCTCTTCAGACGAAGAGGAGGAAATCTGCCGTGACAGTCCTGCGTTGCATATAATCGATGCGGTGCCTGTTAATTTATCATTGAATCATAGCCTACTTCGCCAAACGGTTATTTAACAAGTGCATTAACGAAAAAAACACTCTTGTTGCACCAATGTGTACCTAACCATAAATATCAATGCCTTTCTTAAAATCAATACACAAGTATATATTTTTAAACCTGCATATTTAGTTAATAGTGCCTGCTAACATGACTTTCTTTTAACTAGGGAAATTGTGTCACTTCTCTTGCGCTCTGTGCAACAGAGTCAGGCTATATGACGCAGTTTGGGCCGCCTGGCTCATTGCCAACTGTGTGAAGACCAACTTCGACAAACGGGGGATGACTTAACAAAAGCGCATTTGCCAAAATGCACAATCGTTGCATGAATGTACCTAACCATAAACATCAATGCCTTTCTTAAAATCAATACTCAGAGGTATATGTTTGTAAACCTGCATATTTAGTTAAAAGAAATTCAGGTTAGCAGGCAATATTAAACTAGGGAAATTGTGTCACTTCTTTTGCATTAATTGCACGCAGAGTCAGGGTATGTGCAACAGTTTGGGCCGCCTGGCTCCTTGCGAAATAATTTGCCAGAATTTTACGTAATTATGACATAACATTGAAGGTTGTGCAATGTAACATGAATATTTAGATTCATGGATATTTAGATTTATAAAATACGGAACGGGTTCCGTATTTCTGAAAGAATAAACGTTTTGTTTTCAAAATTATAGTTTCCGTATTTGACCATATTAATGACCTAAGGCTCGTATTTCTGTGTGTTATTATGTTATAATTAAGTCTATTATTTGATAGAGCAGTCTGACTGAGCGGTGGTAGGCAGCAGCAGGCTCATAAGCATTTATTCAAACAGCACTTTCGTGCGTTTGCCAGCAGCTCTTCCCTGTGCTTCAAGCATTGAGCTGTTTATGACTGGTGCGGGGTGCGCACTAATAGCGTTTTAATCGTTGACGTAACTCGCTCTGAGACCTTGAAGTAGTTATTCCCCCTGCTCTGCAAGGGCCGCAGCTTTTGTGAAGCGATGGGTAACGATGCTTCGAGGGTGGCTGTTGTCTGTGTGCAGAGGGTCACTGGTTCAAGCCCAGGTAGGGGCGAGGAGAGGGACAGAAGCTATACTGTTACACTGGCAATACTAAAGTGCCTATAAGAACATCCAATAGTCAAAGGTATATGAAATACAAATGGTATAGAGAGAAATAGTCCTATAATTCCTATAATAACTACAACCAAAAACGTCTTACCTGGGAATATTGAAGACTCATGTTAAAAGAAACTACCAGCTTTCATATGTTATCATGTTCTGAGCAAGGAACTGAAACGCTAGCTTTTTTACATGGCACATATTGCACTTTTACTTTCTTCTCCAACACTTTGTTTTTGCATTATTTAAACCAAATTGAACATGTTTCATTATTTATTTGAGGCTAAATGGATTTTTGTTAATGCATTATATTAAGTTAAAATAAAAGTGTGCATTCAGTATTGTTGTAATTTGTCATTATTACAAATACATTTTTTTTTCTTTTTTTAAATTGGCGGATTAATCAGTATCAACTTTTTTTGGTCCTCCAATAATCGGTAACGGTATCGGCGTTGAAAAATCATAATCGGTCGACCTCTAGTTTAGACCCTATTTGACATAATCTGAAGGGTTTATGTTGTGCCCGTCATCGGTTGAGACACAGCATATTCTTCAATACAGGGTGGGTGTCATTCCAATCATAGAACTAGAATTTATAGAACGGAACTATCCCTTCAGACCCCTGCTGATACGCTATTGATATTTACATTTAATTGAAACTTTAACTTGCAATTACTACCAGAAATCTGGCCGCAGGTCCACCCACCGTCGAATGTCAATTTAATTATCTCTATTCTATGATCTATATATTCTATGATTTTGATAGGTTTCCTTTTTAAAATAATTTATAACATTGGATATTCCCACGCTAGTCAACATTCTCTGATGTGTGGACCTTCAACTGTCTTTGTGGTACTATTTGAAATGTTAACTTTATTCACATTTTAGTACATTTATCAGCCAAACCATGACATCCACCCTTTATTCAAGAGTATGCTGTGTCTTATTTGATGGCAGGCACAACACAAACACCTCAGGTAAAGTACAATAGGGTCTAAGTTACAACATATATGAACATGAAGAAAATAGGAGTTGACATGTTTTTAGATAATTGATGTTAAAAGCTTCTTTTTTAAATATATAGTTCATAAAACAGATTGACAGTCCTGTTTGTAAGCTTTTAAATGATATCAAACTCAACCATTTATCTTTTTCAGTGTTGAAGACATCGATGTCTAATGGTAGGGTGGGGTATGCTAAATGGATCAACTTTGAGCACATCTAGCCTTTCCTGCAGTCAAATGACCAAAGCACCCTCTAGTGGCCTCATGGGTGGACTGTTATTGATATTTGTAATAATTTAATAATTAATAAACATTATTTTTCTTAAACCTCTGAAAATCTGGTATTTTTATGTCAAACTGTTTTGTTATATTTCAGTCTTCTGTGATGTACAGTTGAGGTCGGAAGTTAACATACACTTAGGTTGGAGTCATTAAAACTAGTTTTTCAACCACTCCACAAATTTCTTGTTAACAAACTATAGTTTTGGCAAGTCCGTTAGGATATCTACTTTGTGCATGACACAAGTAATTTTTCCAACAATTGTTTACAGACAAATTATTTCACTAATAATTCACTGTATCACAATTTCAGTAGGTCAAAAAGTTTACATACACTAAGTTGACGGTGCCTTTAAACAGCTTGTAAAATTCCAGAAAATTATGTTATGACTTTAGAAGCTTCTGATAGTCTAATTGACATAATTTGAGTCAATTGGAGGTGTTCCTGTGGATGTATTTCAAGGCCTCCCTTCAAACTCAGTGCCTCTTTGCTTGACATCATGGGAAAATCAAAAGAAATCAGCCAAGACTTCAGAATTTATTTTTGTTCATCCTTGGGAGCAATTTCCAAATGCCTGAAGGTACCACGTTCATCTGTTCAAATAATAGTACGCAAGTATAAACACCATAGGACCACGCAGCCGTCATACCGCTCAGGAAGGAGACGCGTTCTGTCTCCTAGAGATTAATGTACTTTGGTGCGAATGTGCAAATCAATAACAACAACAGCAAAGGACCTTGTGAAGATGCTGGTGGAAACAGGTACAAAAGTATCTATCCACAGTAAAATGAGTCCTATATCGACATAACCTGAAAGGCCGCTCAGCAAGGAAGAAGCCACTGCTCCAAAACCGCCATAAAAAAAGCCAGACTACGGTTTGCAACTGCACATGGGGACAAAGGTCGTACTTTTTGGAGAAATGTCCTCTGGTCTGATGAAACAAAAATAGAACTGTTTGGCCAAAATGACCATCATTATGTTTGAAGGAAAAAGGGGGAGGCTTGCAAGCCGAAGAACACCATCCCAACCATGATGCTGGGGTGGCAGCATCATGTTGTGGTGCACTTCACAAAATTTACTTGTTAAACCCCAAGCATACTTCCAAAGTTGTGGCAAAAAGGCTTAAGGACAACAAAGTCAAGGTATTGGAGTGCCCGAACACCCTGACCTCAATCCTATAGAACATTTGTGGGCAGAACTGAAAAAGTGTGTGAAAGCAAGGAGGCCTACAAACCTGACTCAGTTACACCAGCTTTGTCAGGAGGAGTGAGCCGAAATTCACCCAACTTATTGTGGGAAGCTTGTGGAAGGCTACCTGAAACATTTGACCCAAGTTAAACAATTTAAAGGCAATGCTACCAAATACTTATTGAGTGTATGTACACTTCTGACCCACTTGGAATGTGATGAAAAAAATAAAAGCTGAAATAAATCATTCTCTCTACTATTATTCTGACATTTCACATTCTTAAAATAAAGTGGTGATCCTAACTGACCTAAAACAGGGAATTTGTATTTGTATTAAATGTCAGGAATTGTGAAAAACTGAGTTTAAATGTAGTTGGCTAAGGTGGATGTAAACTTCTGACTTCAACTGTATATGAAGTGTAACATTGGGATGCAAACACAGAATTGAATACATGTCAACTCTATGTCTGACATGGTACAGGTGTCTTCTTCTTTTTTCTACCACATGTATACTTTTGTTTCAAATTATATGTGTTTAAGACTACCAACCCACTCTGTGTGACCCTGATTTAGCCTATTGAAATAAAATGATTTATTAATGTTTCGGTATTCAGGTCCAAGAAGTCACTTTCAGAAAGTTATTGACATCATATGGAACGACAATTACATTCACCCGCATTTGGGTATTTTTATAGGCTACATTGTAATACATACCTAGAGCTAAATAATTCATTGTTTTGTTGTGGAGATTAATCTACGAAATGATTTACTAATAGGAGGGCAGTTAAGTCCAATATGCCCAGTATATTGTCCACCATGATATTGAGAGTTGCTTTTTTGTTGTTGTAATAATACCCTCTTTGGCCTTTTGGAAACAAATGATTGTATTTCTGTGCACTGAGCTAATGCTATGATGGACCTGTGATACTTTTTGGAGAGGCCAAATATTCAGGCAGCTTTCAACAATTTGGTCACTCATCAAAACTGAGCTGATTTCTACGGTTCACACTAAGTAATCCAAAACCCGTCTGAGGTAGGCCATTTGGAAGGCAATATATTTTTGTGTGTATTCGTGTTCCTGCATGTACAGTACCAGTCAAAAGTTTGGACACGCCTACTCATTTGTGTTTTTCTTTATTTTTACATTACAGAGTAGTAGTGAAGACATAACAACGAAATAATACATATGGAATCATGTAGTAACCAGAAAAGTGTTAAACAAATCAAAATATATTTTATATTTGAGATTCTTCAAATAGCGAAACTTTGCCTTGATGGCAGCTTTGCACACTCTTGGCATTCTCTCAACGAGCTTCATGAGGTAGTCAGTCACCTTGAATGCATTTCAATTAATAGGTATCAATTAACTAGTTAAAAGTTAAATTGGGAATTTCTTTCCTTCTTAATGCGTTTGAGCCAATCTGTTGTGTTGTGACAAGGTAGGGGTGGTATACAGAAGATAGCCCTGTTTGGTAAAAGACCAAGTCCATATTATGGCAAGAACAGCTCAAATAAGCAAAGAGAAACAACAGTCCATCGTTACTTTAAGACATACAGGTCAGTCTGGAAAATTTCAAGAACTTTGAAAGTTTCTTCAAGTGCAGTTGCAAAAACCATCAAGCTCTATGATGAAGCTGGCTCTCATGAGGACCGCCACAGGAAATGAAGACCCAGAGGTACCTCTAATGAACTTATTCTCTGCAGCAGAGTTACTAGCCTCAGAAATTGCAGCCCAAATAAATGCTTCACAGAGTTCAAGTAACAGACACATCTCAACATCAACTGTTCAGAGGAGACTGCGTGAATCAGGTCTTCATGGTCAAATTTCTGCTACTAATGGACACTAATAATAAGAAGAGACTTGCTTCGCCCAAGAAACACAAGCAATGGACATTAGACCGGTGGAAATCTGTCCTTTGGTCTAATGAGTCCAAATTTGAGATTTTTGGTTCCAACCGCCGTGTCTTTGTGCGACACAGTGTAGGCGAACAGATGATCTCCGCATTTGTGGTTCCCACTGTGAAGCATGGAGGAGGAGGAGGTGTGGTGGTGCTTTGCTGGTGACACTGTCAGTGATTTATTTAGAATTCAAGGAACACTTATCCAGCATGGCTACCACAGCATTCTGCAGCGATACGCCATCCCATCTGGTTTGCACTTAGATGGGGCTATCATTTGTTTTCAACAGGACAATGACCCAACACTCCTCCAGGCTGTGTAAGGGTTATTTGACCAAGAAGGAGAGTGATGGAGTGACTCGGCATTCTCTTGACCTCAACCCAATTAAGATGGTTTGGGATGAGTTGGACCGAAGAGTGAAGGAAAGCAGCCAACAAGTGCTCAGCATATGTAGGAACTCCTTCAAGACCTTTCGAAAAGCATTCCAGGTGAAGCTGGTTGAGAGAATGCCAAGAGTGTGCAATGCTGTCATCAAGGCAAAGGGTGGCTACTTTGAAGAATCTAAAATCTATTTTCATTTGTTTAACACTTTTTTTGTTTAATACATGATTCCAAATGTGTTATTTCAAAGTTTTGATGCCTTCACTATTATTGTACAATGTAGAAAATAGTAAAAATAAAGAAAAACCCTTGAATGAGTAGTTGTGTCCAACCTTTTGACTGGTACTGTATATTATGTGCACATGCGCTTGCAGGTGTGTGACAATGTGTCTACCAGTTTGTCAGCTGTGTGAATTTGTGTATCCTATTTATTTTCCCTCTGACTCTATGGTTCTTTCTCTCCCCTCTCCCTTCTCACTCTCTAACTCCTTTGGATGGCAGTGCAGCGGAAAATGGACATCCGGAGTGGCATACAAAAGGCAGTGGAGCCCCTCCCTACCTCTCTCCCCTCCTCCCCTCAACAGCCGGAGGACAGCCAGGCAGAGCGGAGCGCCAGGCCCACCGCTGACAACCACAGCAAGGACACCCAGCCAGCCGCCGGCCACCGAGACGACAAAAAAGTAAGTCTCTCCTTTCCTTTCTCCTTCCACATCACCTGTGTGTGTGAGTGTACGTCTGTGTGTTAACGTGTGTTAACATACAGGGGATGGGGGTGGGGGGGGGGGGCCCCTCCAATGCACTGTTTCTGTTTGCAGAAAAGGCTCCCTCTAATGCTAAAAAGAGACAGACTTGATCGCTTGGCTGTTTAGTACTGCTCACCTGTGTGTTTATGTGTCCATTGGTGAATATGTGTGTGTGTGTGTGTGCGTGTGCGTGTGCGTGTGCGCGTGCGCGCGTGTGTGCGTGTGTGCGTGCGTGCGTGCGTGCTATTGTTACAGTTATAGCTATCTGAGGAAATCCATTGATTATTCAAGGGTACATTTAATGTGGTAATGTGTGCCCAGTTTGTATTGACTAGTTTCTTTGGGTGTGTTGAGTAATTAATTGGCCTCAGCTACAGTAGTTAGTTATCTTACAGCTGCTAGCATGCATCATTTTACGATAAGCTGTGGGCATGGTTGTCTAAACATTTTTGCATTAACGGTGCTGCCAGTAATTTCGACTGGCTGGCATAATTGCGGAACAGCAAAATGCCATCCAATGCCACGCAAAGATAAAATGAAACTGGGACTAAATTGTTGGTTTCAAAGGTATGCGATGTGCATGTTAAAAGCAATGAGTCAAGGTACTTTTATGACTACTGTGGGATAGAGCAGGTCAATAATATAGCTGTAGCTGTACTTGTACCTTGAATTATCTTTTTAAAATTCCACAATAATCGGTTTATTCTTAATATAGAATATATGCCAAAGCAATTTAGTTATGCTTGAATATGGGCATTTCTCTCGAAAAATACCCTTGAGCACCAACATGTGAAGTTCATAAGAGCATATCAAATTGGGTGTCAAATGAAAGCTAGAGTCTATATAGAGTCTATATTTTTGGTAAATTAAGGTATTTTCAACCATTTTCCATCTTAAAAATGAGGAATAAGTAAAAGGCTTTAATTGTTGGATAAACAGATGGAAAAAGGGTCTTAGGATACATCTACCAGAAACATTCTTAAAAGTTACCGGAAATACACAAACATCAAAACACAATAATGTTGACGTAAAGACCTCTGCCAACTAATGTTAGCATTTATATTATGTTGGAGAAATGGTTTACCTTCTGTAACTTTAAGAAGTATTGCTTTAGCAAAACCCCACATATCTTAAAGATGTTTTCTAATTTCTCTCCCTCATGAGGAGGGAGGACAATGAAAGTTCACAGAAGTAACAAGTAAAGGTAGACCTACCAATGAATTTGCTATTTTACTGATATCAATTTAGTTTATTAATTGATTCAAACTCGTAATTCCGTTACCAGATTTCAAATGGAATTACCCAAAAATCTGTAACGGAATTACCGCACCTGAATTGGCTACAATGGGAAATCATAATAGTCACAAATCACAGTTGGGTCACCTGTTCTGTCCTCTCTTCCACTGGCATACTTTTCTTTCTCTTTCTGTTGTGTGATGGTCAAATCAAGTGTTGAAACATTCTGAGTCTGGACAACCCCTCCCTATCTATCTCCCTCTCTATCTGCCTTTCTCTCTCACTCTCCAGTTGATGACACCTCTGCCAGCTCTTACGGACAAATAGCCATGAGCCCCCTGGGTGCACAAGAAAGTGGATATCGGCACTCACCATCTCAAATCAAACTTCACATGCGCCGAATACAACAAATGTAGACCTTACCGTGAAATGATTACTTACAAGCCCTTAACCAACAGTGCAGTTCAAGAAGAGTTAAGAAAATATTTACTAAATAAACTAAAGTAAAAAATTATAAATAGTAACACAATAACATAACAATAACGAGGCTATATACAGTGTGCGGGTGTACAGGTTAGTTGAGGTAATTTGTACATGTAGGTAGGGGTGAGTGACTATTCATAGATAATCAACAGCGAGGAGCAGCAGCGTACAAAACAAATGGGGGGGGGGGTCAATGTAAATAGTCCGGTGGCTAGTTGATTAATTGTTCAGCAGTGATGTACTGGGCTGTACACTTTACCCTCTGTAGCGCCTTACGGTCAGAGGCTGAACAGTTGCCATACCAGGCG
Source organism: Oncorhynchus mykiss (assembly GCF_013265735.2). NCBI lineage: Eukaryota > Metazoa > Chordata > Actinopteri > Salmoniformes > Salmonidae > Oncorhynchus > Oncorhynchus mykiss. The sequence continues at coordinate 32,586,731 of NC_048582.1, forward strand.
GTGATGCAACCGGTCAGGATGCTCTCGATGGTGCAGCTGTAGAACTTTTTGAGGATCTAGGGACCCATGCCAAATCTTTTTAGTCTCCTGAGGGGGAAAAGTTTTTGTCATTGCGCTCTTCACTGTCTTGGTGTGTTTGGACCATGATAGTTTGTTGGTGATGTGGACGCCAAGGAACTTGAGACTCTCGACCCGTTCCACTACAGCCCCGTCTCAGATTGTTCTGAAATTGTTTCTGTTGTTGGAAACAGATAGGATTAGCATTCCTGCAACATTTTGTTGAAATATAATTTCACACATCAAACATCCTGATAGTACCAGTTTCTGATCACTAGTTGGTGCTGTTCACATTATTAGCTAAAAAAGTTTGTTAAAGGGATAGTTCACAAAAATTACAAAATTACATATTGGTTTCCTTACCTTTTAAAAACCCTAGAGTCGATTGACGCACTGGTGCTAGAGCAGTGTTTGTCAGACCATGAGACATCCTGAAAATTGGTCTTTTTATGAAAACGTCTGTAGTAGTGATGACTCATAACCCGCAGTCCCCGTGGTTATATCACGCGAGGATGGGTTTAGGGTCATTAAATATTGTGTGGCTGAAGGGCAGGTGGGTACGTGGCGGGAGGGTTGAATAAAGATTTAAAAAATACCTACACAGCCAGTCGCCAAATAATGCTTTTGGAATGGGCAGAAAAAGTTAACGTCAATATACAGAGGCAAAAGGGACATCGTCAAAGTTTAATTCAATAAGACAAAAGCTGCAAAAGGAGAGTTGAAAATTAAGAGAAGAGAGGGCCAGCAAAATCATGTTTGTAAAAGATCTGGTGAAGTGGTAGAAGAGGATGATAGCAGTGCCTGCTATGTTATTTGTGATGATTGTGAGGTGCTAAACAAATTAGACAGTCACAAGACAGGACTTCAAATAGGCCTATGGCATGTCAAGGGAAATGTAGCCTTCTGTTTAGATGGGTTAAATGGAAACTGAAATCTGGACAGTGACTGTAGGTGTATAACCTCACAAATAGCCGTAATAATAACTCCTGCAGAATTAAGCATTTCTTGCAGTAAAATGATACACCAAATGTAGACTAAATTTGGAGAAATAGGATTTCTATCTTTCTGCATCTTATGAGATTACAATTCTCAGTTTGATACCATCTGTAGAGGTGCTTTCTTCATCATAAAAGATTATTAGTATTTCAACCAAATAAAATATGCATTGAAGCCGAACTGAAATCTTATCAGAAACACTTTGGGTCGTTTTCACAGCTTTCTTTTTTCCTTACAACCGGTCAAAATGATGTCATTTGGACATGCACAGAAAATCTTCCATTTTTATTGTATTTTCTCCCCAGTCCCTAAACTCCTTTGCTCCGCGAAAGATGACAGAGAAAACTTTACCGATGTCAACTAGATTGAAGCATTCATACTATCGATCTATTACATTATACTGTTGGGCAAGGGTTTATTTAGTCTTCTAGGGCAACATATAATGACAAAAGAGAAGCTATGTACCTAATTATAGACAAGTTGACTAACAAATAGCCTACCAAAATGTTGGAAATTTAAGCTGGAACATATCTAAAACAGGCAACAACAAATCCTGCACGCCTGTCAAATCGTTCTGCAGTCATTGACTGGAGCAGGTAGCATATGTTCTATATATGCGGGTTAGGGTTGGGTGCGGGGCTCAGATTTTCACTTTGTCACATAGTCGGGCAGTTGTGGATGGGTTATTAGCAATTGCAGGCGAGTGAACAAACAGCTGACCCGCGCACCACTAGTCTGTAGTGTCCGAACGATTTGACCTAAAAAACTATTATGACCACTCTATGGGAAAGGGGAGACTCTCACGAACACAATAGTATTCTCCGTGTTGTACTCTACCAGTGCTGGTTTAAAAAAAATATGGAAGTATGAAGGTAGTGGTTAAATATGTGTAAAAAAAAACTACATTTACTTCCTGAGATTTCTTATATCTCGTAAGTGTAGGACAAACAGTTCAAAACCTTGTTTCTTATCATTTATTTTTTTTGCCATTTATGAATGTGTTATTTGATGCGTTTCTCTGGGCTATAGTAGTACACTTTTTTATATATATTTTTGATACCTAAAGGGGTCCTAAAATTCAAAATGAAATAGCTAAATGATCCATAATATGACCATCTAAAAAAAAAAAAACGTGTCAGCTCAGAACCCTCCCCTCCTCCCAAACAGCCTACATTTTTAAGAATTAATCAGTACACAAAAAAAATCTACTAATAGCAGGAACAGCACCATCTAGTGGTCCGAACCTAGTAATATCAGGATGTATGATGGGACATAAACCTAACACCTTCAATAATGAATTTCTCTGAACAGGTGTGGAAAACAAACATCACCACTGAGAATACATTACATAGGATGAAGATACAATACTCTGAGCCTCAGCTACAATCTATTTACATTTGACATTTTTGATATTTAGCAGACTCTCTTATCCAGAGCAACTTACAATTCATGGATTCGTCTTAAGATAGCTAGGTGAGACAATAACACATGCAGCAGCTACTCTTCCCGGAGTCCACATAAAACGTACAAACACATGACAAAGTACAGAACAGTAAGGGGAAGCGGTGGGGGGTGTCTGGGGCGCCGCGAGAGTTATTTAAGATACTCTTCAAAGAGGTAGGGTTTCAGACGTTTTCAGACAAAGAGAACTGATACTGTATACTCGTTGTTGGGGTGGGATTGGTGTGGGACGGGGGAGGTCCAAGACTGGCTTTTTACCATTTCTTTGGATTCCTTGTCTTACTCATTGTTAAATAAAAGTTTGGTCCAAATCGGATATTATATATTATATGAATCCGATACATTTAAATGGCCAATTTGGGTGCAATCAAGTCCTCTTAGATCAAATTATATTTCAACAAAATAATGTTGCTGGAATGCTTATCTTATCTGTTGTCTAACGATTTCAGAACAATCTGAGTGGTTGTCATGGTTTGCTGAAATGACATGGAACTACCCCTCTCCCTTTCCCTTTACTTTAACCAGCTTCTTCACCCACTGAGCACCGATCGAAACCGAAAGTTCGTGGAGGTTGAAAAGTTGTAGAAATGTCCTCCTGGGCCTTGATGTTAACATCCACAGATGGACCACCCTGGACCAAATCTGAACCTATCATGGAAATATGTTTCACGAGTTTGTTTAGTGCAGTACAGAGAGTAGAGCACAGGAGAGTACAGTCCGATACAATACAGTGGTGCAGTACAATACAGTAGAGTACAGTACAATACAGTACAGTAAAGTAGAGTATAGTACAGTAGAGTACAGAATTCATAGGTTGCACCTCCGTCACTCGGTCGCGTCATGCCATTGTTATGAACTTTCTCAAGCCGCCCTCTTCGGCGGCGCCATAGTCGTGCCCTAAAGTCGTGACAAGGCCAGTCATTCTGGACGGAGGCTAACTACTGTTTAGTCTAAACTACACTATAGTGCCTGAAAATGCGATGACATTGCTAAAGTAGTCAAATATTTTGTAGGAAACAACTTTGCAAGCATTATCATGTCGTCAAATTTACTTTCGACAGATAGCAATGTTGTCATTAGCTAGCAAAGTTTGTCAAAAATACCTAGCAGTGCTAACGTGCTAAGCTAGCTAAAATCTGGTGGCCTCTCCTCATCCTTAGCTATCTACTAATTATCTGCCTCCTTTTGAATGTCATTGTATTTCCAAGCCACTGTAATGCACTTTTGCTGAAATCTTCATCAGCTCTCATTGGCAATGCATTGAGTAGAATGCTCAGTCCAAAAATAACGTTTGAAACCAGTAGTGACGAAACATGCAACCCATGAATTTTGTACTGTATTCTACTGTACTGCTATAATCTACTGTACCGTACTGAACTTTACTCTACCCTACTCTGCTATGCTTTTCTGTACTGTACTGCAGTACAGAAAAGCATGTACTGCACGGTACTTTACTGTGCTCTGCTATGCTGCGCTGTGATGTCCAAACTTCTGAAACCTAAGGAGAATGACATATATCCATAATGCATATATCCATAATTCCATAAATCCATAATAATCCATAATCCAAAATCCATAAATCCATAATAATGCATATATCCATATCCATAATTATGCATTTCTGTGTAGTACAGATCAGGGACCCATGATGTCACTCTGTTACCATAATTCCGTTACCGCGTGTAAGTCCACTTCACTTACTGTATGTAGTTCAGTAACCAAAATAGATGTTTTCAAAGTCATTAGCTGACACCCCATTGTTTCTGCAGACATCTTTGAATCTTCATTCGGAGGAGATTATTTAAACATTTTTGGAAAACATGGAGGCATAAAAACATATTTCCTTTACCAAAGTTTGCATCTGCACAGTCCAAATTTGTTTTTGTACATATTTCAGTGGAAATTCTTAAAAGTTGTCATTGTGCAATGTGTATGGTTTGTTCAACTTTGAAATCAATGTTTTCTTTTGGCATACATTTTGAAATGAGAAATAATTGAGTTAATGCGTAATTCGATTACAGTGGAATTGCCCGTACATACCAACTCCAACTGAGCTACAGAGCTACTGAGCTTGTGTGTCTAGGGCCTGTGTTTCCCAATCATGGTTCTGGGGACCCAAAGCGGTGCACATTTTAGTTTCTGCCCTACCATTAACACGTCTGATTCAACCAAAAGCTTGATGAGTTGATTAGTTCAGCCAAGTGTGTTAGTTAGATGGCAAAAACAAAAAATGTGTCCAGGATTGGGAAACACTGTGTGAGTAAATGCGCTCAGCATATTCACTCCCCACTCTCTATGGCCTTCATCAACATGCAGAATGACAGCAGCCTCCACTCCCCCTCCCTCCATCTATGCGATGTCAATCACCGGGCCTGGCAGGAACCTCACCACTCCCCCATCAATCATCACAGAGAGACAGTAGGCCTTGGATGATAGGAGGGCAGGCCTATGGAGACCACCAGAGTAAACACAACACAGCACAGAGAAAAACACACTCGTTTATAGCCTGCTGTTGCTAATTTGGATGTAAGTCTTGCCATGTCAAGTCATTGATTTGAAGCTCAGGGTCATGTGAAGTCTGGCGTCATGGTGAAGAAAGGAAACGGTCCAGATGAAGATATATGAAGATAAGTTCTCTGATTACTTCTCCTTGGCTTTGGCCATATAGATTCAGTATTGTATTTATGGTGTGCAATATCGTAGACTCCTCTCTCTCTCTCTTTCCATTGTTGTTTGTGTTGCTTCTGCTGGGGTAATGAGGCGTCCTGTGTGCTTTGAGAGAGCCAAGATACTACATCTATAACAATAGCAGCATCAACATTTGTCGCTTGCCTCTTGGTGGGTGGCCCTAAGGATAAAACACTTCAATGTGGTGCATTGGCCAATGGCCCTTGGTGTCTGTCCTAACCCTGCCTCTCTTACATTTGTGTGTGTGTGTAAGTGTGTATGTGAGGGAGGGAGAGAAAATAAGAAAGTGTGTATGTGTTTCGGTCGAATTCAGTGCAGACACCACTGCCTGAAATGTTGTTTGGGCTGCCCCGGGGTCTGTGCCTTTCACACCAGCTGCAGCGCTATCATCGATTCGTTTGGAGAGTTTATTCATCAAGATGTCATCGGTGGAAGTGGACCAATGTTATGTTCCCTGTTAAACTGGGCTCGCCTCTAGACTGCCCTCATGTTTATTAGTGATTCATCATAAACTGTGGGCACTGGGAACAGCCTCCAGGGCTTTTGGTACTGATTCTGAACAGCCTATTTGCTGTATGGCATAGCTCTGCTCTCAGTCTATGTTTACGGCTGTGTTTACGACTGTCGTAGCTTAGCTGGACTGTAGTGGTTCCTACAGGACACGGATGTGGAACGTTGGTCCTACATCTTAGCTTTAGATGTACAGCTGTGACAGGGAAATACAAGGTGTAGAAATCAAACCATCCTTAGTGCCGAGTGATTCTTGTTTTTTGAGGTCGGTTCAATTTTGGTTGTGTGTATTACATATGTTTTAGGTCTATTTGATAACTTTATTATTTCATTCCAAGTCATCATCTCATCTCTATAGAGCTGCTGCCTATGCTATCTAACAAAATCGCTATTTTACTAGTTCTTCAAAGTAAATAAGACACACTTTTATGACTGCCGAATACCAACTATCAATCTTAGATCATGTATTTTTAGGTAGAGGTACCTCGCGAAGCAACTGCTCTCTATCCCTCTCGATCACGCGTTCTTCTGTCTCTTCTCTCCTCTCCATCTCAGACCGGACAAGTAGGTGTGCATTGGATTATGGTCACTGTAGTTAATTACCACGTTTTCTGCACTAAGTTATGTAGAATATTGGCCTGTTGGAAACTACAGCTCCCTGTTACATCAGTTCGGGCTTGATCTGATTTATCTCTAGATAAACTGTACAACAGACCGAAATGGAATTCAAATAACTGAATTGATGTCAGTCAGTTAGTTGTTTAAAAACAAGTTAAGCGCTCAGCATTATACTTCCTTCACTGTGTTCTTCTGGACTTGATGTTTTGTCTCATTGCAGCAGACAGTCTCTGTTGAACTCACACAGAATGCTAAGCTAGCTGGGCACCATGCTCTGCTGAGCTATTTTTGTGAATGTATATATCTGTTCTCACAGAAACCAATGTTACATATGTCATAAACATATAATGGAGGGTGAGAATTCAGAAGATGGGTCATTTCCGGTCTGTTTTCATTAAGGACGACTCATTTGGGAGAAAGCTTTGTGGAATTGTTATACTGGCAATTATGTCTGGAGTGTTTGGTTACAAAGATGACAAACATGCTAATTTATAAAGTGAGGTTACAAATTATATTCCAATTGCTCACCACGCAAACTGTGTGTGTGTGTTTGAAAATAAAACAAAAGCCATAGCGTGAGCAAAATGAATGTTTAGCAGATGAGATTGACTTTATTTCAATTTCAATTTTTAGCCAGATAGAATAGGTTTTCTGGTGAAATTTGACTCTGCTTTAATCTCAATGCTTTATTACGAAACTATTACAGGGAGAGATGGGGGGGGGGTGTTATTTTTTGATGGTTTGTTGGCCAGGTGCTTTCGATCTCCCCGTTAACGCCTTGGGTCTATGGATTCCCTGATTCCCAGTCAGCCTTACTGAAGCTCCAGAACAGATGGTCTCTTGCTGTATGGTTCAGCTAGATAAATCCCTAGCTGAACCAGTGATAGTGTTTAACACCGGTGGCTGTCGTTAAAGCTACTGGCTAATTATTCTATGAAAATAGAATAGCTGTGAAGTATAGCGGTATTTTCAACCTCTTCCTGGAACGGAGAGAAGCTGCAAAGCGTTGTGTGCTCCTCGTGACGGATACTCCGTATCAAGCCCAGGTGTTTGTTATGTACCTTTTGCCGGCTTCATTGACTGCATTTGACACTTTTACTGCATTGCTCGTTTGACATTGACTTGTTGTGACTGTCGGCCCTTCGGAGATACTTGTGGAATAGCTCAAAGGTGCAAGTTGTTCATCCATTGGAGATTTGACAGTCAAGTTATGTGTGTGTATCTCAAGTCAATATTCTGCATCCTCCCCTCATCACACACACACACACACACACACACACACACACCTTCGGCAAACCTTATTAGCTGCTGCCACAACTCATTTGTCTCTCATCTTTCGGTCTAAGCATCGTTGAGCAAGGGGTTGCTCTCTGCCGCAAAGTGGGCTCCTTTTAGGGTTTTTATTCGCTCTAAAGGAGAGCGATGGCAATGGGCCGGCCATCCCATACTCTTGTCCAGATCAGTGATTTTTTCCCCCTAAAATAGCCCTGCTGTCAGCTTGCCTTAGGAACTCTGGCCTCTGAGAGGCAGTTAATGGGATCAGTGCTTGCTGGAGTGTGCGGCTCAGTGGGAAGACATGGTGCTGGTGACCCAATCCTCTTTTGATGGGATCACGGCTCGTTCCTAATCCCCCTCTGACCCGTCTAACCTAAGGGACTAGATCCAGGGGTACCACCCGTTCCCCACTTCTCCTCGCTACATTTTACATACAGTTGTTTCACAAAAGGAACAGTGGTGGTGTTAATGTTTTAGCCTCGCAGTAGAATTCTTGCACTGCCCATCGCATGGAGAGAGTCGTTCATCTTGTTAATATTGAGTTGCACCCCCTTTTCCCCCCAGAACAGCCTCAATGTCACGACTTCCGCCGAAGTTGGTGCCTCTCCTTGTTCAGGCGGCGCTCGGCGGTCGACGTCACCGGTTTTCTAGCCGCCACCGATCTATGTTTCATTGTCCATTTGTTTTGTCTTTATTGTACACACCTTGATTCCATTACATTATTATTTATTCCCTATTTAACCCTCTGGTTCCCACATGGTTTTGTGCGTGTTTGTTCGTTGTTAAGTTTCGCTATTTCTGTGAGCTGGTGTCTTTTCCCTGCGTGGAATTATTTTTGTTGTTTATTCGAGTAAAGTAATTTTTTTGACTCAGTTCTGTGTCCTGCGCCTGACTCCGTCCTACCGGCTGCACATTGACACTTGACAGAAACACTTACCTAAATATGGAGTCAGCAGGTGCACCCAGTCCTCCATTACCGGTGGAGGAGCGCGTCCAGCACGCGACGATGCCCCAACATCTTGGCACAGCCATGGATCGCGTGCTGCACACCATGGAGCGATGGGAGAGAGGGGGTTTTCCCAAAACACCATCAACTTCACCACAACCCACACCGCTGTCCACCCCTCCGTCACCTGGACCCAGTGGGATTTGGCTCTCGCTCCTGAGGGCATATGATGGGACGGGTGCCAGGGGTTCCTGCTCCAGTTGGAGCTCAATCTGGCGACCGTCCACCCGGCTCCCTCGGGACACGAGACACGTGTCCGCCCTCATCTCCTGTTTGTCGGGGAGAGCACTTGAGTGGGCCAATGCCGTATGGGGGAGAGAAGGCAAGGCGTTGGTCCACTATGAGGATTTTACCCGCCGCTTCTGGACGGTCTTCGATCATCCACCTGAGGGGAGAGCGTTTGTTCCATCTTAGACCGGATGAGGAGCCCACAGGACTTTGCACTGGCCTTCAGGACCCTGGCAGCCAGCGCGGGATGGAATGAAAGGGCCCTGATCAACCATTACAGGTGCAGTCTATGTGAGGACTTTGGTCAGGAGCTGGCATGCAGGGACACCACCCTTAACCTCGACCAGTCGGTGGTTTATCCATCTGGCTGGATAACCTATGGAGCTCGGAGGTGCTGCTCTGAGGGTGACCGGAGGGGGGGGGCCATTTCCTGCACCACATGTGGCCGCAGATGACACACTGCTGGTCGGTGCTGGAGAGGTTCCCCAGGAAGTCGAGGCAGCAGGCAGGGCACAGGTGGATCATCCCAGGTGAGTAGGCACCCGACTCACCCAGAGCTCCCTGTTGTGTACATGTGTGTGTGTGTGTATAGAGTTTTCCCCGCATTCCCAGCATAAGGCGCTAGTAGATTCAGGCGCAGCTGGGAACTTTATTGACCGTTCATTTGCACTTAGTTTAGGGATCCCCATTGTTCCTGTTGATGTACCCTTCCCTGTACATGCCTTAGACAGTCTGTCCGTCTGCAGAGCCTCGTGCAGCCAGCCTGTAATGTTGGCCTGTGGAAGGGTGAGAAAGAGAGAGTGTAAGCCTCTCTATCTGCACACCTCGTCCTGGTTTGTCATAATAACAACTCTGGGGCACCCATCATCTCCACACTGGAACATGTAATTACAGTGGGATATATGGTTGAGAGAACCATGTTTATGCTGTACTGTAATGTGGACATTCACACATACAGCAATGCACGCACGGCATGGCACACACGCACAGCACGCACGCACGCACGCACACACACACACACACACACACACACACACACACACACACACACACACACACAACAACATTTTACACACAGATAGCCATAAACTCATTAATGAGTGCAGACATATGTTTCAACTGGTGATCCCCCCCCCACCCCTCCCTGGAACCGAGAAGTAGACGTTTCCCTTGGCCGCAGCTTTTGTTGAGCGATAGGTAACAGTTACAGAGGCAACACTGTTACGTACAGAAACACACAGCAATCACAGGAAATCGGAGAGAATATCTATGAGTGGTTCCCAACGTTGATGCAGGCTAGCTAAACAAACAAAATATATTTCTGAGCTGGCACTTACGACAGCAGCAGCGACCATGTATTTAGTTTACAACCTCAGACGATAGAAAAGGAACAGAGACTCGGAGATAATGTATTTCCATTCCTGCATATTCCGTGGAGCTGTGATTGGACTGGTGCTCAGGTATCACTGATGCTGCATGAGTCACAGAAAGGGCCCTACAGACTTACTTTTGTAAGTATTAGTTGAGGATCCCAAGTGACGGGGGGCACAATCTCGTTGGCCGTCAGGCCCTCTGAATCAAGCTCCTGCACCCTCACGGACACAGTGTTGAGGCTTGACCAACCTGTCAAGACGTTGTAGTGGGGCAGCTCTGCACCGGCGTCACCAGCCACATCCTATCCGACTCGCGTGTCACCGACTGGGTGCCCTTGATGCCCGTGCTCACTGTGGCTTCCAGCCTTACCCATGGCGCCCCGCGGCACTATCGTCCGACACGCCCTGTACCTTGCCAGAGTGGTTTTGATTGAGGTTCACGTTGTGCTTGTTCATGCTGTCAATGCGGCACTGTTCGTACACGAGGTCATTCCATGAAGTCCAGGTTCATCAGCTTGTGGTGGCCCTCCTGCAGATATTATTCAGGTTCTCCGCGGCTGAGGCAGTTCTCAATGGTGTTCATACTTTGCCTCCAGTCCTTGCTGATGTCTGCCAGAAAATTCTGGATGCCCTTCAGAATGGATGCCCTTCAGAATGGATGCCCTTCAGAATGGATGCCCTTTAGAGAGCTGACTGAGGGCTGCAAGTACACTGCCTAACTGGGACTAGCAGCCTGGGGACAGACAACTGGAAATGGTTTAGATAGGACTTTACATACATCAAAGTGCAGTACAGATTCACATAATGCAGCCAATGTAAAAGCGAAAATAAAAAAACGTTCTACCTCGGTCGTGCTTCTACTAAAACACCACATCTTACTGGGTGATAAATAAATCATGGGATTTATGTCAGTTGTGAGGCCTTAGCAGGTGAATTATTCCTTTCCTAATAATTACGCTAGCTATGGCTCCATACAGAAGACTTGACCTGCTTGCCTAGCTCTGGTTAAAAATGCTTGCAAAATAACTTTACCTGAAAGATTTATGTAGCTAGCATCAGACTACAAAGTTACAGTTACACTTAGAGCAAAATCCTGATAATAATGACTTGGACAATAGTTTCCAAAAAAACATAAAAATATAATAAAAAGCTTACTACCTAGTCAGAGCAGAAAGAAATGTAAACTTTTAGTGGACATGTACACGCGGTGTCAGTTAATCTTCCAAAATCACCATTGAAAGGGTCGCCTATCACACAGTACGACGTGTGGCAACTGCTCGACTTCCGACCGCAAGGCACTACAGAGGGTAGTGCGTACGGCCCAGTACATCACTGGGGCCAAACTTCCTGCCATCCAGGACCTCTATACCAGGCGGTGGTAGAGGAAGGCCCTACAAATTGCCAGACTCCAGCCACCATAGTCATAGACTGTTCTCTCTGCTACTGCACGGCAAGCGGTACCGGAGTGCCAAGTCTAGGTCCAAGAGGCTTCTAAACAGCTTCTACCCCCAGGCCATAAGACTCCTGAACACCTAATGAAATGGCTACCCAGACTATTAGCATTGCCCCCCCCCCCCCCCCCCCCCCCCCCATTTTACGCTGCTGCTACTCTCTGTTTATTATCTATGCGTAGTCACTTTAACTCTACGTACGTGTGAATATTACCTCAATTACCTCGACTAACCGGTGCCCCCGCACATTGACTCTGTACCGGTACCCCCTGTACATGTATATAGCCTTGCTATTGTTATTTTTCTAAAGGTATTTTTCTTAACTGCGTTGTTGGTTAAGAGCTTGTAAGTAAGCATTGTGACAAATACAGTTTGATTTGATTCTGACTCACCATTCAAAGGTATCACGTACCACATATGTGGCGGTAGGGCACCACATATCACCATATGAGCGGTGTGATTGGTGAGATGATTTCCACCTTTTAATGGGGCGATTGTAGTCTAAATCGGGTGCCCCAGCACCGAAGGAGACGAGACCAAAAATACATTCATAAAAACGAAATTATCTTGCGATACAGGCATTTGGAACATTGTGCTAAAACATACATTTGAATTAATCCAATTAATTCGATATATCGCCTAGCCCTATGCCTGTTAAGTAGGCAGCCCACATATGGCGGCTAGGGTCATCATTAAAACTTGCACCGTTACATTCCTTTTCTAATTCCGCTTTCCTCGCTCTCTTGGAGTTTAATGTGTGCACGTCCTGGCCAGCCTGCTTGTATTAAACCCCATTAGTTACACATTGCCCCAGCCGCAGGCTCTCAACACAACAACACACTGAGGCTGAACAGCAATAATAGTCTCCCCTTTTTTTACTCTTATCCCATACTAAATTGTGTAGGTTTTGTGTGTGTGTGTGTGTTTTTGTCTTTGTCTGTTGTGTTTGTGTGTGTGTGTGTGTGAGCACACGCGTGTAGCCGTGTACACATGATTGCTCTTTAAACCCAAGGTTGTATGATAATCGCACAACGCTTAAACGGCGTAAAAATATCTATTTTTATGCGTAGACTGGTCATTCAAGTTGTAAGAAGAGCAAACCGCTCATATGGGACGATGACCTTAGTTCATATTGCAGCAACAGATGCTTCAGCTTGTGTTTAATAGTGACATCTCCCCTTAAATATTTCACTCTGGAAGGTCTGTTTCCGTTCGGAAGGGCCACACAATGAATTATAATCAAGCACTATTTGAATCAATATTTTCTGTTGTTTAGTTGATATTTGGCCCTCTATCTCAATAACATCTTGAGGAAGCGAAAAGGAGACAGATTGATTAAACATTTGCCCTGGTGCAAACTCTGCACCACTGATTTCCAAACAAATAGAAAACAGAAAGATGAAACCCAAATCTATTCAATCAAATCCGACAGCAATAAATTAAACACACAAATCTTATTTTACTGGAAACATGTATGTCTCTAGATTCATGTTTAATGCATGTTTTTGCACTTGGGATTTCCCAAAACCGTCTTTCCTACGGGCCACATATTAAATACCTTCTAAGGATCATTAAGCAGCACCATTGTACCATTGGCACAGTAGGGAGCCCATGTTTCTAAACCCACTTAAGCCCTACATGTGTGCAATGTACAGCCAACCCAGGGTCTGTCCAAAATTGTACCCTATAGTGCACTACTTTTGACCAGTGCCCATAGGGCAAAAAAGAAGTGTGGTATATAGGGAATAGCCAAGCCAGGACACAGCCAAGCCAGGACACAGCCAACCCAGGACACAGCCAACCCAGGACACAGCCAACCCAGGACACTGCTAACCCAGGACACTGCTAACCCAGGACACTGCTAACCCAGGACACAGCCAACCCAGGACACAGCTAACCCAGGACACAGCTAACCCAGGACACAGCTAACCCAGGACACAGCTGACCCAGGACACAGCTAACCCAGGACAAAGCCAACCCAGGACACAGCTAACCCAGGACACAGCTAACCCATGACACAGCTAACCCATGACACAGCTAACCCATGACACAGCTAACCCAGGACACAGCTAACCCAGGACACAGCTAACCCAGGACACAGCTAACCCAGTCCATCTGCATTAGATATTTAGCAAAACAAGAGGATGAACACTACCTCGCCTCACCTGGGCATCAGTAAGGTAACCCACAGGCTCTGTCATAGTAAGTGCAAACACAAACACCCCCCCCTCCCATTCCCCAGGAGTCTGTAATATATAATGACACCCTATTAGGCTGTGTGACCAGCTCCGAGGTGCAGCAGTTTCTGCCTATGCTCACTCATTACCACAAGAGAGAGATGGGGAGAGGGAGACACGTACACATGCTGTGTTATAGATGCTGTGTTAGATGCTGTGTTTGATGCTGTGTTTGATGCTGTGTTAGATGCTGTGTTTGTGCGTTCAAAAAGAGGATGATGATGTGCATTTCATTTTCAAAGCCATGAACGAAGGACCACTTGCCTTGCCTAGTCTCTGTAGATTGTGTCCTGCAAAAGGTTTAGGCAAAATGAAACAATATTTGAATATGTCGTTATCACACAATTTCGAAATGACTGTTCTGGTGTTCCTCCACATTTTTTAGTGATGGTCTTAATTAGGCAAACTGCCATTCCACTACACTGTGTTTTACAGAGCTCTGCTGTAAATCCACCAATTTGACTACTAAAGAGAGAGAGAGTGGTCATTAAGTTATTACTTCTGAAGCAATAATAGTTGTGCTTATTAAAGGAGTTAATTGTATGTGAAGGCATAGTAGATGTTCCATCTCATATCTGACAGTGAAGTGCAATGCCTCAGCACTGTCAACATGACAGATGTTATATGATGCTATAGCACAGGGAAAGATATTAAAACGTAGATCTATTGAACCTTATCCTAAAGTGCCAGTGATTCCTCTGATTGTTCTACACGAGGGAGTTCACATCTTGATATCTACTTATATCTCACAATGGAATTGTTCAATCCATAAAACCTTGCTTAATAATAGACTGTAGAATCATACATGCAATTTAGCAGACACTCTTCTCCAAAGCGACTTATCAGTCAGTCACGCGTGCCTACATTTTACAAACGGGTGGCCCCGGGGAATCAAACCCACTATCCTGGCATTGCAAGCGCCATGCTCTACCAACTGAGCTACAGAGGACCACTAATCACAGGTCAGTATCTCTGACTTTCCCATTGGACCTTTAACGTTGGCCAGCAGTCTCCAGAAGAAGAGAGAGAGAGAGAGAGAAGATCCCTGACTAATCCAGATTGCTCTCTATTCCAGGCCCTGCCTGCTCTCTTGATCCTCTCATTCACTTCACTGTTTTGGCACAATTTGACACGGGGGGTATTCTTGTTAGTACTTTTTGAGGTCGGGTAGTTTTCGGTTCGATTTCGGGTTCGATTTTCTTTTTTTCCCACATTAAATATGCTCTGCATTTTATGGGTTGAATGCTGTAAGAACACTGCATTAATCCATTTCTAAAAGTCCCATGATGGCAGTGACGGCCCATTACTGCTTATCACTTATTAACCATCATTTATTCACATTACTTTACTTTAATCAAAAATGTGTTTTATTTGATGACTTCATTATTTCATTCAAAGTTGTCATCTCATCTCTATAGAGCTGCTGCTGACACTGTCTCTCAAAAACACGATTTTAGTAGTTCTTCAAGGTAAATAACTACCTTTTATGACTGCTCAATACCAACTATCAATCACTTAGATCATGTATTTTCAGGGTCGCAAAGCAGCTGATTTCTATTCCTATCGATCAGGCCTTGTCTTCTCTCAGTCTGCTTGTCTGCCGGCCACAGACCTGACAAGTTTAAGCGGGCCCACAATGGATTATGGTCATTGTAGTTAATTACTACTTTTTCTGCTCAAAACTAGGCCGATTATTGACCTGTTGGAAACTACAACTCCCTATTACATCGCATAGTTCAGGCTTGATCTGATTTATATCTACAGGAACTCTACATATTCTTCACAGAAAAAAAACGAAATGGAATTCAAGTAATTGAACCGACATCGGTCAATTAGTTGTTTAAAATACGAAACTAAACTTACATTTCAGTCAATCGCTCAGCACTAATTATTGTATTCTTGGGAATCCTGACCTCCTCCAACATAACAGGCATATTCAACACCTACACTCACCAGACAAGTTAGAAATTGTGCTACTCCGCAAACACGTATCGTAAAAGTAATGATGTTTTTGTTTGGTTAGCTTTTGGAAACGCCATCTAGCGCATGCAACTTTCCTTGACGCCACACTTATACATGGCAATTTTCAATTTACCTGATATCGTCGGATGGCTAGTATTCGATGTCTGCGGATGTGTTGTCTTCTAGCCAAGATATGAAATGCGATCATAATTGACTGTAGCGGATATAAACACACACAACAGCTACCGGTGGTTCCATGATGACTGAAAACACAACTGTGGGATGAACAAGTGACACATTTCTGGGCAAGGACGGTCCATTTAAAATGTATTCATTCTTCCCTCATCCTGCAAGTGTCAACTCATCATATGTCATGATACATAATCAGAAGTGTCCACTTAATCTGAGGGGGAGAGGGTGTGTTTTTTACGTGCTTGGAATGCAGCCATAGCCTCTCTCCCAAAGTTCACGTCCCTCATCAAGATTAGCCTATAGACGCCCATTTCTGCCACCGGCACCCTCCACCCCCTTACAGTCCTGGCCCCTCAGGTGTGCGTTGAGTAACACCCTTAATGATGGTGTAATCACTGTATTTAGAGGGCTGTAAACAACATTTGAAGGGAGAGGGAGCAGCGAGAGAGATTTGGCTCGTGGCACATTGGAAAAGGACAGGTAAATCCCGTCAACTGTGGGCAAGGAAGGATTTATACTCTACATGGGAAGTGGGAACCACTCCTCATGTCTTCAGATATTGGCGGATAGTCTACTTTTCTTACTCTTTTTTTTTGGATGATTAATTCAATGGCTCTTATATCCCTTTTAGACATATGGAAGGTGGCGCCTTAAAAGTGCCTCGGCTACGGCATGTTTATTTGTCTGAAAAGGATCCACTACATCTTTTTAAATGCCGCCACGAAACTTTCTCTGGAGATAGTTTCGAAGCGGGCATTTGACTTGTCTGTAAAGGAATGCCGCTTCTGAAGCGGTACTAACATCCATCGCTAGGCAACCAGACCTGTCAATCAAATGATCTTGAGCTGCCTGAGCACAGCCTGCCTGCTGCCTGCACACAGACCACTTGCTCCCAAGAAAAGTACTTTGAAGTTCGTTAAATACAATGACTCAGGGGCAGAACTTTCACTGGGGACAGGCCCACGTTCTGAAATTGCATTTTTTGTCCCCCCAGTTTTATCATTGGAATGTGATACAAAATGAGGCAACGGTGTGCTTTAGGACCATGCAGACGCCTCCGAGGGGTCGGGTAGACTGTTTGGAATGTTTATCCGCCAAAAAATAAATATATTCAGTACCAGTCAAAAGTTTTGACACCTACTCATTCCAGGGTTTTTCTTTATTTAAAAAAAAATGTTCTACATTGTAGAATAATAGTGAACACATCAAAACTATGAAATAACACATATGGAATCATGTATTATCATGTTTTTGGGCTTCCGAGTGGCGCAGTGGTCTAAAGCACTGTGTCTCAGTGTCTCTTCAGACACCCTGGTTTGAATCCAGGCTGTATCACAACCAGCCGGGAGACCCATAGGGTAGCGCACAATTGGCCCAGCATCTTGAACTTCTTCCATTTTCTAATAATTGCGCCAACAGTTGATGCCTTCTCACCAAGCTGCTTGCCTATTGTCCTGTAGCCAATCCCAGCCTTGTGCAGGTCTACAATTTATTCCTGATGTCCTTACACAGCTCTCTGGTCTTGGCCATTGTGGAGAGGTTGGAGTCTGTTTGATTGAGTGTCTGGACAGGTGTCTTTTATACAGGTAACGAGTTCAAACAGGTGCAGTTAATACAGGTAATGAGTGGAGAATAGGAGGGCTTCTTAAAGAAAAACTAATAGGTCTGTGAGAGCCGGAATTCTTACTGGTTGGTAGGTGATCAAATACTTCTGTCATGCAATAAAATGCAAATGAATTACTTAAAAATCATACAATGTGATTTTCTGGATTTTTGTCTCTCACAGTTGAAGTGTACCTATGATAAAAAATTACAGACCTCTACATGCTTTGTAAGTAGGAAAACCTGCAAAATCGGCAGTGTATCAAATACTTGTTCTCCCCACTGTATTTATATATAGTTATATCCCCCCACTTCAAAAACCAAAGTTGCGCCCCTGCAATGACTTACCAATACATTCAGTAGAAAGAAAACACTAACTACTATACCATAAAAACAGCAGAAAACCAACCCACCAACCTTTTTTGCTGTCAGGGAAACAATACCGAACGTTCCATGCCGGAGCAGAATTCTACTGTCTGAAAAGGTACAGACGCTTCTGATGTGGCGCTTTTTTAAATTGTCTGCGCTATTGATCCGTTACTGTAGCGGCATCCGACAGTATGTATGAGAATGGTATTATACTAACAAGCTCTGTGCTTAGGATCTCTCATGGGATCTGGTGGATTACCTTCTAGTGTGTGAGATCATTATTATGCCATTATTCAGTAATGCACAAGTTATCTTCAGATAGGACACAAATGGTTTATTGAGTGGTAATGAGCAAGTGGCAGTTACATTATGTGAAAGTTTATGCATTTTCAGAAATAGGGTGTAGTGCTCTGTAAATGCTACAAGAACATAAATAGAGTTTTGTTGAGTATGCAGGGCCCGAAATGGATGTGTTGCCCGGGGTTAGTAAATCACATTTACAATTGGCCTGGAAATATCCCTCCCTCTCTCTCTACTCCTCCCGCCCTCTTTCTCTCCCCCTCTCTCTTTCTCTCTCCATCCTCTCCTCCCGCCCTCTCTCTATTTCTCTCTCTGCCTCTTCTCGTGTCCTCCTCTGTTATAGCAGCCAAAATAAGCCTTCTCGTTCAACAGAGCTGCTGGCCCGAGGCCAAGTCATTCAAAGAAACCCACGTGGAAAGCACTGCCCAGTACCAGTACCCCCATAGAGCTCAGTACATCTCAGTCTAACCCTGCATCGCTAATCCCACCGTTATGTCACCGCAAGGTGATCCTTCCTCACTAAGGTCTTGAGTTACTGGATCCCTCACGTGCAAGAAAGTTCACTCTGTTTTGCTCAGATTTGATTGTTAGTTTTAGGGATATTATTATAATTATGGTATTAGGCAAGAAAGTTTGATTTGCTTTGGACTTGATAATTGTGAGTTTGAGGGGGAAATCAAATCAAATGACATTTTATTGGTTGCATACACATATTTAGCGCATATTTATAAATTGTGTTTCCAAATTGGCCATTTTCCAAAATCTCTGGCCATTTTGACCTGCTGAAAACATTAGGTATATGTTTGTTACAAAAGACTGAAGAGTAACCTTTAAGTAAGGAGATGTCAGGAAGGCCATCTAGAGAGAAATCCCTATGGGAAGCGGGTCTTTAAGGATTCAGAGAAGCCCGTTTTGAACTCTGAGAAAAAAATCCAATGGGATTCACAATGACCCACTTAGAATTAAACAATATCTGAGAGTGGCATGAGGGATGGTGACCCTCTGCAGCACTGATACAATGTCAGTGTAACTGAACTCACAGTGCAATAGAGACCGAGATAAACAGTGAGGAGTTTCAGGCCCCCTGTCCTGGTAGAGGACAGCTCAACTATGTGCAAAGTTTAGTATGCGTTGCTTCGGGTAGGAATTGTGGTAAAGAAAAAAATTCATACGATGTGTTTTTGAAGGGAGACTTGCTCAGAGGCAATAAATTGTAATGGACCGCAAACTTATCCCTAATAAAATTCAGGAATTAGACTAAAGATAGACATGCACTGTCTAGTATGCACAACCAGGCTTCCATCTGCAATCAATATCCCTTTATCCATGTTTTCACCGTTGCATCATAATGCCAAGGGGTTAATTCCAATACAGTGCCTTGCGAAAGTATTCGGCCCCCTTGAACTTTGCGACCTTTTGCCACATTTCAGGCTTCAAACATAAAGATATAAAACTGTATTTGTTTGTGAAGAATCAACAGCAAGTGGGACACAATCATGAAGTGGAACGACATTTATTGGATATTTCAAACTTTTTTAACAAATCAAAAACTGAAAAATTGGGCGTGCAAAATTATTCAGCCCCCTTAAGTTAATACTTTGTAGCGCCACCTTTTGCTGCGATTACAGCTGTAAGTCGCTTGGGGTATGTCTCTATCAGTTTTGCACATCGAGAGACTGATATTTTTTCCCATTCCTCCTTGCAAAACAGCTCGAGCTCAGTGAGGTTGGATGGAGAGCATTTGTGAACAGCAGTTTTCAGTTCTTTCCACAGATTCTCGATTGGATTCAGGTCTGGACTTTGACTTGGCCATTCTAACACCTGGATATGTTTATTTTTGAACCATTCCATTGTAGATTTTGCTTTATGTTTTGGATCATTGTCTTGTTGGAAGACAAATCTCCGTCCCAGTCTCAGGTCTTTTGCAGACTCCATCAGGTTTTCTTCCAGAATGGTCCTGTATTTGGCTCCATCCATCTTCCCATCAATTTTAACCATCTTCCCTGTCCCTGCTGAAGAAAATCAGGCCCAAACCATGATGCTGCCACCACCATGTTTGACAGTGGGGATGGTGTGTTCAGGGTGATGAGCTGTGTTGCTTTTACGCCAGACATAACGTTTTGCATTGTTGCCAAAAAGTAAAATTTTGGTTTCATCTGACCAGAGCACCTTCTTCCACATGTTTGGTGTGTCTCCCAGGTGGCTTGTGGCAAACTTTAAACGACACTTTTTATGGACATCTTTAAGAAATGGCTTTCTTCTTGCCACTCTTCCATAAAGGCCAGATTTGTGCAATATATGACTGATTGTTGTCCTATGGACAGAGTCTCCCACCTCAGCTGTAGATCTCTGCAGTTCATCCAGAGTGATCATGGGCCTCTTGGCTGCATCTCTGATCAGTCTTCTCCTTGTATGAGCTGAAAGTTTAGAGGGACGGCCAGGTCTTGGTAGATTTGCAGTGGTCTGATACTCCTTCCATTTCAATATTATCGCTTGCACAGTGCTCCTTGGGATGTTTAAAGCTTGGGAAATATTTTTGTATCCAAATCCGTCTTTAAACTTCTTCACAACAGTATCTCGGACCTGCCTGGTGTGTTCCTTGTTCTTCATGATGCTCTCTGCGCTTTTGACGGACCTCTGAGACTATCACAGTGCAGGTGCATTTATACGGAGACTTGATTACACACAGGTGGATTGTATTTATCATCATTAGTCATTTAGGTCAACATTGGATCATTCAGAGATCCTCACTGAACTTCTGGAGAGAGTTTGCTGCACTGAAAGTAAAGGGGCTGAATAATCTTGCACGCCCAATTTTTCAGTTTTTGATTTGTTAAAAAAGTTTGAAATATCCAATAAATGTCGTTCCACTTCATGATTGTGTCCCACTTGTTGTTGATTCTTCACAAAAAAATACAGTTTTATATCTTTATGTTTGAAGCCTGAAGGGTGGCAAAAGGTCGCAAAGTTCAAGGGGGCCGAATACTTTTGCAAGGCACTGTATGTAACAGTGGCACTGGCCACCCTGTCCCCTGCGTGTCGGCCCTACCTAGCCCGGCTCAGCCCCGTCCCTGCTTCACTGTAATGCTGCAGCAGGTATGCGAGTCCCAAATGGCACCCTATTCCCTATATAGTCCACTACTTTTGACCAGAGGCAAAAGAAGACTTTGACGTCCAGGATGCAGGTCGTGGGCAAAGTCTTCCCCCTTGTAGGAGGTTGGGTTCTGGTCAAAAGTAGTGGACCGTCTAGAGATTGAGAATAGGGTACCATTTGGGACGCAGACAGTGAGTCTGTGATGTAAGGGACACTCCTGTCACAGGCCAGAACAGCAGATATTAATCCTGCGTCTGTCAGCCAGACAGTCAGTCAGTGAGAGAGGGTAACTGCAGGAAAGACTCAGCTCAGCAGGTAGGCCAAAGACAGGGGTCGCGTCCTAAATGGCCCGTAGGGTTCTGGTTAAAAATAGTGCACTATATAGGTAATAGGTTGCCATTTTGACACACAGAGTAAAACGCCCCCTGTCAGTAAGCCAGCTAGTCAGTCAGCCGTGGGCGAGGTTGAGTGGCGTGCAGCAGGATGCTGAACTTAGTCTGAGGTACGGAGCACAGACATGTTTGTAGCGTCTTACTCTGATGTAAGAGAAGGAAAGCAAATAAGAGAGAAGGAAACAGGACTGAATGAAAGAGCACATGATTTATGTAGTACATGCTGTATGTGGTATCATGTGTAAGGGCTTTTGTATGTAGTGTCGCCCTACGTATGTATCGAAAGAGAATGGGGAAGGGTGTATTAAAACACCATGGTGCATACACAGCACATATCTGCTGACTGACATGTTTGCATGAATGTTCTATTTCATATTCACGGGCGTTGTGTTCCAGAAGTCAAATGTTACCCCAGAGTCTAGCTGACCTGCTTCAGTCAGTTGATCCAGAGCACAGCTGAGCTGACCTTCACCGAGCAGGAGAGTTGAGTTAGGGCCTATCCCTTAGTTACTATCGTCGGCCGGGTCGTATTTACAGTACACCCTGCTAGCCACTATGGTTGCGTCACAAATGGCACCCTGTCACCCATATAGTGCACTACTTTTGACCAGAGCCCTATGTTTCCAGCCTGGGTGACCAGCTGCATTGAGGAAGGGTTTTCATGCACAGCCTGAGCGCCCCCCGGGCAGAACCAACAGCAGCGACTCTCTGACCTCTCACTCTCCTCTTAACAGCCACAGAAATGCCTAATTTACAGAAGTATTCAGACCCTTTGCTATGAGACTCGAAATTGAACTCAGTTGCATCCTGTTTCCACTGATCCTTCTTGAGCTGTTTCTACAACTTGATTGGAGTCCACCTATAGTAAATTCAATTGATTGGAAATTACTTGAAAAGGCACACACCTGTCTATATACAGTCGTGGCCAAAAGTTTTGAGAATGACACAAATATTAATTTTCACAAAGTCTTCTGCCTCAGTTTGTATGATGGCAATTTGCATATACTCCAGAATGTTATGAAGAGTGATCAGATGAATTGCATGCAAATGAACTGAATCCCCAAAAAACATTTCCACTGCATTTCAGCCCTGCCAAAAAAGGACCAGCTGACATCATGTCAGTGATTCTCTCGTTAACACAGGTGTGAGTGTTGACGAGGGCAAGGCTGGAGATCACTCTGTCATGCTGATTGAGTTTGAATAACAGACTGGAAGCTTCAAAAGGAGGGTGGTGTTTGGAATCATTGTTCTTCCTCTGTCAGCCATGGTTACCTGCAAGGAATCACGTGCCGTCATCATTGCTTTGCACAAAAAGGGCTTCACAGGCAAGGATATTGCTGCCAGTAAGATTGCACCTAACCATTTATCGGATCATCAAGAACTTCAAGGACAGAGGTTCAATTGTTGTGAAGAAGGCTTCAGGGCGCCCAAGAAAGTCCAGCAAGCGCCAGGACCGTCTCCTAAAGTTGATTCAGTTGCGGGATTGGGGCACCACCAGTACAGAGCTTGCTCAGGAGGCAGGTGTGAGTGCATTTGCACGCACAGTGAGGCGAAGACTTTTGGAGGATGGCCTGGTGTCAAGAAGGGCAGCAAAGAAGCCCCTTCTCTCCAGGAAAAACATCAGGAACTGATATTCTGCAAAAGGTACAGGGATTGGACTGCTGAGGACTGGGGTAAAGTCATTTTCTCTGATGAATCCCCTTTCCGATTGTTTGGGGCATTCGGAAATAAGCTTGTCCGGAGAAGACAAGGTGAGCACTACCATCAGTCCTGTGTCATGCCAACAGTAAAGCATCCTGAGACCATTCATGTGTGGGGTTGCTTCTCAGCCAAGGGAGTGGGCTCAATCACAATGTTGCCTAAGAACACAGCCATGAATAAAGAATGGTACCAACACATCCTCCTGAGAGCAACTTCGCCCAACCATCCAGGAACAGTTTGGTGATGAACAATGCCTTTTCCAGCATGATGGAGCACCTTGCCATAAGGCAAAAGTGATAACTAAGTGGCTTGGGGAACAAAACATCGATATTTTGGGTCAATGGCCGGGAAACTCCCCAGACCTTAATCCCATTGAGAACTTGTGGCCAATTACTCAAGAGGCGGGTGGACAAACAAAAACCCACACATTCTGACAAACTTCAAGCATTGATTATGCAAGAATGGGCTGCCATCAGTCAGGATGTGGCCCAGAAGTTAATTGACAGCATGTCAGGGCAGATTGCAGAGGTTTTTAAAAAGAAGGGTAAATTCTGCAAATATTGACTCTTTAAATCAACTTCATGTAATTGTCAATAAAAGCCTTTGACACTTATGAAATGCTTGTAATTATACTTCAGTATTCCATAGTAACATCTGACACAAATATCGAAAGACACTGAAGCAGCAAACTTTGTGGAAATTAACATTTGTGTTATTCTCAATACTTTTGGACATGACTGTATAGTTGAAGTCGGAAGTTTACATACACCATAGCCAAATACATTTAAACTCAGTTTTTCACAATGCCTGACATTTAATCCAAGTAAAAATTCCCTGTCTTAAGTCAGTTAGGATCACCACTTTATTTTAAGAATGTGAAATGTCAGAATAATAGTAGAGAAATTATTTATTTCAGCTTTTATTTCTTTCATCACATTCCCAGTTGGTCAGAAGTTGACATACACTCAATTAGTATTTGCTAGCATTGCCTTTAAATTGTTTAACTTTTTTCAAACGTTTTGGGTTGCCTTCCACAAGCTGCCCCCAATAAGTTGGGTGAATTTTGGCCCATTCCTCCTGACAGAGCTGGTGTAACTGAGTCAGGTTTGTAGGCCTCCTACGTGCTCGCACACGTTTTTTCAGTTCTGCCCACATATTTTCTATAGGATTGAGGTCAGGGCTTAGTGATGGCCACTCTAATACCTTGACTTTGTTGTCCTTAAGCCATTTGCTTCAATATATCCACATAATTTCCCTCCTCATGATACCATCTATTTTGGGAAGTGCACCAGTACCTCCTGCAGCAATGCACCCCCACAACATGATTGTGCCACCCCCATGCTTCATGGTTGGGATGGTGTTCTTCGGCTTGCAAGCCTCCCCCTTTTTCTTCCAAACATAACGATGGTCATTATGGCCAAACAGTTCTATTTTTGTTCCATCAGACTAGAGGACATTTCTCCAAAAAGTATAATCTTTGTCCCCATGTGCAGTTGCAAACCTTAGTCTGGCTTTTTTATGTCGGTTTTGGAGCAGTGGATTCTTCCTTTCTGAGCGGTCTTTCAGGTTATGTCGATATAGAACTCATTTTACTGTGGATATAGATACTTTTGTACCTGTTTCTTCCAGCATATATTGTTCTGGGATTGATTTGCACTTTTCGCACCAAAGTACGTTCATCTCTAGGAGACAGAACGTCTCCCTCCTGAGCAGTATGACAGCTGCGTGGTCCCATGGTGTTTATTCATGTGTACTATTGTTTATACAGATGAACGTGGTACCTTCAGGCATTTGGAAATTGCTCCCAAGGATGAACCAGACTAGTGGAGGTCTACAGTTTTTTTTCTGAGGTCTTGGCTGATTTCTTTTGATTTTTCCATGATGTCAAGCGAGTTTGAAGGTAGGCCTTGAAATACATCCACAGGTACACATCCAATTGACTGAAATTATGTCAATTAGCCTTTCGGAAGTGTTAGTGCAACAACCAATCCATGAGGTAAAAGGAATTGACCATAGAGCTCCGAGACAAGATTGTGTCGCGCCACACTGGGGAAGGGGGTATCAAAACATGTCTGCAGCATTGATGGTCACCAAGAACACAATGGCCTCCATCATTCTAAAATGGAGGAAGTTTGGAACCACCAAAGACTCTTCCTAGAGCTGGCTGCAATGCCTAACTGAGCAATCAGGGGAGAAGGGCCTTGGTCAGGGAGGTGACCAAGAACCCACTGGTCACTCTGACAAAGCTCCAGAGTTCCTCTGTGGAGATTGGAGAACCCTCCAGAAGGACAACCATCTCTGCAGCACTCCACCAATCAGGCCTTTATGGTAGAGTGGCCAGACAGATCCACTCCTCATGGAAAAGGCATGACAGCCTGCTTGGAGTTTGCCAAAAGGCACTTAAAATGACTCTCAGACCATGAGAAACAAGATTCTCTGGTCTGACTGGGAGACTAGTCAGGATCGAGGGAAAGATGAACGATGCAATGTACAAAGAGATCCTTGATAAAAAACTGCCCCAGAGCGCCCAGGACCTCAGACTGGGGCAAAGGTTAACCTTCCAACAGAACAACGACCCTAATCACACAGCCAAGACAATGCAGGAGTGGCTTCGGGACAAGTCTCTGAATGTCCTGAATTGGCCCAGCCAGAGCCAGGACATGAACCCGATCAAACATCTCTGGAGAGAACTGAAAATAGCTGTGCAACTACGCTACCCGTCCAACTGACAGAGCTTGAGAGGATCTGCAGAGATGAGTGGGAGAAACTCCCCAAATACAGGTGTGCCAAGCTTGTAGTATCATACCCAAGAAGACTCGAGGCTGTAATCACTGCCAAAGGTGCTTCAACACACACCAAAAAAGTACTGAGTAAATGTAATATTCAATTTTTGTTTTTATAAATTAGAAAAAAAATCTAAAAACCTGTTTTTGCTTTTTCATCATGGGGTATTGTGTGAAGATTGAGGGAAAAACAACTATTTGATCCATTTTAGAATAAAACAAAATGTCAACAGTTAAGGGGTCTGAATACTTTCCCAAATGCACTGTATGTGTGTGACGGTAGCGAAGGCTGAGGGTCAGATCAGTGGCTGCTGGTCAGTTAACACCACCTGCATCTGAGGTTATGTCCTTAGCTACCCCAGCATTAGAAAGCCTTATATGACTGAGGCAGTCTTCTTATTGGTATTTACGTCTCTACCACAGGCTGCAGGGGGTTCTTTGGCTGGAGCAGACCCATGATTGGATTTTGATGGTCTGATTTTGACTAGCCTAATTATTTCAATGTGCAGTATATTTCAATGTGCATTATTATATACAGTGGTAAGCAAAAGTATGTGAACCCTTTTTAATTCCCTGGATTTCTGCATAAATTGGTCATCAAATTTGAACTGATCTTCATCGAAGTCCCAACAATAGACAAACATAGTGTGCTTAAACAATTAACATACAAATTATTGTATTTTTCTTGCCTATATTGAATACATCGTTTAAACATTCACAGTGTAGGTTTGAAAAAGTATGTGAACCCCTAGGCTAATGACTTCTCCAAAAGCTAATTGTAGTCAGAAGTCAGCTAACCTGGAGTCCAATCAATGAGACGAGATTGGAGATGTTGGTTTGAGCTGCCTTGACCTATAAAAAACACTCACAATATTTGAGTTTGCTATTCACAAGAAGCATTGCCTGTTGTGAACCATGCCTTGAACAAAAGAGATCTCAGAAGACCTAAGATGAAGAATTGTTGACTTACATAAAGCTGGAAAGGATGACAAAAGTATCTCTCAAAGCCTTGATGTTCATCAGTCCACGGTAAGACAAATTGTCTATAAATGAAGAAAGTTCAGCACTGTTGCTACTCTCCCTAGGAGTGACTGTCCTGCAAAGATGACTGCAAGAGCACAGCGCAGAATGCTCAATAAGGTTAAGAGGAATCCTAGAGTGTCAGCTAAAGACTTACAGAAATCTCTGGAACATGCTAACATCTCTGTTGACGAGTCTACGATATGTAAAACACTAATCAAGAATGGTGTCCATGGGAGGACACCAGGGAAGAAGCCACAGCTGTCAAAAAAAACAACATTCCTGCACGTCTGAAGTTCGCAAAAGTGCACCTGGATGTTCCACAGCGCTACTGGCAAAATATTCTGTGGACAGATGAAACTACAGTTTAGTTGTTTGGAAGGAACACACAACACTATGTGTGGAGAAAAAAAGGCACAGCACACCAACATCAAACCCTCATCCCAACTGTAAAGTATGGTGGAGGGAGCATCATGGTTTGGGGCTGCTTTGCTGCCTCATGGCCTGGACAGCTTGCTATCATCGACAGAAAAATAAATTCCCAAATTTATCAAGACATTTTGCAGGAGAATGTTAGGCTATCTGTCCGCCAATTGAAGCTCATCAGAAGTTGTGTGACGCAACAGAACAACGACCCAAAACACAGAAGTAAATCAACAACAGAATGGCTTCAACAGAAGATAATGCACCTTCTGGAGTGGCCCAGTCAGAGTCCTGACCTCAGCCCGATTGAGATGCTTTGGCATGACCTCAAGAGAGCAGTTCACACCAGACATCCCAAGGATATTGCTGAACTGAAACAGTTTTGTAAAGAGGAAAGGTCCAAAATTCCTGCTGACCATTGTACAGGTCTGATCCGCAACTACAGAAAACGTTTGGTTGAGGTTATTGCTGCCAAAGGAAGGTCAACCAGTTATTAAATCCAAGGGTTCAAATACTTTTTTCACCCTGCACTGTGAATGTTTACACGGTGTGTTCAATAAAGACATGAAAACGTATAATTGTTTGTGTGTTATTAGTTTAAATCAGACTGTGTTTGTCTATTGTTGTGACCTAGATGAAGATCAGATCAAATGTTATGGCCAATTTATGCAGGAATCCAGGTATTTCCAAAGGGTTCACATACTTTTTCTTGCCACTCTAAGTCTGACTGTGTGTCACTTTTGCTACATTTTAATTACTTCTTTAGTTTTGCTCCATATGTTCCAAATGCCAATCATATGCCACTTATAACAAACAGGAAATACATTTTAAAAAATGTATATTTTTTTTATGGATAACTCATTTGAAAAGTTCTCCACTTCTGAACTGATGGGCATCATAATTAATTAGACGTCATTATTCCTTAGAGGGATGCCATCGATTGGGTTTGCACATAGTGAGTGTTCACTGGCACTCCAGACAGCAGCATCCGGTCTAGGAAGACATATACATTTCAAAATGAGTGGCTGCAAGTCCCAATGATGAATCACATTGCCGATTACCCAGCAAAAAGGGAGAGTGTGTGAGTTTACTTACGTGTGTGTGTGTGAGTCAACACTAGCGCTGTTAGAGCCCCTGTTGAACCACTTAAAGGATTCTATTTAACGGGTCAGCCGAGCAATTAATCAAGGGTTTAATTGGAATCCCGAGTGGAGTGACATGATTTATGCAAATTAGGTCCTTAATATGCAGCCCTGCGTCCGACGCACAAATTAAAAAGGCTCATTCCGCCCGCGCTGGCTCATGGTTTCATTACGGTAAATTAGAGAGTGATAATAACTCCAAATACACATTTATTTTCTATTGGCCAACCGAAGCTCACTGCCCCAAGGAAGAAACTAAAGAGGTGGATGCTTTCACTGGTAGTCAGTCAGTCAGTCAGGGTTTACATCCCAAATGGCACCCTATTCCCTATATAGTGCACTAATTTTGACCAGGGCCCATAGGACTTTGGTCAAAAGTTGTGCTCTATGTAGGGAATACAGTGCTATTTGGGACATCAGGGATATATGCAGGGCTGTGGCACCGTCTAACTAACGATCTTAATTTGAGCACGTTAGAAACCAGCAGATATCTGCAGGGCCTCAATTTTAATTGGGTCACTGAGATATTTAAACTGCATTTGACTCTTAATTGCTTTTTGTGGCTCTTTTAAGAAAAGTATAGCAGTAGCTAGCCTATGCAATATGGCAGCCTGACCAGTTACACACCAAGGCTGCTTCCCAAATGGCATCCTATTCCCTTTATAGTTCAATACTTTTGACAAGAGCTCATAGAAATGAGTACAAAAGTAATATCACTACTTATGTCCAGGGCCCATAGGGCTCTGCTCAAAAGTAGTATACTACATATGAAATAGGGAGATGTATCTAATTCGAGAAGTATCCCAAACCAAACTGCACAGTCAGGCCCTTGGTGATGCCCAGACATGTCCTAAGCTGTTGCTTTGTTGCCCCTGGTAACGGTCCCCATGGGGATGGAACATGTGCCCAGTCTGATTCTTGTCTCCAAGTGTCCGGTCCACTCAGTCTCACTATGTGCTGATGCTTTAAGAAAAGAAAGACGTTTGCAGACAGAACAGAAATCCAAGAAGCCTCAAGTCACGGGCTACGTTTTGGCCTCTGTGCTCCTGTAGCAGTGCACAGAGATTTGGAGCAAAGGAAGTAAATCATTCACACTGAGAAGTTGACTTCATGAAGATTGGAGGAAGCTCTGACATGTAACACAATTACTGCATGGTCTGAGAACCATGATGTTTCAACCACATTTTGGACCATGTTTGCAAGTGCATTTGTGTCCATGTGTGCCAGTGCTTGAGAGAAATAGTAAAGTCAAAATGTGAGAGGTTTAGATGATGAATTAGGAAGAGTTTGGTCAACAGAAGTATGCTTTCCTTGAATGCTGACCATGTGTGTGCAGATGTGTGAATGTGCTGGTTTACCTGTCACTGATGTGTTGGTTGGTCAGCAAAAAAGTGTCTACCTCTGACCCATCATAGTGGTGGCTCAAGGGTGCAGGATGAGTGGACACACACACACACACCTCTGTAGGCTTGCTGACTGGATGGAATTTTCTGTAATTGCAGCAAACGGGCCCCTGCGAGGCACCGGTTTCTCCTTTACGTGGCAGATGGTCCGGCACTCTGCTGTTGCATCAGGTAACCATGACAACCACCTCCCTCCCCAGCAGCTAGCTTCAGGGCCATGTCTCCTTATAGAGATCAATAGTCTCCATAGTGTCTGTAGCAAGCAAGAGCCTCCTCTACATTGTCTAAGGAGGGAGAGAATGGCGTTTTGTCAGGGCACCATAGCTGCTGTTATGTAATTACATTCAGGCAGCGGATAGGGAAAGACAAGGCACTGCTGATGATATACAGCAACAACGCCAGCTTTAGAATGATTTCATTGTGCTCAACTGGTTTATCTTTAACACCAGTTTTTGTAACATTAGATTTCCTCCCTTAACTCACAGGACTTACAAGCCAGTAAATGAATGTTCTGTGAAGGAGCTGTGTCTCCTATTGATCTTAAGCTGATAAACAGTCAAGAGGTTTCCTTTTCTCACAATTACGTCAATGGCACATAGATCAGCGTGCACAATTGTTTCCACTGTTCTCAGAAATGTGTGATTGTGTCTCCCACCTCGGTCTTGTAATAATACCATCCATCCTGTAGTTTATCTCTTACTTGTGTTCTTGATGCACTATTGCTGCTCATGTAAATGTGATGTTTTGAGATCAGTAGAAGAAGAAGAACACTTTATTGTCCATTAACTTGCAGAGAACGAAAATGTGTCTTAATGCTCACTTCCCAACCCCCCGAGTCCAACTAAGCGTATCATAGGTATCATATGAATTGGTACACTCAGTGTCATGACTGTCCACGAGAATCCAAATAGGTCAGATCAGGTTTGGAAGGAATAACTTCAATCAGACCCCCTCTTACCCGTAGGGTGGAGGAAAGAACTAGTGGGGATTAACAACTCACGTCCTGTTATAAATCAAGGGAGAAAATTCAGGCTCTCCATCTCCAAATGCACTAAAGGAATGTGCTTTGTCTCAACAGACCTTTTTCCCGTTGAAACTCTAACACGTTCAAAAGCATCTACTGGAACAATATAGAATGTGGGGAATGGTCAGAGGCGATCTATTAAGCACTAATATAATTTGGTTTGTTATTTTGTGATGTCAAGAAAAATGTTATAAATGCAATACTGTAACTTGGAAAGCATACCCACTACATATATAAAGTTTCCATACTATGTGTTGTGCATGTAATATGAAAATTATGAAAGTGTTTTGTTAAGAGACTTCTTGGTTCACCCATCCCGTTAGCGGGATCATTTTCGTCAACATCCGCTGAATTGCAGAGCGCCAAATTCAAATTAAATTACTAAAAATATTGAATTTTCTTGGAATCACAAGTGCAATATAGCAAAACACAGCTTAGCTTGTTATTAATCCACCTGGCGTGTCGGATTTCAAAAAAGATCTACAGCAAAAGCAAACCAAGCGTTCGTGAGGACATCTCTCTCAGCAGACAAAACATTACAAACAGCTAGCAGCAAAGTAGATTGGTCACGAAAGTCAGAAAAGCAATAAAATGAATCGCTTTGATGATCTTCGGATTTTTGCACTCACGAGACTCCCAGTTACACAATAAATGTTCCTTTTATTCGATAAAGATTATTTTATATCCAAAAACCTACATTTGGTTGGCGCGTTTTGTTCAGTAATCTATAGGCTCGAGCGGTCACGATGGGGCCGACGAAAAATTCCAAATAGTATCCGTAAAGTTTGTAGAAACATGTCAAACGTTTTTTATAATCAATCCTCAGGTTGTTTTTACAATAAATAATCGATAATATTTCAACCGGACCGTACCTTTTTCAATAGGCGAGAGAGAGAAAATGTCTGCTCCAAGCTGTTGGCGCATGCAAAACTCTGCTGGCACCCAGCCATCCACTGACGCGATGTGATCGTTCTCACTCATTTTTTAAGAATAAAGGGCTGAAACTATGTCTAAAGACTGTTCACACCATGTGGAAGCCATAGGGAAAGGAATATGGTTGATATCCCTTTAAATGGAGGGAAGGCATGCAATGGAACAGGGAGTTTTCAAAACAAGAGGCACTTCCTTGTTGGATTTTCCTCAGGTTTTCGCCTGCAATATCAGCTATGTTATACGCACAGACAATATTTTGACGGTTTTTGAAAGTTTACTGTGTTTTCTATCCTAATCCGGCAATTATATGCATATTCTAGCTTCTGGGCCTGAGAAATAGGCAGTTTCATTTGGGTACGTTTTTCATCCAAACATCAAAGTACTGCCCCCGACACTCAACAGGTTAAGGGAGGGGTGTGATTTGATAAGCTATAAGAGATAATTGTTTTATATAACTTTGCACAGTGAGTAGTCACCGCCCCAGAGTGAGGGGCAAAAGGTATAAAGGAAAAAACACATTAGACCAGAAAATGCGTGAATCAGCAGCTGCACTTTTAAAATGGTTTGAACTTTGAATCTCAACACGAGGTGGACAATCACTGGTACGGCTGATTAGCTGTCCTAATTAAAGTATCTTAGAAAGCTAGTAGGACCATCCTGTTACTCTACTCAAACCATCTTATTATGCTACTCTCATCACCGAACTGGGGAACCATCGATACGGCTGGCTAGCCTATCTTCAAAGAAGCATCTTCAAGAGCGAATGGAAGGAAAATCAACTATGTTGTTCTGTTCAAGACTACACGACAAGTCACCAAATACCAGACAACTACAAAGAAGGACAACAGTAGAAGAGTTGTTGGAACCATTTCGGACAATCAGAGACAAGCGTGCCGCAAAAAGGACCAACCTCCTTTCAAAGGCTGCCATGTTCACCAAGAGATCCCCAGCGAACTCAGGCATTTCACGTAAATACATTCATGATTTCTTACTCAAAGTGTGTGGCGGTTTGTGTGCAAAATGTATGGTTACTGTAGGTGAAAGTAGTTTCTGAATATACCAATGTTAAGTGTCTCTGTCCCTCTCCCTCTCCATCTCTTCTTTAACTTCATTGGGATAAGGGGCAGCATTTTCACTTTTGGATTAAATGTGTGCCCAGAGTAAACTGCCTGCTACTCAGTCCCATATGCTAATATATGCATATTATTCGTAGTATTGGATAGAAACCACTCAGAAGTTTCTAAGACTGTTTAAATGATGTCTGTGAGTGTAACAAAACTCATATGGCAGGCAAAAACCCGAGAACAAAATCCACCAGGAAGTGGTAAATCTGAGGTTGGTTGTTTTTCAACTCAGCCTCTATTGAAGCTACAGTGGGATATTGGTCATCTTGCACTTCCTAAGGCTTCTTCTAGATGTCAATAGTCTTTAGAACGTTGTTTCAGGCTTCTACTGTGAAGGGGGGCTGAATGAGAGGGGAATGAGTCAGAGGTCTGCCAGTAGCCACGAGCTCGTGATGCGCGGTCATGTGAAAGTTACCTCGCTCACCTTTGCTTTTCTACAAAGGAATTCTCCGGTTGGGACATTATTGAAGATTTATGTTAAAAACATCCTAAAGATTGATTCTATACTTCGTTTGATATGTTTCTACGACCAGTAATATAACTGTTTGGACTTTTCGTCTGACCTTTCCGCTGGATTTGCACGCGCGTTTGGATTTGATTACCAAACGCCCTAACAAAAGGAGGTATATGGACATAAATGATGAACTTTATCGAACAAATCAAACATTTATTGTGGAACTGGGATTCCTGGGAGTGCATTCTGATGAAGATCATCAAAGGTAAGTGAATATTTGTAATGGGGCGGTAGGATAGCCGGGTAGCCTAGTGGTTAGAGTGTTGGACTAGTAACCAAAAGGTTGCAAGTTCAAATCCGAGAGGAGACAAGGTATCTGTCGTTCTGCCCCTGAACAGGCAGTTAACCCACTAGGCCGTCATTGAAAATAAGAATTTGTTCTTAACTGACTTGCCTAGTTAAATGAAGGTAAAATAAAAAAATAAAAAATAATGCTATTTCTGACTAATGTTGACTACACAACATGGCTGATATTTCATTGGCTGTTTTGGGCTCTGAGCGCCGTACTCAGATTATTGCATGGAATACTTTTTCCGTAAAGTTTTTTTAAAAATCTGACACAGCGGTTGCATTAAGGAAAAGTTTATTTAAAGTTCCATGTATAATAGTTGTATCTATTATCAATGTTTATGATTAATATTTCTGTGAATTGATGTGGCTCTCTGCAAAATCACCGCATGTTGTGGAACTACTAAACATAACACGCTAATGTAAAATGAGATTTTTTGGATATAAATATGCACTTTATCAAACAAAACATACACGTGTTGTGTAACATGAAGTCATATGAGTGTCATCTGATGGAGATCATCAAAGGTTAGTGATTAATTGTATCTATATTTCTGCTTTTTGTGACTCCTGTCTTTGGCTGGAAAAATGGCTGTGTTTTTCTGTGACTTGGTGGTGACCTGACATAATCGTTTGTGGAGCTTTCGCTGTAAAGCCTTTTTGAAATCAAGATTAACGAGAATTGTATCTTTAAAATGGTGCCTAATACTTGTATGTTTGAGAAAATGATTTATGAGATTTCTGTTGTTTGAATTTTGCACCCTGCAATTTCACTGGCTGTTGGAGAGGGGTTCCGCCCGTTCCCAGACAGGTTAACAAGCGGCCATGTTGTTGTCATTCCGCTAGGGACCTGTTTTCAGCGTATTAAGTCTCCAGTCAATAACCGATGCAGAGTGTGTATGTTTATCCTGTGTTCCCATTTAATTAGCTAGTAAATAAATAATTAAACCAGTTTGTGTAGTACTGAATCATAAGTAAGGCTTGGGTTTTTGCAGATGCAAGGTTATGACTGTTCAGAATGATGGTATGATACGAGGTTATGACTAATATGTTGACTCTTTATAGATGTAATAGGCAGTGGTGTAAAGTACTTAAGAAAAAATACTTAAGTATTACTTAAGTAGTTTTTTGGGGTATCTGTACTTTACTTTACTATTTATATTTTTGACTACTTTTACTTTACTTCACTATATTCCTTAAGAAAATATTGTACTTTTACTCCATACATTTTCCTTGACACCCAAAAGTACTCATTACATTTTAAATGCTTAGCAGGACAGGAAAATAGTCAAATTCACGCACTTATCAACCGAACATCCCTGGTCATCCCTACTGTCTCTAATCTGGCGGACTCACTAAACACACATGCTTTGTTTGTAAATGATGTCTGAGTGTTGGAGTGTGCCCCTGGCTTTCCGTAAAGAAAATGGTTTGCTTAATATGAGGAATTTGAATATACAGTGTATATATTTTTTTGATACTTAAGTATATTTTAAACCAAATACTTTTAGACTTTTACTCAAGTAGAATTTTACTGGGTGACTTTTACTTTAGTCATTTTCTATTAAGGTATATTTACTTTTACTCAAGTATGACAGTTGGGTACTTTTCCACCACTGGAGATTGGTAAAGACCTTTTAGAGTTTATTTCAGGAGATGATAACTCTTTAAAGAACCGCTCTCGTGGTGCCCCGTATCCTGACAAATTAATTGTTACATGATTCATTTAACCGGGTAAAAATTCAACATAATTAGTTAAATAGATAAATAAGTCTTCAGATGAATGTTAAAGTCAAGTCACGACATCAGTAAAGGTCACTGTAATATAATATAGGTATAATCAACTCAAAGGTGTGTACTTCCTTAAAGTGCCAGAGGGAGGCAGTGCCACACCTTACAATGGCCTGAAGTGTCAAATAGTATCTCTAATGTTGATTTGAATATTCAATCATCAATCACTTATTCTCCCATTCATTAGCTCAGGTTATTAGATTGCTGCTATGCATTAGTTTTTAAATCATGGGTCTTTGTCTGGTTAGTGCAGAGTATCAAGCACATTGCCTCACGAGGTTATGGAGGATTTGTCAATGACAGACAGAGCTCATAACCATTTCATAGTATATTCTCCCTATGTTTTACTTTCTCACTATTTCTCCCTCCATCTCTTTAAGGTAAGCAAAGTTGATTATTGAATTCAAATATATGAAGCCAAAGTCATATGATAAACTACAGGCTAGATAAATAAAGTTGAACCTTTATTAGAATTTGAGCATGTTTGTAAGCTGGCTAGCTAATTTAGCTAGCTAAACAGAAAAGGTTAGGCTACTTTAGTTTGCCACTTTACAAGCTAGCAAGCTGACTCCTTAAAATACTTTTTTTAGTTATAGGATATGCCAAATAGAGCTACAGACCCAGCCTGACATTGGAAATTAGGTAATTGCATCTTGTTTTTCAGTATTTCAGTGTGGAGTCGATTAATGGGACTATGTTTCATGAAGCCACTAGAAGACTGTTGCTGACTGAGAGGAGGTATGTATACATTATTTCTTATGAATGATGTATAGTAAGTCTTGGTGATTCAATAGCCTAGTTAATCATTACATTACTTTTAACACACTAAACATTTTTTTAAAAAACGGAATTGATCTGACAAGTGGAGGGCTACAGGGTTCATATCCTCAAAACATTCACCCACCGTTGGGCCGTTGAGCAAGGTCTTTAACCCCAAAACATCAGCATCCAGGGTCGCTGCACTGCAGCTTCAATCTGTGCTCATCTCAACTGTATGTGTCAGGTCTGCTGTTTTGGGGTTTAGAAACAGAGCAGAAGGCATGTTTTTTTTGGTTCGCTGTAACTAATGGACAAAGTTGTATTGTTGTTACGGGGTGCGTGAATGAGGACCCAAAAGCGAATCAACTTAAACAGAGCTTCTTTAATTACCAAACATAGGTAGGCTCAGATGGACCGGCAGATTCTGACAGGACAGGACAAGGTTACAGCAAACATGATGACAGTCTGGTTCAGGCATGAATGACACAAACAAACAAGAATCCGACAAGGACAGGAGCAGAAACAGAGAGAGATATAGGGACCTAATCAGAGGGAAAAAGGGAACAGGTGGGGAACGGGGTGAATGGGTAGTTAGAGGAGACAAGGGACAGCTGGGGGAAAGCGGGGGAGAAAAGGTAACCTAACACGACCAGCAGAGGGAGACAGGGTGAAGGGAAAGGACAGAGACAAGACAACATGACAGTACATGACAGTACCCCCCCACTCACCGAGCGCCTCCTGGCGCACTCGAGGAGGAAACCTGGCGGCAACGGAGGAAATCATCAATCAGCGCACGGTCCAGCACGTCCCGAGAGGGAACCCAACTCCTCTCCTCAGGACCGTACCCCTCCCAGTCAACTAGGTACTGATGACCACGGCCCCGAGGACGCATGTCCAAGATTTTACGGACCCTGTAGATAGGTGCGCCCTCGACAAGGATGGGGGGGGGGGGGGGGAAGACGAGCGGGGGCGCGAAGAACGGGCTTAACACAGGAGACATGGAAGACCGGGTGGACGCGACGAAGATATCGCGGGAGAAGAAGTCGCACTGCGACAGGATTAATGACCTGAGAGATACGGAATGGACCAATGAACCGCGGGGTCAACTTGCGAGAAGCCGTCTTAAGGGGAAGGTTCTGAGTGGAGAGCCAAACTCTCTGACCGCGACAATATCTAGGGCTCTTCGTTCTACGCTTATTAGCAGCTCTCACAGTCTGCGCCCTATAACGGCAAAGTGCAGACCTGACCCTCTTCCAGGTGCGCTCGCAACGTTGGACAAAAGCCTGAGCGGAGGGGACGCTGGACTCGGCGAACTGAGATGAGAACAACGGAGGCTGGTACCCGAGGCTACTCTGAAAAGGAGATAGCCCGGTCGCAGACGAAGGAAGCGAGTTGTGGGCGTATTCTGCCCAGGGGAGCTGTTCTGACCAAGACGCAGGGTTGCGAAAAGAAAGACTGCGTAAGATGCGACCAATAGTCTGATTGGCCCGTTCTGCTTGACCGTTAGACTGGGGGTGAAAGCCGGAAGAGAGACTGACGGAAGCCCCAATCAAACGGCAAAACTCCCTCCAAAATTGAGACGTGAATTGCGGACCTCTGTCCGAAACGACGTCTGACGGAAGGCCATGAATTCTGAAAACATTCTCGATGATGATTTGTGCCGTCTCTTTAGCAGAAGGAAGCTTAGCAAGGGGAATGAAATGAGCCGCCTTAGAGAACCTATCGACAACCGTAAGAATAACAGTCTTCCCCGCTGACGAAGGCAGTCCGGTGACAAAATCTAAGGCGATGTGAGACCACGGTCGAGAGGGAATAGGAAGCGGCCTGAGACGGCCGGCAGGAGGAGAGTTACCGGACTTAGTCTGCGCGCAGACCGAACAAGCAGCCACGAAACGACGCGTGTCATGCTCCCGGGTGGGCCACCAGAAACGCTGGCGAATGGAAGCAAGCGTACCCCGAACGCCAGGGTGGCCGGCTAACTTGGCAGAGTGAGCCCACTGAAGAACGGCCAGACGAGTAGGAACGGGAACGAAAAGAAGGTTCCTAGGACAAGCGCGCGAGTTTGAGAGAGTGCTTGCTTTACCTGCCTCTCAATTCCCCAGACAGTCAACCCGACAACACGCCCCTCAGGGAGAATCCCCTCGGGGTCAGTGGAGGCTACTGAAGAACTGAAGAGACGAGACAAAGCATCAGGCTTGGTGTTCTTAGAGCCCGGACGATAAGAAATCACGAACTCGAAACGAGCGAAAAACAGCGCCCAACGCGCCTGACGCGCATTAAGTCGTTTGGCAGAACGGATGTACTCAAGGTTCCTATGGTCAGTCCAAACGACAAAAGGAACGGTCGCCCCCTCCAACCACTGTCGCCATTCGCCTAGGGCTAACCGGATGGCGAGCAGTTCGCGGTTACCCACATCATAGTTACGTTCCGACGGCGACAGGCGATGAGAAAAATACGCGCATGGGTGGACCTTGTCGTCAGAGAGGGAGCGCTGAGAAAGGATGGCTCCCACTCCCACCTCTGACGCGTCAACCTCGACAACGAACTGTCTAGAGACGTCAGGTGTAACAAGGATAGGAGCGGATGTAAAACGATTCTTGAGGAGATCAAAAGCTCCCTGGGCGGAAACGGACCACTTAAAGCACGTCTTGACAGAAGTAAGGGCTGTGAGAGGAGCTGCCACCTGACCGAAATTACGGATGAAACGACGATAGAAGTTCGCGAAGCCGAGAAAGCGCTGCAGCTCGACGCGTGACTTAGGGACGGGCCAATCAATGACAGCTTGGACCTTAGCGGGATCCATCTTAATGCCTTCAGCGGAAATAACAGAACCGAGAAATGTGACGGAGGAGGCATGAAACGTGCACTTCTCAGCCTTCACAAAAAGACAATTCTCTAAAAGGCGCTGGAGGACACGTCGAACGTGCTGAACATGAATCTGGAGTGACGGTGAAAAAATCAGGATATCGTCAAGGTAAACGAAAACAAAGATGTTCAGCATGTCTCTCAGGACATCATTGACTAATGCCTGAAAGACAGCTGGAGCGTTAGCGAGGCCGAAAGGAAGAACCCGGTATTCAAAGTGCCCTAACGGAGTGTTAAACGCCGTCTTCCACTCGTCCCCCTCCCTGATGCGCACGAGATGGTAAGCGTTACGAAGGTCCAACTTAGTGAAAAACCTGGCTCCCTGCAGGATCTCGAAGGCTGAAGACATAAGAGGAAGCGGATAACGATTCTTCACTGTTATGTCATTCAGCCCTCGATAATCTATGCAGGGGCGCAGAGACCCGTCCTTCTTCTTGACAAAAAAAAACCCCGCTCCGGCGGGAGAGGAGGAGGGGACTATGGTACCGGCGTCAAGAGCTACAGACAAATAATCTTCGAGAGCCTTACGTTCGGGAGCCGACAGAGAGTATAGTCTACCCCGGGGGGGGGTGGTTCCCGGAAGGAGATCAATACTACAATCATACGACCGGTGTGGAGGAAGAGAGGTGGCCCTGGACCGACTGAACACCGTGCGCAGATCGTGATATTCCTCCGGCACCCCTGTCAAATCACCAGGCTCCTCCTGTGAAGAAGAGACAGAGGAAACAGGAGGGATAGCAGACATTAAACATTTCACATGACAAGAGACGTTCCAGGAGAGGATAGAATTACTAGACCAATTAATGGAAGGATTATGACAAACTAGCCAGGGATGGCCCAAAACAACAGGTGTAAAAGGTGAACGAAAAATTAAAAAAGAAATGGTTTCACTATGATTACCAGAAACAGTGAGGGTTAAAGGTAGCGTCTCACGCTGAATCCTGGGGAGAGGACTACCATCCAGGGCGAACAAGGCCGTGGGCTCCTTTAACTGTCTGAGAGGAATGTCATGTTCCCGAGCCCAGGTCTCGTCCATAAAACAGCCCTCCGCCCCAGAGTCTATTAAGGCACTGCAGGAAGCTGACGAACCGGTCCAGCGTAGATGGACCGACAAGGTAGTGCAGGATCTTGAAGGAGAGACAGGAGTAGTAGCGCTCACCAGTAGCCCTCCGCTTACTGACGAGCTCTGGCCTTTTACTGGACATGAAGTGACAAAATGACCAGCGGAACCGCAATAGAGACAGAGGCGGTTGGTGATTCTCCGTTCCCTCTCCTTAGTCGAGATGCGGATACCTCCCAGCTGCATGGGCTCAGCACCCGAGCCGGCAGAGGAAGACGGTAGTGATGCGGAGAGGGAGGCGACGGAGAGCGCGAGCTCCTTTCCACGAGCTCGGTGACGAAGATCAACCCGTCGCTCAATGCGAATAGCGAGTTCAATCAAGGAATCCACGCTGGAAGGAACCTCCCGGGAGAGAATCTCATCCTTTACCTCTGCGCGGAAACCCTCCAGAAGACGAGCGAGCAAGGCCGGCTCGTTCCAGCCACTGGAGACAGCAAGAGTGCGAAACTCAATAGAGTA
Organism: Oncorhynchus mykiss; assembly: GCF_013265735.2. NCBI lineage: Eukaryota > Metazoa > Chordata > Actinopteri > Salmoniformes > Salmonidae > Oncorhynchus > Oncorhynchus mykiss. The sequence goes on from NC_048582.1 coordinate 32,627,891, forward strand.
GTCTGTTATGGATCGATTGCCTTGACATAGGGAAGACAGGGCCCTGGAAGCCTCCTCCCCAAAAACAGATCGATCAAAAACCCGTATCATCTCCTCCTTAAAGTCTTGATACTGGTTAATACACTCAGCCCTTGCCTCCCAGATTGCCGTGCCCCACTCACGAGCCCGTCCAATAAGGAGAGATATGACGTAGGCGACACGAGCAGTGCTCCTGGAGTAAGTGTTGGGCTGGAGAGAAAACACAATATCACACTGGGTGAGGAACGAGCGGCATTCAGTGGGCTCCCCAGAGTAACACGGCGGGTTATTGATTCTGGGCTCCGGAGATTCGAAAGCCCTGGAAGTGGCCGGTGGATCGAGGCGGAGATGGTGAACCTGTTCTGTGAGGTTGGAGACTTGGGTGGCCAGGGTCTCAACGGCATGTCGAGCAGCAGACAATTCCTGCTTGTGTCTGCCTAGCATCGCTCCCTGGATCTCGACGGCTGAGTGGAGAGGATCCGAAGTCGCTGGGTCCATTCTTGGTCGGATTCTTCTGTTACGGGGTGCGTGAATGAGGACCCAAAAGCGAATCAACTTAAACAGAGCTTCTTTAATTACCAAACATAGGTAGGCTCAGATGGACCGGCAGATTCTGACAGGACAGGACAAGGTTACAGCAAACATGATGACAGTCTGGTTCAGGCATGAATGACACAAACAAACAAGAATCCGACAAGGACAGGAGCAGAAACAGAGAGAGATATAGGGACCTAATCAGAGGGAAAAAGGGAACAGGTGGGGAACGGGGTGAATGGGTAGTTAGAGGAGACAAGGGACAGCTGGGGGAAAGCGGGGGAGAAAAGGTAACCTAACACGACCAGCAGAGGGAGACAGGGTGAAGGGAAAGGACAGAGACAAGACAACATGACAGTACATGACAATTGTATTTTATTGTAAAGAAGTCAGCCAGAGTTGACATGGGCCATCATTCAAACAAAGAGATGTCAGCCAGAGTTGACGTTGGCACATTTCAAAATTATGTTTGCATAAAATTACAATAAATTCTAAATACTATGCAGGTATTCTTTTGTCCATGATTGAATTGTTTATTAAATTAAATTCTTAGCAAAAAATATGGCTATTTAATAGTAGTAGACATCCATTCATAAATGGCACCATGCAAGGTTCTGTGTGGAACCATTTTGTTTCAGTGAAGAAAAACCTCTAGGGTTCTGATCAAAGAACCCTATAAAAGGGTTCTATAACTTTTAGGGGTTCCATATATGAAGAAAGCGATGGAACACTTTTTAGTTCTATAAGGAACCTTTTTTTCTAAGAGTGCACATGTCTGCTGCATAGAGAAAAGAGAGCAGGACAAAATGAGATTTGATCAGTCATGGAAATAAAAGTGGTGAAAACATGTTGGCTCACTATTTAAAAAGAAGATGGAAAACAAGGTATAGAAGAAGCTATAGAACAAGCTATAGAACAATAAAAAATAATAATCTTGACTTGGAGTCAAAGTATCGATATGGTGTATACATTTATACAGCACACAAATTCAACCTATCTCCGTGTACACCATTTTCACAGCGATGAGCGTGAACACCTTTTCCCCCTTCACTCACACATTCACACTACGGGACAAGTTTGTCAAATAAACCTCAGCCCCCAAGCAGCTTCACAGAAAGAGGCCTTTTGATAAAGCTATCTCCAGTTTGGTGCTGGTAGATGGATGAGCTCTCCGTCTCTAATGGCCAGATTAAGATGCTCGGAGTTGGATGATGAATCCTGCTGATTGCACCTTCTGCAGTCAATCCTCTTCTCTACTTTCCTCTCAGCGGCAGGCAGCCACTGCATGCTGGGAGGAAAATTACTGCAGTGGACTCCAATCTCCTGGTCTGTGTGGTGTGAGCAGCTAACACTGACCCTAGCCGTCCAGGGCAGAGCTGCTTAACAGTTCTTACTGTACCCACCGATCAATAGTGGATTTAGGGAATTACTGGGGCTATCGTATCATTTCTTGCACCCTGCGCATTCATAAATGTTCCTCTGAATGCAAGATCCGTTTCTGCTGGGGGAAATCAATAGCCGTCCGGTAGGCCAGCTGTTGGATTTGTATTACTTCTGAAATCAGATCACAAGTCTCTGCTGCTGCGAGATACTGGGGAGAGAAGCAAAAGGCAACATTTAGACTAGTTAGTTCATAAAAGTAACATGTTTCCCACCCTTCACTTAAAAGGAAAATGCATTAAATTTCATGCAAATGGAAATGGATTGAGCTGGACCAACTAGAACCTATGACTGATGCTAGCCACCAAGTTCAATTTAGAAACTAGGTCATTAGGATTTTGACCTTTGTAGCAGCAATGCTTAGCTTTTTTTCACTGGATGAGGAATTGGAAAAGGGCTGACGGTGGGACAACATTTGGCCATGAGGAGTCCTACTCGTCCCGCCTCTCAGAAGGATGATCGTCCCCTGTGAGCTGCACACTAATTTGCCAGTCATCCGTGTCCAGACCCTCATCTTGCCAATGTCGGGATGAAAGAAGCACCCACCGGTTCTGTGCGTGTCAGGAGTACAGGGAGACGGCCTTAGTGCGAAATGTCAGCGTTTTGCCTCTGAAGCTGGACTCATCAAAGGGGGATTAGTGTCCAACTCGTGGCCTCGGCAGGACGAGGAGGCCGGACTGACGGGGTAATCTCTCTGCATCAGGACTGCCCAAATGGCACGCTATTCCCTATTGTCTGGTCAAAAGTAGTGCACTATGTAGGGAATAGGGTGCCATTTGGGACGCAGCCCAGGAGTGATGGGCCGTGTTGAGGGGACTCTGGTGGCCCTAGCTGCCCCACACACCTCAACCGCCATCTTTCCCCGGGACTTGAGGCTTATTCAATGACAGGTTTTACTTCTCGGGTCTCACTGGGGTCAATATCATTAGATATTAGGACATAATTATCTCCCTTCCCCTGGCCTACTTAATGCTGTTTGGTAAAAAACATAATTATTTATTTATATATAAAAAAAATACAAGTTTTGTAATGTTGACCTCAGATGTATCCTCAACATTAAGTATGTACTGTGCCTTTGGAAAGTTTTCAGACCCCTTGACTTTATCCACATTTTTTATGTTACACCCTCAATTAAAATGGATAATATAACAAAAAAATCATCAATCTACACACAGTACCTCATAATGACAAAGCGAAAACAGGTTTTTAGCCATTTTTGCAAAAAACAATAACACAGAAATATCTTATTTACATAAGTATTCAGACGCTTTGCTATGAGACTTGAAATTGAGCTCAGGTGCATCCTGTCTCCATTTATCATTCTTGAGATGTTTCTGCTTTGTCATTATGGGGTGTAGATTGATGAGGAAAAAAAACAATTGAATCAATTCTAGAATAAGGCTGTAACGTAACAAAATGTGGAAAAAGTCAAGGGGTCTGAATTCTTTCTGAAGGCACTGCATGTGTTCTAACCAGGCTCCTCTTAGCTAATCCTATATTGATGTGATTACAATTTTCTATGGACCACTTACAATTCCAAAGTTTGTTTGTTGTTTCAAAGCATCTTTATGTGAATTAATCATTCCCATACTGTAATTACATAAAGATATTGTCGATCGACTATTCCCAAACTGAGGCGCCGTCGGGGCTACGCTAAATGAAAATGTGACTCACGTTTTCAAACAGTCCATTTCGATTTTCCAACAGGGCTATACATTTGGGTGAGGTTTTCTCACCTGAGTAGTCTCATTTCACTGCCAAAAATCAAATTAAACCATCTAGTGTTCAGCGAAATAACAACAATGTCAAATACAGGTAGCCTAGTCAAATAATTAACATCCAATCACATTAAACGTTGCTCTCTCGAGGGAATTCCACTAACGGTCCGTATGTAGCCAAATGTAGCTGCTGCTCATTCAGTTTGCTCGTAAATTGATAAATGGTTAAAAAAAAGTACCTCTTACATCCATAGACGCATCAAATCAAATGTTAGTCACATGCGCCGAATATAACAGGTGTATGCTTACTTACAGTGAAATGCTTACTTACAAGCCCCTAACAAAAATGCAGTTTAAAACATACAGCAGTAAAATAACAATAGCTAGACTATATACAGAGGGGTACCGGTACAGAGTCTATGTGCGGGGGCACCGGTTAGTCGAGGTAATTGAGGTAATATGTACATGTAGGTAGAGTTAAAGTGACTATGCATAGATTATAAACAGAGTAGCCGCAACATATAAGACGACTCTGAGTATCCCTATATGAGAACAACATTTGGGTTTTCACTTATATTGGGACTAGTGCCTTTCCTCAGCCACTGTGTGTTGTATCTCACACCTCGATGAAACATGCCAATTTGAAAAATAAACCACAGGAGTTTTCAGCAAGAATTAAGATGACTTTCAAGTAGTAAGACGTATAAAAGCAACAAATATCATGAATAAGAAGGGGCTAGAAGTGTCTTATATAGTGAGCTACCGAGTGGCTAGGACAGGCAAGCCCCATACTATTGTGGAGGACATAATTCTTCCTGCTGCCGCAGATATGTCTGGGACAATGCTGGGGGAAGGGCCCAAAAACTATACATGTTAGTTGTGAACCCAAGTGCAGACTCAGTTACCTCCTCCCTGTCTCCTCATCTAAGGTATTTACAGTGCCTTGCGAAAGTATTCGGCCCCCTTGAACTTTGCGACCTTTTGCCACATTTCAGGCTTCAAACATAAAGATATAAAACTGTATTTTTTTGTGAAGAATCAACAACAAGTGGGACACAATCATGAAGTGGAACGACATTTATTGGATATTTCAAACTTTTTTAACAAATCAAAAACTGAAAAATTGGGCGTGCAAAATTATTCAGCCCCCTTAAGTTAATACTTTGTAGCGCCACCTTTTGCTGCGATTACAGCTGTAAGTCGCTTGGGGTATGTCTCTATCAGTTTTGCACATCGAGAGACTAACATTTTTTCCCATTCCTCCTTGCAAAACAGCTTCGAGCTCAGTGAGGTTGGATGGAGAGCATTTGTGAACAGCAGTTTTCAGTTCTTTCCACAGATTCTCGATTGGATTCAGGTCTGGACTTTGACTTGGCCATTCTAACACCTGGATATGTTTATTTTTGAACCATTCCATTGTAGATTTTGCTTTATGTTTTGGATCATTGTCTTGTTGGAAGACAAATCTCCGTCCCAGGCTCAGGTCTTTTGCAGACTCCATCAGGTTTTCTTCCAGAATGGTCCTGTATTTGGCTCCATCCATCTTCCCATCAATTTTAACCATCTTCCCTGTCCCTGCTGAAGAAAAGCAGGCCCAAACCATGATGCTGCCACCACCATGTTTGACAGTGGGGATGGTGTGTTCAGGGTGATGAGCTGTGTTGCTTTTACGCCAAACATAACGTTTTGCATTGTTGCCAAAAAGTTCAATTTTGGTTTCATCTGACCAGAGGACCTTCTTCCACATGTTTGGTGTGTCTCCCAGGTGGCTTGTGGCAAACTTTAAACAACACTTTTTATGGACATCTTTAAGAAATGGCTTTCTTCTTGCCACTCTTCCATAAAGGCCAGATTTGTGCAATATACGACTGATTGTTGTCCTATGGACAGAGTCTGCCACCTCAGCTGTAGATCTCTGCAGTTCATCCAGAGTGATCATGGGCCTCTTGGCTGCATCTCTGATCAGTCTTCTCCTTGTATGAGCTGGAAGTTTAGAGGGACGGCCAGGTCTTGGTAGATTTGCAGTGGTCTGATACTCCTTCCATTTCAATATTATCGCTTGCACAGTGCTCCTTGGGATGTTTAAAGCTTGGGAAATCTTTTTGTATCCAAATCCGGCTTTAAACTTCTTCACAACAGTATCTCGGACCTGCCTGGTGTTTTCCTTGTTCTTCATGATGCTCTCTGCGCTTTTAACGGACCTCTGAGACTATCACAGTGCAGGTGCATTTATACGGAGACTTGATTACACACAGGTGGATTGTATTTATTATCATTAGTCATTTAGGTCAACATTGGATCATTCAGAGATCCTCACTGAACTTCTGGAGAGAGCTTGCTGCACTGAAAGTAAAGGGGCTGAATAATTTTGCACGCCCAATTTTTCAGTGTTTGATTTGTTAAAAAAGTTTGAAATATCCAATAAATGTTGTTCCACTTCATGATTGTGTCCCACTTGTTGTTGATTCTTCACAAAAAAATACAGTTTGATATCTTTATGTTTGAAGCCTGAAATGTGGCAAAAGGTCGTAAAGTTCAAGGGGGCCGAATACTTCCGCAAGGCACTGTATTGAAAAGCCGGGGGGAGATGGGGTGCAGGCCAGGGGAAGCTTTGGCGGGTAGCAGGGAACCAGGAACTGAGGCTGGGGCAATGGGAGTAGTGGCAAGGTAAGCAGGTCCGGAGTGGAATCCAAGGAAGCAGTATAGCGGGGGTCCAGGGCAGGGAAGCATGACTGACGAGACGAAGGACTGGAGACGGACCAGAGTCAGAGTGGACAGAACTGTAGCGGAGAGAAAAGCAGCGTCAGGCTAGGGAAGAACAGGCACAACAGGATAACACGATCTATGCAGGAACAAACAGCTTGAAACACAGACTGACTGAGCATAGGCTACGATCTGGCAGTGTGGAAGTGGCAGGGCTGGGTATTGTAGAGGTATTGATTATGGAACAGGTTGCAGCTTGTGGGGATCTGCTCTGCCTCCAGCACACTTGTCTCCTTGCGCACAATCACATTCACCCACACGGCGAGAGTGAGAGAGCACTGGGGGAGTGGTGGCTGGTTAGGGAGACAGGATGAGAAGTAGAGGGCGTGGCAGGAGAAGATGTAACAATACATACAATGCCTTCATCAACAACACTGTTTCACGACGCATCAGTGGCAAGGCAGGAGATGTTTTGAAACAATTACTGCTTCGTTTACAAGCTAGTGAATTCTATGCGTTACATCTGGATGAGTCAACAGACACCACTGTGGTGGGCCTGGCACAGCTCCTGGTCCGTTACGTTTATGGGGGGTTAATTAAGGAAGACATCCTCTTCTGCAAACCACTGGAAAATTATATTATATTTTTAAAGTACTGGATGGCTTTGTGGCATCAAGATGTTTTGTACTGATGGTGCAAAAGCCATGACAGGGACACATAACACACGTGCAAGCAGTTGCTCCGGACGCCACTTGGGTACACTGCAGCATCTACCGAGAAGCTCTTTTTTATTTTACCTTTATTTAACTAGGCAAGTCAGTTAAGAACAATTTCTTATTTTCACAGACGGCCTAGGAACAGTGGGTTAACTGCCTGTTAAGGGGCAGAACGACAGATTTGTACCTTGTCAGCTCGGGGGTTTGAACTTGCAACCTTCCGGTTACTAGTCAAGCGCTCTAACCACTAGGCTACCCTGCCGCCCCCAATTGAATGCCTGGCAGCTTAAAATACGTTTTGAACACTACAGTAAAAATGGTTACCTTTGTTTAAGCAATGTCCCTGAACTCTCATGTATTTTCAGCATTATGCAATGATATGGGCTGTGACCATGTAACGCTTTGACAACATACACTGGTTATCAAGGGGAAAAGTATTGACAAGTTTTTTTTAATTGAGAGACGAGATTAACGTTTTCTTTACTGACCATCATTTTCACATGTCTGACCTCTTGCATGATGACGAGTTTCTCACACAACTGGCCTATCTGGGTGATGTTTTTTCTCCCCTGAATGATCTGAATCTTGGACTACAGGGATTCTCCACAACTGTATTTAGTGTGCGGAACAAAATTGAGGCTATGATTAAGAAGTTGGAGGTCTTCTCTGTCTGCATTAACAAGGACAACACACAGGTTTTTCCATCATTGTATGATATTTTGTGTGCAAATGAACTCAATCTTACGGACAATGTCAAATGTGATATAGCAAAGCACTTGAGTGATCTGGGTGCGCATTTACGCATGTACTTTCCCGAACGAATGACACATGCCACTGGATTTATTATCCCTTTCATGCTCTGCTTCCAGTCCACTAACCAAGATCTGAACAAGAGAGCCTCATTGAAATTGCATCAAGCGGTTCAGCGAAAATGTTATTTATTCAGAAGCCACTGCCAGATTTCTATTTAGGGCTGCGCTCAGAGTATCCTGCCTTGGCAAATCCCACGGTTAAGACGCTGATGCCCTTTGCAACTACGTACCAATATGAGAGTGGATTCTCGGTCCTCACTAGCATGAAAACTAAATACAGGCACAGACTGTGTGTGGAAAATGATTTAAGACTGAGACTCTCTCCAATACAACCCAACATTGCAGAGTTATGTGCATCCTTTCAAGCACACCCTTCTCATTAACCTGTGGTGAGTTATTCACAATTTTTGATGAACAAATAAGGTTTTATATGTAAGATGGTTAAATAAAGTGCAAAATTATTGATTATTATTATATTATTATTTGTGCCCTGGTCCTGTAAGAGCTCTTTGTCACTTCCCACGAGCTGGGTTGTGATAAAAACTCACACTCATTCTTATGTTTAATAAATGTACTGTATAGTATGTGTGTGGCAGGCTTACAATGATGGCAAAAAAACAACATTCTGACCCTGCTTGTAGAGGGGGTACGCAGCTGGAGGTTGAATGTTTGAAGGGGTACGGGACTATAAAACGTTTGGGAACCACTGCTGTAGATGATTCATATATTTTTGAGTGTTTAACCTATCACTGTTGGGTGGTTCACTGGCCTATATCCTATGGGCCTCTCTAACTCTGGATCTTGGATGGCCTGGCTACCCATCCACATCGCTCCGGCCAAACGCCACGCCCATTGTCATTTACTTTTCAGTGCCACGATGAGTCTCGATTTTGCTTCCTCCCCGACTACTTCTCGAATGCGAACACATTTGAACTGTTATGATTGGTCCCAGAAACCGATGGGTTGGACCAGAGTCAGGCTATACGAATAGTGAATCACTTCATCTTGACGTCAGCACAAACGACTTCTAGGATAACCGGTTCAGACTGATGCATGGAGTGATTGATTGAGCAGCGGAATTAAATTCGGAATGAGTCGTCAGGCAAGGTCTTGGCACATTACCTCTCAGTTGGAACATGTTGCACTTTAGATGTTTCTGGTTATAACCTCCTTTTCACGTTCAGTCACTTTATGTGGCTTTAACTGTTGTTGTTTTATGGCCTTGGAGTTATGGGGGTGTGGTGCAGGTTAGGCCAATGTGTACTAAACTAACTCAACCATTGTACAGCAAATAAACACAAAGGAAAATGAAGAACATCATTCTTAATTTGGAGAGCTGACAAGGCAAGAAATGAGAGCAGTGCTAAGACCTGCCTTGGCAGGGTTCTTCATTAGGTTTGCTGTCCTCCACTCGCACAACAAAACAGATTGTGATTGTTGGACTGACACGGCGTGTAGGATTAGAAGTGATGTATTTATGGATTTTAATAGGATCCGGGGCCGTATTCATAAAGCTTCTTAGAGAGTGCTGTTCTAGGGTTCAGTGTAGCCTTTTAGATCATAATGAATACGATTATATTGACATGGGGGACTTGATCCTAGACTGGCACTCCTACGCTGAGATGCTTGACGCATACGACCCCAGGTCTGTGAAATACCACCCTTTTGACCTGTTATTGAACCTGAGATTGAAGATTTGTTTTTTATGTTGTTTCTGGTTTTGTGCATTGGGATTGTTAGGCCTGCAGATTTATCTCTGTTTCAGTTACTTGCCAATGTGGTTTGTTGCTGTAGTCTTGGCTTGGTACGGGAAACCAAACTCAACATAATGTCAAATTTAACATCTAGATTAGGTTTTTGGTCGACCAAGACACAGACTAATAAAGTTGATATATGTTACAGTACATTATTTTCTACTATACAATTTCTTTCATACCTTTACCCGCCTTTCCAGATTCAAAGCATGTCCATCATAAGGACTACCAGGGAATTGGGTCGGTCTAATGTCTTCTCAACCATGAGATGAAGAAACATAATTGTCAAGAGCCTATAGTGCCAGGAAATCACCTGGTTACCTATCAGTCTCTATCAGAGTGAGAAAGAGATTGCATCCCCTCCAATATTGTACTTCCACCCTCTAGTTATATTTCCATTATATTTCCACCTTTATCTAGCTCCCGGATGTGTGGGACTTCATTTCTAGATCTCAAAGAGCATTTCAGGTTATCTACAACTATCCTCTCAACCTTCCATGAGAAGCAGTTTTGGAGTGGGCTTTAGGAATTGTATATGTTCTTTGATCATAACATTTTATTGAAGTTTTGTGTTTTTGCACACATATTTGGGAATAAGAAACCTTTCTCTCTTAGACGAGCAGTGGGTATTGCAGAATGAGTGGACATGCTCGGAATCGGAAATGCTTACAGGGATCAGTGAGAGAATGTGGCAATTCTCTAGCGGTACTAATGGCAAATTCTTGACAGCAGATATGTCTTTTGTCCTATCTGCATCAAGGTCGCCGTGGCAATTACCGCGGCGCGGAAAACTTCCTTAAATATACAACAAATCACCTACGCTGTTTGGGGCAGGGACCTTCTAAAATGGGGGGAATAAAGCGTGGCTCCGATGCAGAACATTTAAGTAGGTAGGGAGAGTGAATGGGATCGGGTCTGTAAGAGCCTACGGCCAGATGAGACTATAGACCTAACTTTACTGCTTTCATTTATTTTGTCGCTCACACCAATAGCAGTCCAGCTGACAATCCAGCAAAAGCAATTAACAGGAATCCTCACAGCTCAACCAACCTCATTAATATGGAGAAGCCAGCATGGCTCATGGGCTGTTTGTCACCGAACGATGCTCCTTCTCACCTGAATGGATGCTGCATCGCTGTCCTGATCCCCCTGCCACCAGCACCTTTCCTGTCTCCTTCAGTTTGTTCCTGAGCCATGGATGCAGGGACCAGATTGGCATGCACAGCATGTCTCCAGGACTGACCCACCTGCCTGCTTTGCTCTCCTATTAAAATTCCGGTGCCAGATCCCCAGTGAAGAGATTGTAGCAGGGTCAGCCTGGCTCCCTGGCCCCCACTCCTCCGTCCTTCCTAATGAAGATGATGCCTGGTGGGTTCATTATTAAGCTGAGCTAATAACGCTGGCAGGAGTGTGGCCACGGGGACAAAAACTGCCAGGATATTGAGAATGATGCGGCACTTAAGGAAAGACAAAGGACCTTGCTCGGGGTCTTTTGTTTTTTGGTCCTTCCCCCACTTACATATGAACCCGAGGGACAACATGTGAATACGTCGGCTGGGCTGTGTATGTGGGCTGCATCCCAAATGGCACCCTGTTACCTTTTGTAATGCACTACCCATAGGGATCTGGTCAAAAGTAGTGCACTAAATATGCAATAGGGTGCCATTTGGGATGCAACCGTGGTACTTTAAGGCAGCTCAGGGAAAGATGAGGCTATGGGAGTTTTTCTAATAGGAAGGTCTCTAGATGGCTGTAAGAGGGCATGTTTACCTCAATGTCCATTAAATATTCCAATAGTTTGCGACAAAATCCATGTGTTCAATGGCTGCACATGCATTAATCAGGCGCTCACCAGAGGAACCATTAATTACACTGGGATTATCATGTATCTACCCACAGCACACACATTACAGGGAAATTACCATATAGATACTTGCTTTTTGGGAGCAATAATAGAATTCCTTATAACCGCCAGAAGCACATCCACATCCAAATGAGCCTCCCTCCTTCTCCCCCTTCCCTTCCTACAGCAGATGCTCTCAGTAACTGTGCAGGTATTATACAGGGTATTACCAAACCCCTCTGCGGCCTCACCTCGGTCCCGGGGACGACGTGTGTGTCTCTGGTTTGGATATTCATACCTTCATTCCCCACCATATGTCTCTCAGGTGTCCTTCCTCTCGGACGCAATCCTGCAGAGGATTAATGCAAATCACAAGCCATAAACAGTCACTCAGGCGTAAGCAATAAACTATAAATATGGATCCTGATCCAACGTTACGTTACTTCCACTTTGGAAGAGTTGCACGCCCCATTATCATGACTGGAGAGCTTCAGAAAAACAAAAGATGGAATGCTGTCTCTTTTGGGGTGGGGGCAGACAGCAGATATGTTTATATGGTTTTCATGCTGCGTGACTGGGGCGATAAGCCATTGCTGCTGTTCAGGGGCTGTCCACAGGGGGGAGGAGAAACTCGCACAATTAATTGAGGCTGGATTTAGAGTCCGGTTGCACGTCAGGGAAGCTCCCAAAACGCAAACTATGTAAAATATGTTGGGGGGGGAATTCATGGAAGCCACGTTGTCTCCATTTCGTTTTCAAAGTGTTAGTATATTTTATTCAGCTGGAGCGTCTGTTTCACAGAGGTTGTGTCCCAAATGGCACCCTATTCCCTTTATAGTGCACGACTTTATAGGGCTCTGGTCAAAAGTAGTGCACTATATAGGGAAAAGGTTCCATTTGGGAGGCAACCAGAGACTGAGAAAAGGAGACTGTCCTAGTTTAGCATAATAGCTCTTCCTGTCAGATCAAATCAGCCTCTGGTGTTTACAGTCAATCATCTATGGAATGACAACAATCCAGCCCAAGACCACTGCGGTCATATAAGGCGTTCAAAGACCTACTAATTAAATTAAATATTTGGTTTAAAACCCACTGATTCCTAGTAAGGGTGTTCGTGATCAATTATTTGAACTGCCGAATGATGAACTATTTTCCCAATTCTGTGAACAGACAGAATTGCATGATTTCGACCACATCAAGTTCATCATGATCAAGGGGTAAAGTGTAGAGATGGTCCGTGTTTCCCTGTGCATCAGCTCTAATCTCAGTAACGATTGGATTGCTCGTCTCTGTGCAGAGAGAGTGAATCCGGCAAACAATTGTCGAATGCCTTATCCCCCTGTTTACAGCGAGCCTTCAATCGATATCCATGGAGCGCTTGAATAAACAAAACATAAAAGCAGAGCTTCTGCTAGCCTCGGAGATCCCAGCTGTAACAATGATTAATTTTAACAACCTGAGCTAATTGTCTCCCAAACTTTAGTTAACAGCCAATATGATCTGGCCCTGGGTGCTTTTCTCCACTGTAATGAAGAATAATGAGCGATGGAATTACTGCTGGCACTTTTTTCAGGTGGATTTGTTCCAAAGCAGAGGGCAGAGGGGGCCGAGTCTGTGAATGAAGAGAGAGCCTGGAACGTGTTTGTCGGGAGAGTTCAACTGCGGGCTTTGGGTTCAAATCGAATGACATCGGGAAATCAGAGCCTTGTGTTACATGGAGGAATTAGATCTCTGTGTTTTATGTTATTCTTGTTGAGGATTTGCTCAATGCTCGTGGGGCATTGCATGCCGTCAGACACCTTGTGAGGCACTTACAGTGCCTTCAGAAAGTATTCATACCCCTTGACTTATTTCATATTGTGTTACAGCCTGAATTCAAAATGGATGACATTTTCTTCACACAATACCCTGTAATAACAAAGTGAAAACATGTTTTTAGACATTTTTGCAAATGTATTGAAAATGAAATACATGAATTAGTGTGCACACCCCTGAGTCAATGCATGTTTAGAATCACCTTTGGCAGCGTTTACAGCTGTGAGTCTTTCTGGGTGAGTCTCTTAAGAGATTTCCACACCTTGATTGTGCAAAATTTGCCCCATTATTCTTTTCAAAATTCTTCCAGCTCTGTCAAATCATCGCTGGACAACAGTTGCAGTCAGTGGCGTTTGAGATGGCGGAGGATGATAAATTGTTTTATGAGCATGGCCGGATTTCTATTACAGCATATTGGATGACTGTCGTTCATATTCTATTCACCCAGCTCAATGTAACGTTGATAGGTTTAGGCTACTACATGATACTCACATTTTCCCTGTAACCGTCAGGAGGAATGAAAGTTTACAACGCAGGTGCACAGGTCGAGGGGAAAATGAGAGGAATCGAGGTGACAGACCATGTCACGGATCCCTCCAGAACTGTGTCATTACGCACACCTGGTCCCTATTCCCATTGATTAGTAATTGTGTAAGTGTTCCCATTGTTCACCATTGTCCTGTCGATTATTGTTCCAATATCCGTTGGTCGTGTGAGTACCTGTGCTGTGTGTTTTGGCTTTCGTGCCATTGTGGATTGCATAGATGATTTCGGGCCTCGTCCCGTGTGATATCATTGTGCACTTGTATGTTACGGGTCTCGCCCCGCTCTATTTATTTTATGGACTCCTCACTCTTTTGTTTGGGTTTCAACACTGTGTTTTGAATACTTGTTTGTTTGGTCTCCGTCCCCGCGCTTTTACGCTGGATCAATAAAACCCCCTATTACGAATTTCTGAGCCTGTCTCCCGATCCCTTTATACCAACGTGACAGACAATGACAAATTAAATTCCACTCTTGCCTGCATCTAGCTGATCTAGGGTGTAATCATTAGTCCAATAGTTGTAAACAATCATTTCTAATGGAAGAATTCAGGTATGTTTATCCCAGTTCCATTTGCTTCCGTTTAAGAAATGTTTTCAACAGAATCGGCGGAATGAATACACCCCTGATCACACGCAAACACTTTCATTTTCATAGCAGCCACATACAAACAGCATGATCATTTTGCTCATTGTATAATTGCTTCTTGCATCTACACGCTTTCCTCCTCTCACCTTTTCCCTTTGTTTGTGGATTTCAGTGCACAATTAGCTGTCTGTGACCAGGCAAAAAAAACTCCAAAGCCAAACCTAAATATCATAACTGCTAATCTCTACACACAGCCTACATCGTTGTCACAATATTAGCTAACATCATAGTCAACATAGCTACTAGAACTAACGCGTTAGTAAACCCGCTACGTTCATACAGTGAAGTGTACAGTCAGCAAGCAGTTTAGCAGTTACACCGCCGGGCCCCGGTGGCAATAAATTTGTAAAACCAAAAGCTTACCTTGACATGGAAGTGTTGGATAGCCATAACCACCCAGCTAACATAGCATCCCTATCTGTTTGAGCCGGGTGTTTGAGTAAACTAAACTAGCTAGATGCATTCACTACCGAAGTCAAAGTGAAAAAAATATATAGCTATAGCGAAATATAGCTAGCTACAGTATGTTTGGGGTAAATCCAATATAACACATTACTGAGTACCACTCTTCATATTTTCAAGCATATTGGTGACTGCATCATTTTATGGGTATGCTTGTTATCGTTAATGACTGGGGAGTTTTTCAGGATAAAAAATTTACAAAATGGATCTAAGCACAGGCAAAATCCGAGAGGAAAACCTGGTTCAGTCTGCTTTCCACCAGATACTGGGAGATTAATTCAATTTCCAGCAGGACAATAACCTAAAACACACATCTACACTGGAATTGCTTAACAAGAAGACAGTGAATGTTCCTGAGTGGCTGAGTTGAAAAGATATGCCAAGACTTGAAAATTGTTGTTTAGCAGTGGAGTCTCCTCAGAGGAGGAATAGGAGATAATTCTCCTCAGTGATTTTCATAAAAATAAAGAGTGAAACATTAAAAAAGTTTAAACTACACTAAATACATTCACATGTCACCAAATAATTGATAAAAAAAACTACAGTAGCCTCAACAGCACTCTGTAGGGTAGCACCAAGGTGTGGCCGGAGGACAGCTAGCTTCCGTCCTCCTCCGGGTACATTAACTTCAATACAAAACCTAGGAGGCTCATGGTTCTCACCCCCTTCCATAGACTTACACTGTAATTATAACAACATCCGGAGGACGTCCTACAATCTATCAGAGCGTGTTGTCCACCCAATCAAAAGATCAGAGAATTAATCTAGTACTGAAAGCATACGCTACAGCTAGCTCGCAGTGCAGTGCATAAAATGTGGTGAGTAGTTGACTCAAAGAGAGATAGACAGTAGTTGAACAGTTAACTAATTCATTTATTTAAAAATGAAGGAGAAGCGAGAGAGAGAGAGAGCTACACTATGTATACAAAAGTATATGGACACCCCTTCAAGTCAGAAGGGACAAACATTGGCAGCAGAATGGCCTTTCTGAGGAGTTCAGTGACATTCACCGTGGCACCGTCATCTGGCAGTCCGACGGACAAATATGGGTTTGGTGGGCCTCCCGGGTGGCGCAGTGGTCTAAGGCACTGCATCGCAGTGCTAGCTGTGCCACCAGAGACTCTGGGTTTGAGCCCAGGCTCTGTCACAGCCGGCCGCGACCGGGAGGTCCATGGGGCGATGCACAATTGGCCTAGCGTTGTCCGGGTTAGGGAGGGTTTGGCCGGTAGGGATATCTTTGTCTCATCGTGCACTAGCGACACCTGTGGCAGGCTGGGTGCAGTGCACGCACCTTACAGATAATTGTATGTGTGGGGTACAGAGATGAAGTAGTCATTCAAAAATCATGTTAAACACCATTATTGCGACGTATTATGTGACATGCTAAGCACATTTTTACTCCTGAACTTATTTAGGCTTGCAAAGGGGTTGAATACCTACTGACTCAAGACATTTCAACTTTTAATTTTCCAAAATACATTTGTAAAATGTTCAATGAACATAAATCCACTTTGACCTTATGAGGCATTGTGTGTAGGCCAGGGACAAAAAAATACAAATGTAATCCATCTTAAATTCAGGCTGTAACACGACAAAATGTGGAAAAATCAAGGGGTGTGACTAGTTTCTGACGGCACTGTATACAGTAAACAGCCTGAGTGTTGTTGTCCTTGTAATGTTAGCTAAAGCTGTGGGCCACCCCTCCTCCTCTTCGTGTCTGTGAGGAGGACTATTGCAGCATCTGTAGACGTGTGGCCTAGAGCAGTGGCTGTGATGTCTACCCGCCAGAGCTGTGCAATGGAACAACACCTGCGGCTGCAGATGAGACCTCTCTTCAAGTGCCGCAGCTTAAACACCTCTTTTTATCCACACTATCTCCCTCTGCTGAAGTGAGGGAGAGGGAGGCCTGAGTGTTCTTTTTACCTTTATTTAACTAGGCAAGTCAGATAAGAACAAATTCTTATTTTCAATGACAACGGGTTAACTGACTTGGTCAGGGGCAGAACTGTAGCTCGCGGATTCATTCTTGCTACCTTTCGGTTACTAGTCCAACACTCTAACCACTAGGCTACCTGTTTTGCTTGCTATGTTGTGTGAGGAGGAAGGCCTTGCTACAGGATCCTGCATTATCCTGCTTCTGTATGTCGTGCTTTGTAGTCTTATCTCTTACTTTCCTTTTTGTAATGCTTCTAACATGCCTACAGCTTGTAAGCGTTGGCAGCCATAAATAATGTAAAGGACAACATTCACAAGGATATTCTTTATCCTCCTCCTCCTCCTCCTCTTTTTCCTCCTCGTTGTAATTTATCTTCCTTTTCAACATGATTGCATTGTGTTACTCACATACAGTTGAAGTAGTTTTTCAACCACTCCACAAATTTCACAAACTATAGTTTTAGCAAGTCGGTTAGGACATCTACTTTGTGCATGACACAAGTAATTTTTCCAACAATAGTTTACAGACAGATTATTTCACTTATAATTCACTGTATCACATTTCCAGTGGGTCAGAAGTTTACATACACTAAGTTGACTGTGCTTTTAAACAGCTTGGAAAATTCCAGAAAATTATGTCATGGCTTCAGAAGCTTCTGATAGGCTAATTGAACATTTAAGTCAATTGGAGGTGTACCTGTGGATGTATTTCAAGGCCTACCTTCAAACTCAGTGCCTCTTTGCTTGACATCATGGGAAAATGATGTCAAACACCATGGGATCACGCAGCCGTCATACCGCTCAGGAAGGAGACCCGTTCTGTGTCCTAAAGATGAACATACTTTGGTGCGAAAAGTGCAAATCAATCCCAGAACAACAGCAAAGGACCTTGTGAAGATGCTGGAGGAAACCGGTACAAAAGTAACTATATCCATAGCAAAACGAGTCCTATATCGACATAACCTGAAAGTCCGCTCAGCAAGGAAGAAGCCACTGCTCCAAAACTGCCATAAAAAAGCCAGACTACGGTTTGCAACTGCACATGGGGTCAAATATGATACTTTTTGGAGAAATGTCCTCTGGTCTGTTGAAACAAAAATAGAACTGTTTGGCCATAATGACCATCGTTATGTTTGGAGGAAAAAGGGGGATGCTTGCAAGCAAAAGAACACCATCCCAACCGTGAAGCACAAAGGGTGGCAGCATCATGTTGTGGGGGTGCTTTGCTGCAGGAGGGGCTGGTGCACTTCACAAAATAGATGGCATCATGAGGGATGAAACTTATGTGGATATATTGAAGCAACATCTCAAGACATCAGTCAGGAAGGAAGGAAGGAAGTTAAATCTAGATCACAAATGGGTCTTCCAAATGGACAATGACCCCATGCATACTTTCAAAGTTGTGGACAAATGGCTTAAGGATAACAAAGTCAAGGTATTGAAGTGGCCATCACAAAGCCCTGACCTCAACCCTATAGAAAAGTTGTGGGCAGAACTGAAAAAGTGTATGCGAGTACGTAGGAGGCCTACAAACCTGACTCAGTTAACCAGCTCTGTCAGGAGGAATGGGCCAAAATTCACCCAACTTATTGGGGGAAGCTTGTGGAAGGCAACCCGAAGGAGACCCAAGTTAAACAATTTAAAGGCAATGCTACCAAATACTAATTGAGTGTATGTAAACTTCTGACCCACTGGGAATGTGATGAAATCTGGAATAAATCATTCTCTCTACTATTATTCTGACATTTCACATTCTTAAAATAAAGTGATGATCCTAACTGACCTAAGACAGGGAATTTTTACTTGGATTAAATGTCAGGAATTGTGAAAAACTGAGTTTAAATGTATTTGGCTAACGTGTATGTAAACTTCCAACTTCAACTGTAAATGGTATGGAGTTTGTTATCACATCTCACCTCGGTCGTACACCAAGGGGCAACAAGCCTCTAACCTTTAACACAATCATACTAACCAATATCAGGCACATTACAAGCAGTTCCCTATCCCTTTCTCCAGCAGCAGGCGTCTAGTACTGCTTCTCACATGGCACCCTATTCCCTATTGAATTTGTCCCAGAGAATAGAGTGCCATTTGGGACTTCCTGTGTCTCTGCCCAGGGAGAGTCAATAGACATAATAGAAGTTATTAAAGCCGCCGGATTGAATATGTACGTTACACTTGAGATGCCGTACCCGTCGAGTCTCTGCTCCCTCGCCGAGAGAGAACACAACGTTAAATCCAATCACATCACGACCAGCAGCAGGCAACTCCATTACTGGAAAGGTTGTTGTTTCCTTGGCAATTTCTGGGGAAAGGAAATTGGCAGCCTTCACTCCCATTCCAGTGTGCGCACGGGGACCTTTTCAGATGCCCCTTAGAACAGTGAACTTTAATTGAACCGTGATCATGATGGCCAGGGTAGGCTTGGCAGGAAAGTGACCACGTGTTCTTGGGTGAAAGGCCTAAGCTATGTGTTTTTTTAGTTTGGACAGATTTCCTGCAGTGGGACAAGGACCTCTAGATTCCTGTAAATGGAGAGACTTCCGCTCCCCTGACCCTACTTGTGTGGTTACCTTCGTCCTCTCTAACAGCAACTCCTGTTGCAATGGTTTTGCAGTCTCATTTTTTTTTTCCCCAGCTTAACTTCATGTTTTTTGGGTAGAACGTTTTGCCTGTATGGAACATGGCATCAAATGCAACAGATGATGTTTGTCTGTGGTGGATTTTTTGCTCTTAATTGCTGGCCCTGCATTGTTTTTACTGTATGGTATATTTAACTTAAAAGACTGGAAAAAGTTGTACTCTCCTACAATGTTGCCAGCTGCATTTATTTGCCTGTGTTCAACGTGTGGGTGTCGGCTTGATTGAGATTTCTATGCCGCAGGTTCCGGTTCCGGTTCAGGTTCACATCAGAGAAGCCTCTATTGTTGAGGATGTAACATATTTCCCGCAACCGTCTTATTCGAGATATGCGAGTCATAGGCTAATTCCCAAATGGCACCCTATTCTCTATGCAGTGCCCTACTTTGACCAGAGGCCAGGGCTCTGGTCCATAGTAGCGCACCACATTGAGAATAGGGTGCAATCTGGGACACTGTCAAACTAAGCAGCGAGTGCTCTAATACTCAGTCAGCCCTGCTGAGAAGCACACGAGGGGGGCATTGATCTGCAGAGCAAAGCAAGACTGTTTGGAGTGTGTGTGTTGGGGGTTTTCAAGTCTACATCCCCCAGTTCTGTAGAGCAAGCTGTGAACTCTGGTGCAGTGTCAGTGCAGTGTCAGGGTCAACGCGACTTTATAAACAAATGCGTTTCTAACGATTGACCCTCTTGAGACATTGAGGTCAGTATAAAAATTGACATGATTAAAGATACATGTGCAGCCCGTTTACGACATCTACCTTTGATGCCATAGCAACGTGTGCCTGTTTTCATTAGGTTGGCTGTCATAAACAGATCCATAGATCTCGAGGCCTTTATCAAATACGAATCAAAGATATCGTACACTAAGCTCATTATTAAATGTTCATCACTTACTATCTACGGTATCATCGGCTTGAGACAAGGAAGCCATTTTAGAATCCGTCTTGACCATCTATCCTAATTCTATAGAATTAGCCCTTAAATGTTTTTTGGTTTTATTGAACGCATTAGATCACACACTATAAAGGGGACACGTTGTGAATTGTGAATGATTTAATCCAGAGATAAACCTGTTTTGGGGCCGTGATAATGCCCTTCAAGTGGAAAGTAATTCTGTTCATTTAAGCACATCGGCGCATGCATGCTTTTAACATACCACCCTGCATCCCACTGCTGGCTTACCTCTGAAGCAGGGTTGGTCCCTGGATGGGAGACCAGATGCTGCTGGAGGTGGTGTTGGGGGGCCAATAGGAGGCACTCTTTCCTCTGGTCTGAAAAATATCCCAATACCCCAGGGCAGTGATTGGGAACATTGCTCGGTGTAAGGTGCTTTCTTTTGGATGGGACGTTAAACGTTTGTCCTGACTCTCTGTGGTCACTAAAGATCCCATGCCCCTTATTGTGCCTGCAGGGGTGTTAATCCCGGTGTCCTGGCTAAATTCTCAATCTGACCCTCATTCCATCACAACCACCTAATCATCCCCAGCTTCCAATTGGCTCATTCTCCCCTGTAACTGTTCCCCAGGTCATTGCTGTAAATGGAAATGTTTTCCCAGTCATCCTACCTGGTAAAATAAGGGTTAAATAAAAAAGTACAATTCACTCCGTTCGGTCTGACATTAGCTAACAGTCATTGGAGGGGACAGCCAGCTTCAAAACAAAAGCAGACAAAGTTCTTAGGTTGTCACATCACTCCAATTTGGCTAATTTGATGGCCATCTCGAAACAGAGCCGTTTCATAAAAAGGCAGCATCTGCCGTGCCGGATTTAATTAATTTCCGTCACCTCGGGGGATAGAGTGAGTCCACTGCTTGTTCGCTTCCTAGCTGAGATGTCCATTTTTAGACCCTCTCTCCTAGCTATAAAATATTCCATTCTCCATTGTGTGAAAACAGTGTGTTTATAGACAGAGATCACTTAGACTTATTCTGAACAACTCCGTTGTGTAAAACGCACAGTTGGCTTTGTACTCGTAGACCGATTTGTTTCCACCCCCTGAAAGGAGAGAGCAGTAAGGGGAGAAGTTATGGGGCCAGCTAGACTGTTAAGTGCCAGAGGAGTCAAGTACTCCTATTGTGTTCAGTACTTTTGTATGGTAAAATTGGAGCCGTGATGCGTGCCTGCCAATACTCTGCTCTGGTTGTCTTGGCCTGGTGCTGGCCTGTCTTGGTGAGGAATGTCACGTCCTGACCTTAGTTCCTTTTTTAGGTCTCTGTTTTGGTTTGGTCAGGGCGTGAGTTGGGGTGGGCATTCTATGTTTTTCATTCTATGTTTTGTTCTGTGTGGTGTATTTCTATGTGTTTGGCCTGGTATGGTTCCCAATCAGAGGCAGCTGACAATCGTTGTCTCTGATTGAGAACCATACTTAGGTAGCCTGTTCCCACCTGTGTTTGTGGGTAGTCTGCACCAGACAGAACTGTTTCGTGTTGGTCTATTTTTTTGTTATTTTGTCTTAGTGTTCTGAGTTAAAATAAATATTAACATGGACACTTACCACGCTGCGTTTTGGTCCGATCTTGACTACTCTTCATCAGAGGAAGAAGATCGTTACAAGGAATTTCAATCGTAACAACGTAGCATTGAATGGTATGGCCTAGCTTGAACCAGCTCGCCGTAGGTCCTCTACAAATGAAGAACAAATTACAGTGTCTACGTTTTTTTGTTTGTTCTTGTCCTTTGTAGCTATTTCGTGCTCACTGTCATTGACATGGAATGTTGACAGAATGAAAGTGGAATTTATGTAAAAAAAATTAATGGTAGTCATATGCCTCAATCAGTTTCTAAAAGCTTGAGACAAAGCACCGTGGTTGGTTCATTGAATTCAGCAGATTCCTCTGTGGCCTATGGGAAAAATAAGGAGGCTATTAGGAGCATTCTTGAATCCAATCAGGCGCTTCGCAGGCATCCAAAACAGATAGGCTGGTGCACTAAGCAACGCTACTCAAGGGCTTAATTAGAAGGATGCTTTGCTATTGTTGGTTTTCAGGCATTAGTACACTCTGTCTGTCCTGATAATGAACTTGGCTGCGAAATGAAATCATTTGGCCTGCCTTCACACTGCTCGGCCCGATAGCGCTTGTCAAAACTATTGTTTTCCCACTTTCAAAGCCCCTATATCGATGTCAGGGATAGGAGGACAGCTCCACTGCAGCACCACTCAGGTCTGACTGTCTTTCGGGTATAACAAGGCCTGCCACACCAATGGAGACCTGAGAGCCCCACATTGGGACCTCTCTCGAATTAGGAAGCACCACAGTTCATCACCTATAGCCTAATGTTTAAAATCACCTCTGCATGCATGCAATTTCATCATGCACAACTCCAGTGTTCTTTCATGCTGTTTGGACATTGTTTCGCCACACTTTTTTCTCTCTAACTTCTTCTTACTTGGAATGTTTGACCTGCATCGTGGCAGGCAGCCATGCGGTGATCGCAGCAGTGCACATCTGCTGTCTGTGGGAGCCGACGATGAGGCGATGAAAATGAATGATTCTAGAGCAGGCTTCAATGGCACTCCAGGGCTCAGCAGAAAGCAGCCCTCCAAGCCGCACCTGGGACTCGACTGGTAATTGTGCAGCATTCTGCTGCTAAAAATACCAGCATTTCTCTCAAATACCCATTCACAAACTTTGTTGCTCCCATACCGACCTGAAACGGAAGATTTTTGTTTTTCTTTCCTGGCATTAAGAGTCCCAGGTGCATGGGGCAAATCTGGCAAGATGGAGGTAATGGGAGGAAAGGGAGTGGGCGAAAGAGAGAAAAAAAGAAAGGAGTGAGAAGCTGGGTGTACCACACTGTTGCCAGAATAAAATAACGGGGGACAAAAGTTCCCCATTGACTTTGGCATGGCAACTTCTCCAGGTAGCTGAGTAGAAAGTACGGAGGAATGTCTCCTAAACTTTTAGTTTGTTTACCATGTGGTAATTTCATGGATTTTTTTATAGGTAGTGTTCGAGAAACGCTTCAGCTAGTGTTTTTGGGTATGTTGAATCTTAATGTTTTTGTCATATCCTGTTCCCATGGGTTGGCATCCTTTGACTTTAGATATTCAAACAATTGCTCTGGTAACCCGTCGGGTTAGTTAAGAACCCAACCGAACGAAACCCAATGCTTAATATGGGAGCAACTGGAGCTTAGGAATTATTCCATTGGGCGAGGCAGGAATTCAATCAGTTGGGCTCGGGGTAGTAGAAGGTTGGGCATCCGACACAGTTATGCTGTAGCTCTTTTCTATTTGGGTTTGGCCTGCCTCAGCCTTTGGCTGCTAGCATAGCGCTAATGAAAGTCACATTAGCCTCAGCCATTCAGTAGCGGTTTTCATAGCTGCGCTGGGGGGGGGGGTTAATGTTCTTAGCCATATCTTGCAGGGATGTTCCCCTCTTCCATTCTAAGGCAGCTGGAGGTTGCTCTCTCAGCTCCCTCTCAGTAAATATGGGTATTGAAAAGGAGAACGTCTCTTGTTATTTAGAAAATTCATGCTCAGCTACTGTATATCTGTTGTGGATAAAACTCCCTTTGGTCAAGTGGAGGCATTCAGTTTGGGAGGCTTGGAATTGTGATGTGGTGCGGTGTAAATACAGTCAATTCTGTGGAATGGTGCATTCAGCACATTGACTACTGCTCATTAATTTTGTTTGAATAACACATTGTACTCATTTCTGTTTGATTATTTTGCAACATGGTGACGGTTGATGGTTGAATCACCTCCTCACCCCCGACCCTTTGAATGCAATCGTTCTTAATGATTCATAATGTTTTGGCTGTTCCCTTCCCCTCAGAGGGATATGTTATAAGGAGGTCACAGCAGTCTCTCCAAGCCTGGGTCATACCAAACGAGATGGATGTGTTAGATTTCCTCACACTGTGACCCGTGATAGTGTCTCAACACCACTCTAGCCTGCGCCCCAAATGGCACCCTGTTTTCCATTTAGTCCACTCGTTTTGACCAGGGACTCTGGTCAGAAGTAGTGCACCAAATGGGTAATAGTGTTTCATTTGGGACGCACCCTACTCCCAGCCAGGCCTGTGGTCTCTCAGACCTTTGATCTCTAGCTGGTGTGAAAAGACCAAGAGGAGTCCAATACTGCATGATCTCCTGCAAGGAACGCTTATGTTGCCTAATTTTTACATCTTTGGTTTGACGAATGGTCTCACAGTAAAAGTATGTGTCATGTATTTAGGGTCATTCTCCACTGTCCCTCAGTTATCCTCATCAAGGGCATATGATGACACATACAGTACTTTGACTTCAGAAGTGTGTGTGTCCTCTTCATTTCAGACATGTGACAGATTCACATAGCCCATATGACTCTTATGTTGAATATCTTTTTGTCCACTTTGGGTTCAAGTATGTTGTCTGTTTCAAATGGTATATCCCTACAACTTTGCCTGGCTATCCAGACTCCCTGCTTAGTTTCTTCACTGCAATGAGTCTGGATCTGAGTACATCCCCGACCCTTCACCAAATGCAAAAACATTCCGGGCCGCTTGATTGGTCCAGAAACCAATGGGTTGAGCCAGAACACACGTTGGTAAAGCAGCAGTTTGATACTCTGATTGATTAGAGACGATCCAATCGCTTATTACTTTGTGGTGGCAGTCTCAATCTTATTACTGTGTGGTGGCAGTCTCAGTCTTATTACTTTGTGGTGGCAGTCTCAGTCTTATTACTTTGGTGGCATTCTCCGTCCTATTACTTTGTGGTGGCATTCTCCGTCTTATTACTTTTTGGTGGCAGTCTCAGTCTTATTTCTTTGTGGTGGCAGTCTCGGTCTTATTTCTTTGTGGTGGCAGTCTCGGTCTTATTACTTTGTGGTGGCAGTCTCAGTCTTATTACTTTGTGGTGGCAGTCTCCGTCTTATTACTTTGTGGTGCCCCTCATCACCACAAACTACTTAAATGATGGCAGTCTCAGACTAAAGTATGTAGCGAACAACAGAGCACCGGGAAGAATTTAGTGTGATTCATCAGGCGAACTACAATTTAGGGCTGGGCTATATGGCAAAAAAAATCAAACCTACATTTTTTCAAACTTATGTGCGATTCAAGATATACAGTATATCTACAGTTATCACAATGTTTTCTCTCCATGAGCTTTAATGTACAATTAACGGTCATATACACTGCAGTTCAAACAGTCAGCAATAATCAAATGAATTCAGGGCTTGTGAAGTTATACCTAGGCAAAATATAAGCCTTCCACAACCAAGTCCACTAATAATTGTCTTATTTTATCAAAACAGTTTGCAATAATCACTGAACTGGCTGAACAAGTTACTGAACAAGACTGTCTATGAAAATGCCCTTTTTTTTGTTACAAATTTAACCATAACCATGCATAATGCATATTCACTAATAATGACTAACCTCTTGTAGCCGGCATTATGCTATAGACAATTAACACATGTCTCATGAACGATCTCTCAAGCACAAGCCCATGTACTAGTGAGTAGCCAGCTAATCTTTGTATTTCAAGTTTAGCCAACTTGGATCTATTTGCCGGCTGACAAGGTAGAACAGTTGAATTGTTATGAACACACTATTCTGTCCGTCTCCTACGGTTTGAACAGCATGTCAGCCTGTCCACTTTGTTCAGATGTTAAAATCAAATGGCCTACCTTTTATTTCTCAGAATGAGAATGAGTTTCCAGTTCTTTATATCTTATGCTTATTGCACATTTATAAAAGACAGACAAGACAGCTAGTATAACAGTCTTTGGCTAAAATGCTGGTAATGGTACTTACTACCGAAATGCTGCGTGTGACAAAAGTGAGCATTCATTTTCCACAATCAATGTTCATTGATACTCTTGTTTTAGTAGTGTATGCTCTGCGTGCTATTTGAGTATTCGAGACATA
The DNA here is from genome assembly GCF_013265735.2 of Oncorhynchus mykiss. NCBI lineage: Eukaryota > Metazoa > Chordata > Actinopteri > Salmoniformes > Salmonidae > Oncorhynchus > Oncorhynchus mykiss. The sequence goes on from NC_048582.1 coordinate 32,654,330, forward strand.
AAAAGGGCATCATTAGAAAGGTGAACTTCTCTATTACTGTAAAATAATTTCTCAATGTGTTTTGGTGTCTGTTGGACAAGAACGTCAAATAGCAAGTTAATTAAAACCGCTTGTCAGAGCCCAGTCAACACTGTGAGTTCGGGCCTATTCCGTTTGAGACTCGGCGGACTAGGCTGGAAGGATTGATACAGCCATGCATGGTGAATTATTGCAATAGCTGTTACCAAATGTAGTCTATTAAAATAGATAAATAAATAACGACCATGACAGTCAATGGAAAAAATCCTGGCGCTCAAAATATCATGATTGTGGGTTCGATTCCCAGGGCCACGAACAGAAAATAAATGTATGCATATATACTGTCACTTTGGATAAAAGCTTCTGCTTAATGTCACATCATTTTTGACAGTAGCTATGGGTTGCCAGAAGAAAAGCCAGAAGAAAATAAAACCTATTTTCTTAACCAGGTAAGTTATGAATTGTGTCACCTACTGTGTAACTTTGCCATAGTGTTTCTATAGACAAAGTTTAAGTCAACAATGGGGTGGCAGGTAGCCTAGTGGTTAGAGTGTTGGGCCAGCAACCGAAAGGTTGCTAGATCGAATCCCTGAGCTGACAAGGTAAAAATCTGACGTTTTGCCCCTGAACAAGGCACTGTTCCTAGGCTGTCATTGTAAATAAGAATTTGTTCTTAACTGACTTGCTTAGTTAAATAAAAAAAACTATTTACTGTCTGTTTTACAAATCTGTGATTCAAATGTTCAACATAGCAAAACGCAGCATACATGTATCATCAATGCTTGCTTAAGTATCCTTAATAGGGAGCTAGCATTACCTCTAAAGGAACCAAAAAACACACGATCCAGCAGCGGTGGCCTCTGCTGTTTGAGCCGTCTGCCTTGCAGCTAGAGCCGGCCTCGGTGTCTGACTTTCTAGCGGTCGTTGTGAGAGTCAGTCAGTTGGTTAACAGTCGAAACCAGCAGTAGAAGATACAAAAAAGTTTTTAAAAAAAGGGAATTGTAGGTTTTGTGTTTGTAGTCATTTATTTTGTCGCAGTCGCTAAGTCGTTTGTGACATTGTGGCTAGCTTCATTTTGGACTGGTCATGTTTGTCAAAGTTTCTCATTAACGTCAGCTAACGTTAATGTTAGCTCGCTATCTTAGCTAACTGTTAGAGTAGAGGTAGCTAGCTTAGTCAATACGTTTAGGGTCTAGCCTATGTGATATTGAGGTAGTCTAGCTAAGACTAGGCAAGAAAGCACCCGGTTAACATAGCTAACGTAGCTAACAGTTAGCAAGCTAGCTATGTCCAGTGAGTCACAAAGGACTCGCGCAACCCCAACTGGTCTCGAGTGGAGATGGCAAAGAGCGCTCCAAGATTCATAGTGATGATAATAATGGTTTATTTAGCTTCATGTGTACTATGGCAGCTAAACGCTGAATTATAGTAACACACGTATACATAATACACTGTTCAAAAAATAAAGGGAACACTTAAACAACACAATGTAACTCCAAGTCAATCACACTTCTGTGAAATCAAACTGTCCACCTAGGAAGCAACACTGATTGACAATAAATGTCACATGCTGTTGTGCAAATGGAATAGACAACAGGTGGAAATTATAGGCAATTAGCAAGACACCCCCAATAAAGGAGTGGTTCTGCAGGTGGTGACCACAGACCACTTCTCAGTTCCTATGCTTCCTGGCTGATGTTTTGGTCACTTTTGAATGCTGGCGGTGCTTTCACTCTAGTGGTAGCATGAGACGGAGTCTACAACCCACACAAGTGTCTCAGGTTGTGCAGCTCATCCAGGATGGGACATCAATGCGAGCTGTGGCAAGAAGGTTTGCTGTGTCTGTCAGTGTAGTGTCCAGAACATGGAGGCGCTACCAGGAGACAGGCCAGTACATCAGGAGATGTGGAGGAGGCCGTAGGAGGGCAACAACCCAGCAGCAGGACCGCTACCTCCGCCTTTGTGCAAGGAGGAGCAGGAGGAGCACTGCCAGAGCCCTGCAAAATGACCTCCGGCAGGCCACAAATGTGCACGTGTCTGCTCAAACGGTCAGAAACAGACTCCATGAGGGTGGTATGAGGGCCCGACATCCACAGGTGGGGGTTGTGCTTACAGCCCAACACCGTGCAGGACGTTTGGCATTTGCCAGAGAACACCAAGATTGGCGCCCTATGCTCTTCACAGATGAAAGCAGGTTCACACTGAGCACATGTGACAGACGTGACAGAGTCTGGAGACGCCGTGGAGAACGTTCTGCTGCCTGCAACATCCTCCAGCATGACCAGTTTGTCGGTGGGTCAGTCATGGTGTGGGGTGGCATTTCTTTCCTCCTGTGCTCGCCAGAGGTAGCCTGACTGCCAATAGGTACCGAGATGAGATCCTCAGACCCCTTGTGAGACCATATGCTGGTGCGGTTGGCCCTGGGTTCCTCCTAATGCAAGACAATGCTAGACCTCATGTGGCTGGAGTGTGTCAGCAGTTCCTGCAAGAGGAAGGCATTGATGCTATGGACAGGCCCGCCCGTTCTCCAGACCTGAATCCAGTTGAGCACATCTGGGACATCATGTCTCGCTCCATCCACCAACGCCACATTGCACCACAGACTGTCCAGGAAAAGCATTAAAAAAAAGCATATATTCATTAATAATCCTACAATGTGATTTTCTGGATTTTTTTTTCTTCTCATTTTGTCTGTCATAGTTGCAGTGTACCTATGATGAAAATGACAGGCCTCTCTAATCTTTTTAAGTGGGAAAACTTGCACAATTGGTGGCTGACTAAATACTTTTTTGCCCCACTGTATATTTATTATATAGTCCCAGTGGCTATTTAACGTTAGCTACTTGAATAATTTGGATCTAGCTAACGTTAGCTAGATCCAAAACAATAAATAGTTTTGTGAAACTAGTCATGGTTGACCCTATACACCCTATACAGTTAATGGGTCAATCAGCTGCTTCTTTCATTAAGAAGCAAATCTATAAAAAAAAACTAAGTATAATCTTAAACATTCTATTGGTTGAATTATTAGTGTTCCCAACTGATCCCATTCCTCACTTGAACCCCATGTAAAGGGATGTGCTCGACAATAGTATTCTTGTTTGTCTTCCTGCCAGCAGACTCTTGTCTCTCCACCCTCAGCCTCTCTGACGGACTGTCTCCTCGTTCCACCTCCATGCATCAAATACTCTCGTCTCACAGCGAGAGACGAATGTGTGACAAAACAGTTATCACTCACAATAACATATTATTTGTTGAACAACAATTACAGTACATCCATTTTGGTTTACAATACATTTGAACTTTCCGCTAATAATAGAAGTATAATGTAAAACAACATTCTATAGGTTGAATGATGAGTATTTCCAGCGGACCCCATTCTTCACTTGAACCCCATGTAAAGTGATGTGCTCTACAACACATGACTTCTTGTTTGTCTCCCTACCAGCAGACTCTGTTTCTCCACCCTCAGCCTCTCTGATGGACTGTCTCCACCACCGTGCAACAAATACTCAAAATGTAAATCTGAAGGATGGCACCCTGAGCCTGAGATGGTGTGGCTGGACAGTAAAAGAGTAAATCTCAAATGTGAAAACTGTTCAAGGGTGTGTCGACTTTCACTAGTCACTGTATACCTATTGCTTCTCGAAGAAAATATTTTAATGCTTGTTGAGCTTAGGTCAACTGTTCTTCCCCATCAGAACCAAACATAGGATTAACTGAAAACAAACACTGTATAGCCTCAAAACTATAGTTTCTATATAACGGATGGCCAGTCCTTGCATCCATAGCTCCTATATGGTCAGTGCTATTTGGAATCCTAAACCATAACCCTAATCTTAAACCTTACCCTAACATTACACATAACCAAATCCCTTACCTAACCTTGACCATTTTATATGTCAACTTCAATGGGGTAGCGACATCCAAAGGATGCTGAATAGCATGGACCATATGTTTATCATCTGAGAGCTGTATCCATGAATACTGGGCAAGATAAGATAAACATTTTGCATGCCCAATTTTTCAGTTTTCGATTTGTTCAAAAAGTTTGAAATATCCAATAAATGTCGTTCCACTTCATGATTGTGTCCCACTTGTTGTTGATTCTTCACAAAAAAAAACAGTTTTATATCTTTATGTTTGAAGCCTGAAATGTGGCAAAAGGTCGCAAAGTTCAAGGGGGCCGAATACTTTCGCAAGGCACTGTACATGCATAAAATTAGACACGGATATTTGTATTGTAACCAAACTTGGTAAACTTGTTCCAAACCCTGTCAAGACTCCACATTCAGATTGACCACACGACGGGGCTACAACAGGCACATATTCATATCTCTTGATCTGTTTGACTCACTGTTGAAATGGAAAACTTCTGCAGTTGATGTGCTTCCCATTTGAGGTCTGGATTGTGATTCCTAAGATTTTTGTGTGGTGTCAAAATCCAACAAATTGTTCTAACTACACATAGTTCTTTTGCTATTTTTTTTCTGTTATTCAAAGGGGCTGTCAGGAGAAACAGTTTCACATCCAAGGCTACAGATGGAGAGACGGGAGAAGTTCGTCATAAGGTGGCTGCAGCTTGCACCAGACAGAGACGGACGCAGGAAGGAGAGGACCTAACACAGCAAGGAAAGGGCAGATAGACCCCGAGAGAAATAGATACATTGACATACACGCAGACATACATGGGATAAAGGGAGGAACACTGACTCTTTGTACATTATCTGGAAATAATGGACGACTTGGTACTGCCCGAGTTTATTAGTTCCAAGTAATGTACAGAGCAGAGGCGTTTATCCCGCTTATTCCACGGTTGCCAAAGAAAACAAGACCACATTTACTGGTAAAAATGTACATGTTTTCTTTGAGATTAGAATTTTGATAAGTAAATTCATGCTATTTCATCCTTCCAGTTGTGCTATCGGTTCAGTTGATAGAGAAGCGGACTTGTTGTTCATTCTATTAATTTGATTGCTATGCAGGCTGGCAATGTTCTTATCCCTTACTTGCTAGTTGGCCAACTATGGCTAACCCAGTCGCTTCAACTATGCACAGAATAACATCAAAGTAGCTGCATTTTGCGTTTTTTTTTAAGCTGTTTTCTAGTGACATTTATTTGGATATGTCCATGCTACTGTACATATGTAGTACTTGTTGAGGGATGACACGCACACAAAAGTAAATTTCATATATTTAAATAAAAAAGGTAAAATTAGAAAATGTCATGTCTTTTTTTATGCTTATGCTGTTCATAGTTCGGTTGATAGCTGCAATATTACTTCCTCAATTTAACATCATTATTATTTTTTGAGTGTGTGTGTGTGGCGGGGGTGGAGGGTTGAATCGAGTGGATCTGGGCCAATTCTGTCCCAAAAATGGCAGCTTTGGCTTAGTTCAGGCTGCCAGATCTGGGCCGAATTACTCTGGCCTAGTCTGCCGTCATTCATTTCGGACTCGGGCGAAATCCAGCTGCCAGACCCAGGCCAGCAGTTTTAGATCTGGCATGTCAGAATCAGGCCAGATGTGGGCCAGACATTTGTGCTACCTGGGAGATGAAGAAGTGATCTCTTATCTTTGTTGTTGTTAGTGAGAGGGGCTTGGTGTGTGTGTAAACCAGAGGAAGAGAAGAAGTAAGAAGTTTCACTCTCACTAAATTCCGTCCCAAATAAGCCCAATGCGTTGCTATGGGCTTGTTTTGGACCTAACTTGTCTCCTGCATTCCCTCCTTTGGGACAACGACTCCCATTGTTAGGGCGGAGTCGTGCATTTCCTCATTTTATACAGATCTCTGGTGTAAATGGAAAGGTGCACACAGCACAGGAGCGAAGGAGACGAGAAAACATGAGAACAAGTGGACAAACGTTCATAAACTCAAAAACGACTTAAAAACGGGATTCTTGCAATACAGGCATTTGGAATATCGTGCAAAAACATAAAATTGGAATTCATCGAATTAAATCGATATATTGCCCAGCCCTACTACAACTAGCTTTTTGCCTCTATTTTCATACTCAGGCTGTCAAAAAAAAATCCCACAAATTTTCCTGGGCTGAAAGACAGCATGTAGAAAAATGTTCTCCGTGTACAGTGTATTCTGACACAAACAATAAACAATAGAGATGGAAACTCAGAAGGGTTCAGACTTCAGAGTCAAAAGCCTTCATGTAATTTTTATGTGACACACACCAGGGTTTCCATTAGCCGGTAAATGCTGGCTTTGGCCGATTAAAAAAAAGAAAAAAGAAAAGCAGATAAGTAAAATTATTGCCGCTCAAATTGTAGAGAAAAATAAAAAAACATTGCAAAATAATGCGTTTTATTCATTGATGGAAATACCAGTCGATGTGCTCCATCTTCAAAGGCAAATATACTTCATAGACTAATAAATAAAATAAGCTTTCTCTCAATGATTAGTCAAATGTGTTTTATTTACATATCGAATTTGATTGTTCAACATCAGTTTTGGAATTTCTTCATTTTGTGGCCACCTAGAGTGTCCTCTTGCCACTGCTGTGGTGCTGAATCGCAATGGGAATGAGGAGTAGGGTGGGACAGCCCAGTCATTGCTAGAAGGGATCTAGCTTTTGTCAAATTAATGTCAAATATAGATTTTTATTTATTTTAGCTAACCCTAACTCTTTTCCTAACCTAAACCTAATTTTCAACACCCTCTTTTATACTGCCTCTCAGGCTGGGAGAGGGGGGAGCTGGGTGATATCAGAGTAAAATTGATTACTCACAGAGCACACACCTGCCAGAGCCACAGGTTGTGTGTGTGTGTATCATTTACATTAAATGTTTGTCACTTACAGGAGCAATCAGGGTTAAGTGCCTTGCTCAAGGGTTACTGGCCCAACGCTCTTAACCGATAGGCTACCTGCCGCCCGCTGTGTGTGTGTGTGTGTGAGTGTGTGAGAGAGAGAGAGAGAAATAAAGAGTGTGCATGTGTGTGTGTGTCAGGGTTTCCGCCAGGAAAATTTGGCACCGGATTAACCTGCTAAATTAATTCTCTAAACCTGCTGTGTAAATTCTCCTAACCTGCTTTACAAAAACTGGATCCCTTCAAGCCATGACCGGCCAGCCCTGGTGTTTGTAGACAGCCATGTTTTGTTATTTATTAGTTAAAATATTCATTCCTAGGCTAAATTAAATTAGAGGCCTAGATTGTATTTGAAATCAGCTGTTTTGTTATTTATTCATTAAAATGTGCATACAAATAGCCTTTAGGACAGGTCGTTCGCAAATAATTTTATACAAAATCTATATTTTGAAGTAGGCGACTTGTTCTTATAGGCTAATTATTGTTATTATTATGTTTCATGATAATCATTTGTGATTTATAGCAAGGATGAAGACGCAACAGGCAATGCTTTGCTTATCAAATAAAACCTGTCATGTTGGTATAAGAACATCATTCTACTTTATTTGTTTACAACTTTACAAGCTAATTTCTATTCTGTTAAAATGAATGACAATAATCTAAATGTGATTTTGAGCACCGTGGGTAAACATCCTAATGGGTTACAAAGCCAATGCATATGGATGTCCAGTATATTTCTCAAATGTCCAGTAAATTAAAAATCTGTCCGGTCACGTTGTCCGGTGCCAAATTTTCCTGGCGGAAACCCTGACACACACACACACACACTCTTTATTTATCTTTCTCTCTAATACACACACAGCAGGTGGCAGGTAGCCTATCGGTTAAGAGCGTTGGGCCAGTAACCCTTGAGCAAGGCACTTAACCCTAATTGCTCCAGTAAGTGACAAAAATTTCATGTAAATTATATATATATACACACACACACACACACACAACCTGTGGCTTTGTCAGGTGTGTGCTCTGTGAGTAATCAATTTGACTCTGGCATCGCCCTGCTCCCTCCTCTCCCAGCCTGAGAGGCAGTATAAAAGAGGGTGTGGAATGTGTGGAAACTGTGAAACTCAGCCAGTCAGGCCGCAGTCGGCTGCTACCGCTGATCAGCCAAGAGAGACATGCAGCATTGAGGGACGACGATCCATTGAATTAATGGGAATATCTGTGCTGTGCAATGAAAATTACTGCACCGTAGAACCTATATCTACTGTACCAAACATAAAAAAGCCATCACACATGATGGTTTCATTGGACCCCATTACCTTGATGAACACATAGTCTGAGCATTTTTGATTAGAGATTTTTTTTTAAATCTTTGGGCAGTGTAATATAGTAAATTGTTCAATTTCTTGCCCTGCGTTTGAACTACGTAGTCTTGGGCGTTGGCCTCATCTCTGATTTATAAGCAGTTTGGGCATTTTCAGAACGTTCCGGAACGCTTCGTTGTGCACCAAATCATCAGCCCCATGAGAAATGATGTTAGGAGGAGTGCAGCCGAAGCTCACACTCTGACACCGTGGTCGATTTGTTGTGCACCATTTGATTTCAGAGGCAGATTACAGAGCACAAGCACCACTGTGCCCAAAATACAGTGCAAAGGCTAGATGCCTTCAAATGATGAGCGATTGTTATGACCCATAGCCATCATCCTCAGTGCACACAAACCACTGGACTGCTGATAGCAAATCAGGAAGGTCTTGAGAACCATGAATGCTCAGTGGACACGTCACTTCATACGCTGCATGACAGGTTCAAAACAAAGTTCAACATACAGTACTTTAGGTTCCCATGTAATGGTTTGGCTTGTATCTATCTCTCCGTCTAGTTTCTCCTCTGATTGTGACCTAAAATGCATTTGTCTGTTTATTTTCGCCGCATAACGATAACTCTCCTTTGTTTTCCGCATCTTTTCTAGTTCCTGAGTGCTTGCCTCTAGCAGCAGGGCCATACCTTTTGAGGGGCATGTGCTCAACCCCCCCCCGTGAGAAAATATTGCTTTACTATATGATTGATAATGTTGTTTGCAAGCAGACTCATTAGGCTACATAGGCTCATATGCTACAGTTAACAAAATGGCTAGCCAGCTAGAGGTGACTAGATTTTTTTAATACAGATTGTGATTAAGCATCAATGCTCTTAAATAATAACTTCATAATCTAATAACCATACATCTTCTAACTTCATTGTACGATTTTATTATGTCATGTCAAAGTAATTTCACATTTCATAATAACTATATTGTCATGTAGCACAGCTCTATTACAGTCATTGCTGTTTGCCTAACTCAGTCCTCCTCTTGTGATGCTAGAAGACCTCCTCCTTTGCTATCTGTTGTGAAAGCCAGGATAGAAGGGCAGTTTCATACGCACTTAACTGTATGCCTTTGCCATGACTTTGGATGCATATTCAGTGATATCATCATGAACCAACAAATATTCACCACAATATTAAAGTTATTTTGGCTAAGTCAAAAATGATGGTGAAGAATACATCATATGGATGGTTTGATGACAAATTATGAATGGGCAAATGGATTACAAATGTCAGTAGCCAGCTACATTCATTATCTTATGTCAATTTAATGACGACTTGCAGCAAGTGGGTTCAGAACAACCACAAAAAAGGTACAAAAAAAACATTTTTGGCGGGAGGAATTATACCACCACCCAAAAGGGCACATTGGAGACCGGAAGGGCATGTGCCTGGTTTTCGGAGTTTAGTATTGGAAAAAACCATGTATTTTGTTTTGGAGGAATTCAGAACAAGCTTCAAATAGTACAGATTCTGTTGAATAATGTAATAATAATAATAGTAATAATAGCTATTTAAGCTTTTTCAAAGGTCAAAATCAATCTGCTGCCACTTGAATAGAGAACAGTGTCAAATACAAAAATATACATCAGCTTTCTCAATCTGTCTCCCAATGTTGTTGATCTAAATAATAAACAACAGTGGACCTAAAATGGACCCTTGAGGCACACCTGAGTGCAGCTTTATGATGTCAGACAACCATCGGCCTTAATTGCCTTAACACATGGAGTTCAATTTGACAGGTAGTTCACAAACCACTCTAGGGCATTACCAGTAATCTCAACACAGTTTCAAATCACTTTGACAAATCTATGAACACAACGTTTTAACCAGAGCATAGTGAATATCATCCAAAACCTTCAATGTTGCTGTAACAGTGCTGTGGCTTCACCTGAAATCTGATTGCATTCCACTCAAAATATTGTACATTGTTGTGAGGTCTCTTGACATTTGCTTCTCATTTATCCATTTCCTGTGACTTCTACTTCTCTGACTGTTCCGATCCACTCAGTGTGCTTTCATCTGAAGCATGCGAGTTTGTCCTCGTTTATCTGTAGTTTGCCGTGCATGTGGCAAGAGGGGACTTAAATCAAAGCTCTTAGATGACAAATGCTGAAGAATGTGTCAACACATTAGATGTGGTAAATATCAATTTTACGCTCGAACTTCATTGGGCTTTTAAGTGTCTCCTCAGAATTAGCCAGATCAGATCAATTGATAGTCTCTCTCCGTCAAAGCAAACAAACCCATCCATAGCTTTTGACATGAAATATAAATTCCTCACATATCCCTGGTGCTCTTACAGGTCACATACAATGTACCGTTCATGAAATACAGCAGAGACTCTGTGGTATGAAAAAGGTAAGGACACAATTCCCACAGCTGTTGGACAGAAAAACAAATGTAAAGAAATGAAGGATATCTGGAGTGCATAAAACTCTGATATGCTCCCACTGTGATCTATGAAGACACACCAAAATGCAACGTTTCGTTCCCCATTGAGATCATGGTCAGGTCAAGTCAACACCCTCAGGTGGTGCTTTGATGATGATGGCGATACCACTGCAGTCTCTCTCCAGTGACTGCTTCCCAAATGACACTCAATTCCCTACATAATGCATTACCATGGCCCAAAGGCACTATGTAGAGAATAGGGTGCCATTTGGGAATCAGACAGTATTTTCAGATTCTACACTATTGTCAATGTGTTCATGACTGTGCATGTATGGCTTGTTCTGCTCCACTAGGGTGAAGAGAGGCTGTCGAAAATATACTGGCCAAAACAAGATCACTCTGTTCCCATCCCTTGGCAACCCCCACTCCCTGTCTCTCACGGAACGGGGGAACGAGAGAGGGTGAGATGGAGAGAAAATGGGGGAGTAAGAGAGAGAGAGAGAGAGAGGTGGGGAGGAAGAGAGAGGTGGATAGAACAGTGTGTTCTGTGAATGTGCTGCTCCCTGCCTTACCAGAATTAGATAAGCGGAGAATTGAATGTAGAGATTTTCAATCACAATGGACAAGCAGTCCAGTGACTGAATGTAATGGGTGTCACGTTCTGACCTTAGTTCTTTTGTTATGTCTTTGTTTTAGTATGGTCAGGGCGTGAGTTGAGTGGGTTGTCTATGTTCCTTTTTCTATGATTTGCGATTTCTGTGTTTGGCCTGGTAAGGTTCTCAATCAGAGGCAGCTGTCATTCGTTGTCCCTGATTGAGAACCATACTTAGGTAGCCTGGTTTCACTTTTGAGTGGTGGGTGATTGTTTCCTGTGTCTGTACCATACGGGACTGTTTCGATTTTCGTTTGTTCATTCACGTTGTTATTTTGTATTTTTGTAGTGTTCAGTTTTATATATTAAACGCTGCACATTGGTCCGACATCTCTTACTCCTCGTCAGAAGAAGAGGACAATCGTTACAATGGGGGCAATCAAGAGCATGTTTAAGTGGCTTGCTCCGCTATAGTGATAAATTATTTACATAATAGGTGCATTTGTTAAAGGTTCAATCCTGTGTAACATTTCTAAGCTATCAAGATCCATGGTAAATCTAGTGCAGGACTAAATGAGCTGTCCCTGACATAGTGAGTGAACCCATAGAGTGAACCCTACAGTACAAACAAAGATGTTTAAAAAAAAAGAAGATGTTTAATGGTCAGCTGTGTCTTTCAACAAGCTACAAAAGCTTTTGAAGGTACTCAAATCAAATCGTATTTGTCACGTACCGAACATAACTGGTGTAGACTTTACTGTGAAATGCTTCCTTACGAGCCCCTCCCAACAATGCAGAGTTTAAAGATGAATATAAAATAGTAACACGAGAAAATGTAATGATGTTTCCCAGGACCGGTGGTTAGTAAACCGGTGACGTCGAACCCTGGAGGGGAGGAGCAGGGGTAGACATGACAACTCTCCATACTTTCAAGCATAGTGGTGGCTGCATCATGTTATGGGTATGCTTGTGATCGTTAATGACTGGGGAGTTTTTCAGGATAGGCAAAATCCTAGAGGAAAACCTGTTTGAGTCTGCTTTCCACCAGACACTGGGAGATTCATTTACCTTTCAGCAGGACAATAACCTAAAACACCAAATGCCAAATGTGACTCACCACCTGGATTTGGTCTTATGTAGCGAAATGTTTAATTGTGTTTTTTACATGATTTAAAAGTAGAGAATTTGAGGAACAATGGGAAAGTTGATCAGCTTTAAACTCACTTTTGAGAAGATCGGCTTTGAATGTTTTGCTATTTAGTGAAGAGCTCTTTGTCTAAACCCATTCAGCATAGTTCACACCCTCACCCTAAGCTTTTTCCCCACCCATCTCAATTCGCTCTCAAAGTGCACTCTTGACACTCTGGCCAATGATTTGTTTACTTTGAATAACATGAAAACAGCCTAACCAGCTCCGCTGGCAACAATTTCATTCTGCTTTTTTTGCAGACGTTTACTGACACCAGCCATATTCAACGGGTGTTGTACACACGTCACGTAGCGTTAGCTAACAAGCCAGCCAGCCAACGTTAGCTAGTTAAACAACAATGAACAGTGCCAACAATGCCACAGTACTGGGAGTTAACCAACCATGTTCAATGTTAGCTAGCTAAAATTAGGTTCTAACTAGAACAGCACACAGCTCTGGGAAACAATAACATCAGCTAGGGAGCCAGCCAGCTAACTTTAGCTAGCTAGCTAACAGTACACTTTAGCTTAAGACATCTAGCTTGCTAGCTAGGTAAACAATGTACCTAGCTAGGTAAACAAATTGTAAGTTCACACACGTCACATAACTTTAGCTAACGAGCCAGCCAGCTAACATTAGCTAGTTGAACAACAATGAACCGTGCCAACAACGCCACAGTGCTGGGAGTTAACTAAGCATGTTCAATGTTAGCTAGCTAACATTAGGCTCTAACTAGAACAGCAAACGGCTCTGGGAATTACTGTAAAGTTAACCCAATCAGATATCAGACCTACATGATGTAACCGCTGCTTTTCAGAGGTGTGACGAAGGGGGTTGGTGAGACCAACACAGAGAATGTTGAATACCTAGACAACACATTGCAAATTATTGCATACAGTTGATAAGAAGAGTCACTTCTGGGTCTGGGCTGCCCTACAAAGGTGCTTCTACAAAGTGTTGACTCACGGGTGTGAATAATTATGTAAATGAGATACAGTATTTCTGTAGTTCTCTTTCAATAAATGTGCAAACATTTCTAAAAACATATTTTCCCTTTGTCATTATGGAATACTGTGTGTAGATGGATGAGAAAAAAAAATATTTAATCCATTTTGAATTCACTTTCTATATACAGTGCCTTCGGAAAGTATTCAGACCCCTTGACTTTTTCCACATTTTGTTACGTTACAGCCTTATTATAAAATTTATTCAATTGTTTTTTCCCCTTCATCAAGCTACACACAATACCCCATAATGACAAAGCAAAAATATTTTTTTTGAAATTTGTGCACATTTATTACAAAAAAATATATTTATATATATCAAATGTACATAAGTATTCAGACCCTTTATTCAGTACTTTGTTGAAGCACCTTTGGCAGCGATTACTGCATTGAGTCTTCTTGACTCTACAAGCTAGGGAAACCTGTATTTGGGGAGTTTCTTTCATTCTTCTGTGCAGATCCTCTCAAGCTCTGTCATGTTGGATTGGGAGCGTTGCTGCTCAGCTATTTTCAGGTCTCTCCAGAGATGTTTGATCGGGTTCAAATCCGGGCTCTGGCAGGGCCACTCAAGGACATTCAGGGACTTGTCCCAAAGCCACTCCTGCATTGTCTTGGCTGTGTGCTTAGGGTCATGGTCCTGTTGGAAGGTGAACCTTTGCCCCAGTCTGAGGTCCTGAGCGCTCTGGAGCATATTTTCATCAAGGATCTCTCTGTACTTTGCTCCGTTCATCTTTTCCTCGATCCTGACTCGTGTCTCAGTCCCTGCCGCTGAAAAACATCCCCACAGAATGCTGGCACCACCACGCTTCACCGTTGGGATGATGCCATGTTTCCTCCAGATGTGAAGCTTGGAATTTAGTCCAAAGAGTTCAATCTTGGTTTCATCAGACCAGAGAATCTTGCTTCTCATGGTCTGAGAGTCTTTAAGGTGCCTTTTCGCAAACTCCAAGTGGGCTGTCCTGTGCCTTTTACTGGGGAGTGGCTTTCATCCGGCCACTCTACTATAAAGGCCTGAGTGGTGGAGTGCTGCAGAGATGGTTGTCCTTCTGGATGGTTCTCCCATCTCCACAGAGAAACTCTAGAGCTCTGTCAGAGTGACCACCAGGTTCTTGGTCACCTCCCTGACCAAGACCCTTCTCCCCCAATTGCTCAGTATGGCCGTGCAGCCAGCTCTAGGACGTCTTCCATTTAAGAATGATGGAAGCTACTGTGTTCTTGGAGATCTTCAATGCTGCTGAATGCTGAATTATTTTGATACCCATCTCCAGATCTGTGCCTCTGCACAATCCTGTCTCGGAGCTCTACGGACAATTCCTTCGACCTCATGGCTTGGTTTTTGCTCTGATATGCACTGTCAGCTGTGGGACCTTATATAGACAGGTGTGTGCATTTCCAAATCATGTACAATAGGCTGACTCATCGCCATCAGTTATCAGGCCAACCACTGTCGTGTTGTCGGAAAACTTGATGATGGTGTTGGAATTTTGCATGGTCACGCAGTCATGGGTTGAACAGGGACTACAGGAGGGGACTAAGCACACACCCCTGAAGGGCCCATCGTGTTGAGGGTCAGCGAGATGGTGTTGTTGCCAACCCTCACCACCTGGGGCCGGCACATCAGGAAGTCAAGGATCCAGCTGCAGAGGGAGGGGTTCAGTTCCAGGGTCCCTAGCTTGGTGAAGAGTTTGGAGTGGACTATGTTGTTGAACTCTGAGCTGTAGTCTATGAACAGCATTCTCACATAGTTATTTCTCTTCTTGTCCAGTTGGGAGAGGGATGTGAGAAGTGCAAATGAGATTGTGTCATTTGTGGATCTGTTGGGGCAGTATGTGAATCGGAGTGGGTCTAGGGTGTCTGGGATGATGGTGTTGATATGTGTCTTGACATACAGCCTTTCAAACCACTTCATTATTATAGATGTGAGTGCTACAGGTCGAGAGTCATTTAGGCAGATTACCTTGGAGCTCTTGGGAATAAGGACAATGGTGGTCACATTGAAACATTTTGGGATAACAGACTGGGACATGGATAGATTCCAAATGTCGGTGAAGACAATTGCCAGCTGGTCTGCGCATGCAGGTGATTGGAGTCATGATCAGATTTGCCGAAGGGAGGACTTGTATCTGCGGGTAGAATAAAAGTGGTCTATAGTTGTAGCTCCCCCAGTGGCGCAGGAGTGTTGGTAGAAGTGTTTAAGTCTCCCCGCGTTAAATTCGCCGCCCACCAGAAACACTGCCTCTGGGTGAGCGGTTTCTTGTTTGTTTATGGCCCCATACAGTTTGTTGAGTGCCAGAGTGGTGTTGGCTTGGGGTGGGATGTAGACAGCTGTGATAAATACGGATGAGAATTCTCTTGGTAGATTAAAGGGTCTGCAGCTTACTATGTCAGGTGAACAAAAGCTCAAGATTTCTTTCAGACTTGAAGCAGCACACCAGTTGTTATTTATTAAAAAACACACTCCACATCCTTTCGACTTCTCGAAACCACTGTATGATCCTGCCACTGCATGGAGAATCCACCGAGTACTACGTGCATCATCATCCAGCCACGTTTCAGTAAGAGATATACTAGTGCAGCTTTTCAAGTCTCTCTGAAAGGAGACTCTTGAACAAAGCTCATCCATCTTATTCTCGAGTGACTGGACAAGTGCTGTTCGGTTTTCTCTTCGCCTCAATTTCACCAGGACTCCACCTCGTCTACCTCTACGGCATTTTGGTAGCATATGGAACAAAGGAATAGGGTTCGGTATGAACAGTGGAACAGCTAAGTCAGCATTGATGTCGAAATCGAGGTTAGTTACTGTCGATCTGATGTCCAGAAGTGCTTGGTGGTCATATGCGATAATAGTATGAACTTTCTCTACAAAAAAGTAAAGATAAACACAATAAAAGTCACTATACAGCAAAGTTTTGTTGGAACTCGTAAGATGTCACCCTTCTCCGTCGGCACCATCTTTGTCATCCTCATGGAGTAAAGGACAACTGTTTAGAGCCCGACCGATATATCGGTTGACTGATGTTATCAGCCGATATTAACCTTTGACCGATGTATTTGTATTGGCGATTAATCAATTGAAACGGACCAATTTAAGATGTAGAGAAAATGGCTATAAGCCTATCTTGCATTGTGGCGCTACACTAAGACACTGGACACTACCACTGGGCCAACGCAACTACACCTGTTGGAGAGGAGAGTGAACTACTGTGAACGAACTCTTAGTTTACTACTTCTATGGTGAGTGCTGAGTAGATGGAAGCTTGCCAGCTCAATGAAGTGCCAAAAATGCGCACTGGGCATATACTGTTATGTGAAGTTTCATGGTAGGGTGTCAGGACAAACAATTAATGTTTTGTCCAAATGTAAAGTAAGTGCCTTGCTAAAAACGTTCAACTCTGTGGTAACATTAACGTTACAGCCCTTTGAAGTGAAGCCAATGAAATCTGGTGTGTTATTGTTCTTTGCGATGCGTATTCCTGAAACTCTTTCATTCAAATGTTTTCAGCTTGGTGCGAGAAGCAGCACTTTGCTAGCAGCAAATTAAGTGACAACTGCCAGAAATCAGTGGCTACAGCCCTTACCTAAATAGTAATACATTGAAAATGTGTCCTATGTCTAGCATGAGGGAGCGCATTCTTCAGAATCTAGGCCAATTTTGGGCTGGAAGCAAAGCAGTTTACTTTTACTTAACTAGAGTAACAATGTCACGGATCCCTCTGGAACTTTCCTTGCGTACACCTGGCCTCTATTCCCACTGATTGTATTTGTATATACAGTGCCTTGCGAAAGTATTCGGCCCCCTTGAACTTTGCGATCTTTTGCCACATTTCAGGCTTCAAACATAAAGAAAACTGCTGTTCACAAATGCTCTCCATCCAACCTCACTGAGCTCGAGCTGTTTTGCAAGGAGGAATGGGAAAAAATGTCAGTCTCTCGATGTGCAAAACTGATAGAGACATACCCCAAGCGACTTACAGCTGTAATCACAGCAAAAGGCGCTACAAAGTATTAACTTAAGGGGGCTGAATCATTTTGCACGCCCAATTTTTCAGTTTTTGATTTGTTAAAAAAGTTTGAAATATCCAATAAATGTCGTTCCACTTCATGATTGTGTCCCACTTGTTGTTGATTCTTCACAAAAAAATACAGTTTTATATCTTTATGTTTGAAGCCTGAAATGTGGCAAAAGGTCGCAAAGTTCAAGGGGGCCGAATACTTTCGCAAGGCACTGTATGTGCCTGTTGTTCACCATGGTGCTGTCAATTATTGTTACAATGTCCGTTGGTGCGCGTGAGTACCTGTGCTGTGTGTTTTGGCTTTCATGCCATTGTGGATTGCACAGATGATTACGGGTCTCGTCCCGTGGGTTAATCATTGGGGGCTTGTACAGTGCCTTGCGAAAGTATTCGGCCCCCTTGAACTTTGCGACCTTTTGCCACATTTCAGGCTTCAAACATAAAGATATAAAACTGTATTTTTTTTGTGAAGAATCAACAACAAGTGGGACACAATCATGAAGTGGAACGACATTTATTGGATATTTCAAACTTTTTTAACAAATCAAACACTGAAAAATTGGGCGTGCAAAATTATTCAGCCCCTTTACTTTCAGTGCAGCAAACTCTCTCCAGAAGTTCAGTGAGGATCTCTGAATGATCCAATGTTGACCTAAATGACTAATGATGATAAATACAATCCACCTGTGTGTAATCAAGTCTCCGTATAAATGCACCTGCACTGTGATAGTCTCAGAGGTCCGTTAAAAGCGCAGAGAGCATCATGAAGAACAAAGAACACACCAGGCAGGTCCGAGATACTGTTGTGAAGAAGTTTAAAGCCGGATTTGGATACAACAATATTTGCCAGGCTTTAAACATCCCAAGGAGCACTGTGCAAGCGATAATATTGAAATGGAAGGAGTTTCAGACCACTGCAAATCTACCAAGACCTGGCCGTCCCTCTAAACTTTCAGCTCATACAAGGAGAAGACTGATCAGAGATGCAGCCAAGAGGCCCATGATCACTCTGGATGAACTGCAGAGATCTACAGCTGAGGTGGGAGACTGTGTCCATAGGACAACAATCAGTCATATATTGCACAAATCTGGCCTTTATGGAAGAGTGGCAAGAAGAAAGCCATTTCTTAAAGATATCCATAAAAGGTGTTGTTTAAAGTTTGCCACAAGCCACCTGGGAGACACACCAAACATGTGGAAGAAGGTGCTCTGGTCAGATGAAACCAAAATTGAACTTTTTGGCAACAATGCAAAACGTTATGTTTGGCGTAAAAGCAACACAGCGCATCACCCTGAACACACCATCCCCACTGTCAAACATGTTGGTGGCAGCATCATGGTTTGGGCCTGCTTTTCTTCAGCAGGGACAGGGAAGATGGTTAAAATTGATGGGAAGATGGATGGAGCCAAATACAGGACCATTCTGGAAGAAAACCTGATGAAGTCTGCAAAAGACCTGAGACTGGGACGGAGATTTGTCTTCCAACAAGACAATGATCCAAAACATAAAGCAAAATCTACAATGGAATGGTTCAAAAATAAACATATCCAGGTGTTAGAATGGCTAAGTCAAAGTCCAGACCTGAATCCAATCGAGAATCTGTGGAAAGAACTGAAAACTGCTGTTCACAAATGCTCTCCATCCAACCTCACTGAGCTCGAGCTGTTTTGCAAGGAGGAATGGGAAAACATTTCAGTCTCTCGATGTGCAAAACTGATAGACATACCCCAAGCGACTTACAGCTGTAATCGCAGCAAAAGGTGGCGCTACAAAGTATTAACTTAAGGGGGCTGAATAATTTTGCACGCCCAATTTTTCAGTTTTTAATTTGTTAAAAAAGTTGTCCCACTTGTTGTTGATTCTTCATAAAAAAATACAGTTTTATATCTTTATGTTTGAAGCCTGAAATGTGGCAAAAGGTCGCAAAGTTCAAGGGGGCCGAATACTTTCGCAAGGCACTGTATTATTTATTCGAGGTATTCCTCGCTCTTTTGTTTTGGGTATCTACCCTATGTTTTGTATAGTGTTTGTTTGTTCATCGTCCCCGTGCCTTTACATGGCACGCCGTAATTTGGGTAAGAAAGAAAAAACTATTACGTATTCCTGCGCCTGTCTCCCAAATCATTCATACCGATGTGACAAACAAAACAAAAAAATCTAGTCTTTCTGGTTCTCCTGAATTCTCTGTGGCAGTTACATTAATGTTCTTTCCGCAAATGGAAGAAATCAACTTTGAGTGTCTTTGTAGGGCTGTTTTATAAATTAATTAATTAATTAATTAATTCCAGCTATAATAATGAAAATATTGGCCGATATATCGGTTAATCAAATCAAATGTAATTGGTCACATACACATATTTAGCAGATGTTATTGCGGGTGTAACGAAATGCTTGTGTTCCTACATCCAACCGTGCAGTAGTATCTAGCAATTCACAACAATATACACATCTAAAAGTAAAAGAATGGAATTAAGAAATATCTAAATATTAGGACGAGCAATGTCTGAGTGGCATAGATTAAAATACAGTAGAATAGAATACAGTATATACATATGAGATGAGTAAAGCAGAATGTAAACATTATTAAAGTGACTAGTGTTCCATTATTAAAGTGGAGAGTGATTCCATGTCTATGTATATAGGGTAGCAATCTCTAAGGTGTAGGGTTGAGTGACCGGGTGGTAGCCGGCTAGTGATGGCTAACTTTTACAGATTGAGAGCATCTGATTGCCTTGAGATAGAAGCTGTTTTTCAGTCTCTTGGTCCCAGCTGTGATGCACCTGTACTGAACTCGCCTTCTGGATGATAACGGGGTGAACAGGCCGTGGCTCCGGTGGTTGATGTCCTTGATGATATTTTTGGCCTTCCTGTGACATTGGGTGCTGTATGTGTCCTGGAGGGCAGGCAGGGCACCCCCAGTGATGCGTTGGGCAGGATGCACCACCCTCTGGAGAGCCCTGCGGTTGTGGGCGGTGCAGTTGCTGTACCAGGTGGTACAAAAAAGTTTCTGAGGGTCTTAGGGGCCATGCCAAATTTCTTCAGTCTCCTGAGGTTGAAGAGGTGCTGTTGCGCCTTCTTCACCACACAGTCTGTGTGGTGGACCATTTCAAGTTGTCAGTGATGTGTGCGCCGAGGAACTTGAAACGTTCCACCTTCTCCGGTCTCGTCGATGTGGATAGGGGGGTGCTCCCGCTGCTATTTCCTGAAGTCCACGATCAGTTCCTTCGTTTTGTTGACGTCAATTGAGGGAGAGGTTATTTTCCTGGCACCACTCTGCCAGGGTCCTCACCTCCTCCCTGTAGGCTGTCTTGTCATTGTTGGCAACCAGGCCTACTACTGTTGTCATCCCTGCGAGGGTTAACATGTTTCATTGTCTTTCTCACGTGGGCCACGGAGTCCATTGGAACGGGCCGCATTGGTACAGTAGCACTGTGTTATGCTCACAGTGGGCGAAGAAGGTGTTTAGCTTATCTGGGAGCAAGGCGTGGCTGACGTGGCTGGTTTTCCCTTTGTATTCCATGATTGTCTGTAGACCATGCCACATACGTCTCATTTCTGAGCCGTTGAATTGCGACTCCACTTTGTCTCTGTACCGCTCATTTTGCCTGTTTGATTGCCTTACGGGGGAATAACTATGGTCACCTTGCCATGGTTAAGTCGGTGTATATATTTTTTATATTTCCACTAAAATCGGAATCGTTATCGTATCCAAAAATCCCATATCGGTCGGGCTCTACAACTCTTTTAGTTGTTTCTTAATTCAGTGAAGTGAAATTGTGAATAGTTGTTTAGCAAAAAAATTTACAACACCTTCAGTAGAATGAGAAATAATGCAAGCATGGTCAAACACGTAAAAGGCTTATATTCAGACAAGGCTAACGTCTATGAAAGACAAAAATATTATTGAATTGAAAGGAAAATTATCATATTCTGTAGAGACAAAGTGTTGAGAAAATATACTTTTATCGAGGACTGCGGTATTTCTCAAACTTTGTTCTGTCATTCTTGAGAGAGAGAGAGAGAGAGAGAGAGAGAGAGAGAGAGAGAGAGAGAGAGAGAGAGAGAGAGAGAGAGAGAGAGAGAGAGAGAGAGAGAGAGAGAGAGAGAGAGAGAGAGAGAGAGAGAGAGAGAGAGAGAGAGAGAGAGAGAGAGAGAGAGAGAGAGAGAGAGAGAGAGAGAGAGAGAGAGAGAGAGAGAGAGAGAGAGAGAGAGAGAGAGAGAGAGAGAGAGAGAGAGAGAGAGAGAGAGCTTATGTGCACACATATTTGGATGGTCAAAACCTATATACTAAAATAATGCCATCACTGTCACATTTGTAGGAAACCATGTGTGTGTTTTCTCATACATAGGTTGTACCCCGATGCATAGTATGGTATGTGCCCTGATGCACACAGATGTGTGCGTTTCAAAGGTACAGTGCAGGGTATCTGGCCCCAGAAAGAGCAGCAAGGCATCTGGAGTCCGAGTGCCTGTCATTCAGAGACGTGCTGCAGCACCCGCTGCACCCCGGCCCATCTGGAGCTAGGGAATGCAGGCAACAGACCCAAGGACACTGCAGGGCGACCGGCCCCACTCTCTCAAAGTGCATCCCAAACCCTGTTCCCTATATAACACCCTACGTTTGACCAGGGCCCATAGGGCTCTAGTCAAAAGTAGTGCACTATAGAGAGAATAAGGGGCCATTTGTGACTCAACCTTCTCAAATTTAAACAGGCTCTGACAGACGCTGCCATGGAACACACTACGCCACCTCACCACACTGGGAGAGGGACAGCTGTTTCACGCATGTACTAACAGACGCGAGATTCCACTGCCGCACTACAGGGACTTTTAATTCCACCCAAAAGTTATATATATATTGATCATTGTTTGTAATCAAACAGAAGACTTACTGGAATATTTGCTATATAGTTATTGTATGTTAATGTTTCCACCAAGCAGGCCATGATGCATTCATTGAGGTACTTTTGGAATCAAAGCTAACCCTACAGATTGACAGGTTCATTTCCACAGGTTATAGGCACAGGTGTAATTCCTTCCATGTAATTCAAACCAGTCTATATGGTCCCCATCCCCAGCACTATGAGTACAGACTACTGAGCATGCTGCCTCACTTAGTGGACCCATGACACTGTACCTGCCAGTGCACAGGTGTTGTTCTAATGGGATGCCCCTCTGTGAGTCACCAGGGATTTACTCTCCTCTACTGAGGGGCATTTCACAGGCATCCATCATCTCCTGACTGAGAGAGAGAGAGAGAGAGAGAGAGAAGGGGGGAGAAAGGGGGATGGGAGGGAGGGAAGGAGAGGGAGACAGGGAGATGAAGAGAGAGAGAGAGGGGGGACATAGTAAGAGACGGAGAAGGAGAGAGAATAAAAAGAGAGGGAGAGAGCGAGAGGGAGCTCGAGAGAAGGAGAGATTGATAGACAAAGAGAGGAAAGAGAGAGACACAGAGGGAAAGAGAGAGAGCTGGGTCTGATGTCAGAGACAGAACATTCCTGTGTAGGTGTGAGTCACTTAGACACCGTGTGGGTGAAACAGTGGTTAACTGCTGTAATCATTGTGGATAACTGCTGTAAGCATTAGCAGGCACTCTATACAGCATTCAGGTTACAGCACAGTGCATTACTGTGCGTGGCATTTCGGCTTTCAGACAGGGCTTCCTGTTCTCTGATGTGAAGTGTCTGAGGGGTGTACTTACAGTATGTCATAATGAACCTTGTCGCTGGGTAGATTTGCATACTTTTGCGTTCTTGCATTGGTTTCACATACTGTACAGTGAGAAAGCAGTCAGTTATTTTGCTGCTCCCGTTCCTCATCCAATGACTGTATATGGTCATGGCCTCAGTCTACCCTTTTGCTGAAGTACCTTCTTGTAAATGTTTTAGTCTTTTCTCCTTTGGGGGGGGCGAACCACTGCTTCTTTTCTCAACGTATCCAAACATGGGTCATTGAAGAGAGCTCTCGGATTTCTGGAGAGGGTTAGGTATCAGAAGGCGGAGCAGAGCAGCCCTTGATACTTGAGATGTGTCCCAAATGGCACCCTATTCCCTATATAGTGTCTTTCTTTTGACCAGGACCCATAGTAGTGCACTATATGGGGCATGGGGTGTCATTGGGGACACCGCCTAGGAGGCTGCGTTAACGACTGTAGACGAGTCAGTCAGTCACCTCCCAGAAAAGAAGAGCTCCAGTATGCAGGCGGCTTCACATCCAACGTCGCAGCGGTACTCAACACTCCGGCTTCACAGCGGTACTCAACACTCTGCCTTCACAGCGGTACTCAACACTCCGGCTTCACAGCGGTACTCATCACTCCGGCTTTACAGCGGTACTCAACACTCCGGCTTCACAGCGGTACTCAACACTCCAGCTTCACAGCGGTACTCAACACTCCGGCTTCACAGCGGTACTCAACACTCCGGCTTCACAGCGGTACTCAACACTCCGGCTTCACAGCAGTACCCAACACTCCGGCTTCACAGCGGTACTCAACATTCCAGCTTTACAGCGGTACTCAACACTCCGGCTTCACAGCGGTACTCAACACTCCGGCTTTACAGCGGTACTCAACACTCCGGCTTCACAGCGGAACCCAACACTCCGGCTTCACAGCGGTACTCAACACTCCGGCTTCACAGCGGTACTCAACACTCCGGCTTCACAGCGGTACTCAACACTCCGGCTTCACAGCGGTACTCAACACTCCGGCTTCACAGCGGTACCCAACACTCCGGCTTCACAGCGGTACTCAACACTCCGGCTTCACAGCGGTACTCAACACTCCGGCTTCACAGCGGTACCCAACACTCCGGCTTCACAGCGGTACCCAACACTCCGGCTTCACAGTGGTACTCAACACTCCGGCTTCACAGCGGTACTCAACACTCCGGCTTCACAGCGGTACCCAACACTCCGGCTTCACAGCGGTACTCAACACTCCGGCTTCACAGCAGTATCCAACCCCCTGGCCCCAGGTTCATCAGTGCATAAACATGTGTCAGGGCCAGGAATAACATTTGGAGAGGATGGATAAGACTCAGACATGGGGTTCAGGGGCTACTTTGTAGAATGGACATCTTGGTTCAACAGGGATTTCTCAGGTTAGAGACAACCCAGTAAATCCCCTTATCAACACCTCAGAGGGCTTCACACCACTGTCCAGCATCAGAGCTCTGTTTGCAGAAGACGTTATTGTTGTCTCTTCGAACTGAAATAAAACATGAATGGTGTTCTATCTGTCAAATATGTGTCTCTGTCAAATTCTTGAAGGTAGCGGCACACTGCAAAACAGGTAGGTTTATAGTTGTGTAATGTTTGTGGTGAATATGGGTCAGTAGGGATTTTGAGAACAGTTGGGCAGCAGTCTGCCTCTATACTCAAAGCTGCTGCCCCAAGTCCAAGGTTATGCAGCCTGTTTGAGATGTTGTCAGGCAGCTACCCCATGTATAATGTTGCATTCTGACCCGGTTGCCTTGGTTACACCCCTCCACCAGCCACCGTCTCAGATCTTCAAGTGTTTGGAGCATGAAACGAAGCAGGGAAAGAGAGAGAGAGAGAGAATGCTGGCCCTCTTCAGCCCCCTGCGATAGCTATAGCTACCGTAGAAAGCCATTGGTTAAGTTCTCACTCTCAATCCTCCGTAGAGAAACAATCCAGAGAGAAGTGTGAACCTGTCATACTTCCCACACTCTTCCCAACCCTGTTGCCTTGGTTACACTTGAACCCCTGCAATCCTCTGCCTCGGTTGGGGGGGGGGGGGGGGGGCAGTGACTCATGGAACCAGTAGCATTTCCCTTCCCACCTGAGTTCTGACAGAGATATTGAAAGAAAGACAAGGCGGCGTCTTGCAAGGTGACTGTGTAGGGATGGTACGCGATGGAGAACATCTGGGACAGAGGGGCCTATTTCACGCAACGCAAGTTTCAGGAAGCCAGTTATCAGGGGGATGCCAGTGAGGCTGTATCTCTTTCATACCCAGCCAAATGGGGCAACGAGGTGTGGCGATCGCTCTGGAAGACAATATCCTAGCTAATACCATCTGGGGTGACTTTTGTGTCAGTTGGTCTTTCACCCTGAAACCGCTCATTTCTCCCTTAATGAAAGTACTATGGCATCTGTTATTTACTCATTGGGGATCGAGTTTTGGAACTTTCAGCATGAGGAGCCAAATTTCCATCGGCACCTTAGGGGTTTCAAATGAGACCCCACAAGTGATGTAATGTTTACATCCGTGTAATGGTGGTTTCTCTGTCATTTTCGATAACCGTTGTCTTGAGTCTCGACTGTACAGGAGACAGCACAATGGAGAAGGGGAGGGAACAATTCTTTGAGGTGGGAGCCCTGCTCCTTCGATGGAGGGCTTAGCACGAGCAAAGCAAGACCAACAGGAAGCTTAGCCCGAGGAAAGCGAGGCCAACAGGAAGCTTAGCCCGAGCAAAGCGAGGCCAACGGGAAGCTTAGCCCGAGCAAAGCGAGGCCAACAGGAAGCTTAGCACGGGCAAAGCAAGACCAAAAGGAAGCTTAGCTCGGGCATTATTGTCTGCGATCTAGAAGTCACAAACCCTACTCAAACCCTAAACATGATCTTAGATTACTTGAGGGGGAAAATAAACATGATCTTAGATAACTTGTGGAAAAAAAGAAACATGATCTTAGATAACTTGTGGGGGAAAAAGAAACATGATCTTAGATAACTTGTGGGGAAAAAAGAAACATGATCTTAGATAACTTGTGGAAAAAAATAAACATGATCTTAGATAACTTGTGGGGAAAAAGAAACATGATCTTAGATAACTTGTGGAAAAAAAGAAACATGATCTTAGATAACTTGTGGAAAAAAGAAACATGATCTTAGATAACTTGTGGAGAAAATGAAACATGATCTTAGATAACGTGTGGGGAAAAAGGCTGTAGCTTCAGCCTATTAGACTCATCCTACGAGAAAGTCGATATTGCACAGGGATACCGTGCAACTTGAGGATTTCACAGAGTTGTATTTCTGTTAAATCACCCCAATATAAAAGCAATCGGACGTGTCTATGATTTGATGTAGTTGGTTTTCACACCACTGTTTTCGGTTTGTGTCGGGGATTTCATGTTCCAATATATTTCCTCGAACACAAGGAATCATTTTGTCAGATCGTATTCTTCTGAGGGGGAACCACATGGTGAGATTATCCCAAAAGTTTTGCAGTTTCTTTTCATATTTTCAATTTGGTCTTCAGTGGACTCCCACTACTCTCAAAAGACATTTGGTATTTTTATGGTCCATAGGCCTATCAACTACATACTATATAAAGGGGCATTTTTCATGCGAGAGGGAGGACAAATGAGCTCTGTATTCCATACGTCTGTCCTGGGGCACCCTTCCTTCCTCACACAGTTTCATTGATGGGGATGGTGAAAAAAAACTAAATGGTAGCCTGAGAGACACTGGATCTGTCCCAAATGGCACCCTCTTCCCTATAATGCATTACTTTTGACCAGAGCCATAGGTGCTAAAGCCCTAAAGGGAATATGGTGCCATTTGGGATGCAGACACTGTGTTCTGGTTCCTTAACTCCTCCTAAACATATGCATGTAGTAACAACCTCCTACTCACTTCCTCATCATTGAAAGTGAGGCATTTATCCCCCCCTAATTTATGGGACGTGTATTTTGGTTGGAACAAATGGTACAGATAACACTGTAAGCTGAATTTGAATCATTACATTATCCTTTTTCCTCAGACTGAATAAACATATTATACCAAGAAGATAACACACGTACCTCTGTTTGTGGAACACATTATGATATAAAGGGGGACTTTCTGGAACAAATATTAATCCAAGCTCCATTTATATAGACCTTCTATTGTATTACAGTGGAAGTATTGTGTTTAAAGTGCACGTTTACATATCTGAGTGCATGCACATCTGTTCATCCGCATGTATAACATGCCCATCAGAACAGGACAGAACAGAGCCGATGGCCCTGATATAAAATGGAGAAATATGAGCAGCGTGTAAGGCTCTGATGAGCTGCTGAAAGCCTGTGACACGAAGCCAGAGTCTGGGGAACAAACACACATTCCAGTCTCGGAGTGTCAAGACCCTCAGATCTCCCCTTCTTGTTTAAGAAACAGCCCCCTTCCCCGTATGATGTGGCTGAATATCTCTGTGCCCGTAGGAGCTTTAGCCGCATGTCAATGATTCTGTAGTCTTGTATAACGCGTGAATAAAACATATACTGAATGGATTTCAAATGACTCGGCAGGGGCTCGGGCAGGGCTCAGCATTGGTGGGCTTGGGAGGGCATTTCCCCACAAAAGGGCTTTATTACAGACAGAAGCATTCCTCAGTTTCATCCGCTGTCCAGGTGGCTGGTCTCAGACGATGGTGAAGAAGCTTGATGTGGAGGCCCAGGTGGTCTGCGGTTGTGAGGCCAGTTGGACGTGCTGCCAAATTCTCTAAAAGGACATTGGTAGAGAAATGAACATTCAAATTCTCTGGCAACAGCTCTGGTGGACATTCCTGCAGTCAGCATGCCAATTGCACTCTCCCTCGAAACTTGAGACATCTGTGGCATTATGTTATGTAACAAAACTGCACATTTTAGAGTGGTCTTTTATTGTCCCCAGCACAAGGTGCACCTGTATAATGATCATGCTGTTTAATCAACTTCTTGATTTGCCACAACTGTCAGGTGGATGGATTGTATTGGCAAAGGGGAAATGCTCACTAACAGGGATGTAAACAAAATTTGAAAGAAATACATTTTTTGTGCGTATGGAACATTGCTGGGATCTTTTATTTCAGCTCATGAAACATGGGACTTTACATGTTGCGTTTATATTTTTGTTCAGTATATATAAACATATCTCTCCCCAGAGAGTTATAGGCCTGGACAAATACCTCTGCATTGGAACATGAGCTCTGCCTCAATTGTCCTCATTTACATGCCTAATGAACATGGCTGCTTAGCTCTAGGCAGAACATAAACTCTACAAACTAGTGAATACTGCCCTTAAAGTGTCGGCCATTGCGATTAATGTACGAATGCTACTCTTCTGATTATGGCTGTTGGAATGTCTATATAATAGTCATGGCTGCTCTTGATACTGCACTTTAGTTCTCGCCATTGATGCATACTTCACTGCAGCAATAAATGTGTGTTCAATGCTATCTCTTGCCCACACAGCTAGTATTGACTCATTGACTCATTGACGAACCCCCTCTACAGTATTTCTATGTGTTTTCATAAAGCAATAAGGCCACTTCATAGACTAACACAGTAGAAATGCATTTATCCTGTTTCCTCATTCCTCATCAATCTACACCCAATACTCATAATGAAAAATAATTTTTTGCTAATTTATTACAAATTAAAAACTGAAATATCACATTTGCATAAGTATTCAGACCCATTAATCAGTACTTTTCTTAAACACCTTTGGCAGCGATTACAGCATTGAGTCTTCTTGGGTGTGACGCTACAAACATGGCACAGCTGTATTTGGGGAGTTTCTCGCATTCTTCTCTGCAGATCCTCTCAAACCCTGTCAGGTTGGATGAGGAGCGTTGCTGCACAGCTATTTTCAGGTGTCTCTAGAGATGTTTGATCGGGTCTAAATCCGGCTGGGCCACTCAAGGACATTCAGAGGCTGGGCCACTCCTGCCTTGTCTTGGCTGTGTGCTATGGGTTGTTGTCCAGTTGGAAGGTGAACCATCGCCCCAGTCTGAGGTCCTGAGCGCTCTGGAGCAGGTTTTCATCAAGGATCTCTCTGTGCTTTGCTCCATTCATCTTTGCCTTGATCCTGACTAGTCTCCCAGTTCCTGCTACTGAAAAACATCCTCACAGCATGATGCTGCCACCACCATGCTTCACCCTAGTGATGGTGCCAGGTTTCCTCCAGATAGGACGCTTGGCATTCAGGTCAAAGAGTTCAATCTTGATTTCATCAGACCACGGACTCTTGTTCCTCATGGTTTGAGAGTCTTCAGGTGCCTTTTGGCAAATTCCAAGCGGGCTGTCATGTGTCTTTTACTGAGGAGTGGCTTCCGTCTGGCCACTCTAGCGTAAAGGCCTGATTGTTTCTAAAAACCTGTTTTCACATTGTCATTATGGGGTATTGTGTGTAGATTGATTAGGATTTGTTTTTTATTTAATCTATTTTTAGAATAAGGCCGTAAGGTAACAAAATGTGGTCAAGGGGTCTGAATACTTTCCGTAGGCACAGACTGTATACTGTAGCTGCAGTTCATCTGAGGGTTTTTACTTCGCATGCCTCACAGATACACTAAACTAAAATATGGCTCTTCATGTTTGATCCTCTTATTTCACAAATAATAATTCCCTTTGTCATAAACATAATCTGCAGACACTACAGCAGAGTGGAATTTGGATAAAAATGCCTGTAGTAAAATTGATAGATTAGTTGTGGTGCGTCTTCCTAACTCACACAACTCTCTGTCAGTCTTTTATTTTATGTATCACTTTTTCCATCTCTCCTTTTGTCATTTCATCTCTTTCAGTGTGTTAGTCAAAGACCAGCCTCTGTAGTTCCAGAGTCCTCTTTGCTCCAGTAGTCATAGTTGGCTACAGGCATCCCTCTTAGAGCAGTGTGAACTTTGCCTGTCAGCAGGTTTTACCGCAGTGGCTCCTGTGCCCTGCTAATACCCACACACATCATGCCAAACGGGCTGCACGTTGCCAGACTCTAATCCAAGCATCTTATCAAACCCATCGGCACATTTCTAGCAAGAACACATCTAGACCGTGACTGGTGTGGGTTGGGAGGGGTGTTTGTCAACAGCTGCTCAGCAGCAAATGGGAGCGGGAAAATAGAACGTGAGAACGTTCCAGAATCCCCAGAATGGAGAATTTTCATCAACAGCCCCCTCCTCCCCCCTCCTGCGATGGTTTCAGGTAAATGTTTGGGCTCCCGGTTGTGAGGGTTTGCATGGAGAGAGAGGGCAACTTGTAGTGATGCATTGGCCCTGTGAGGCTCAGTTGGTAGATCATGACCCTTGCAATGCCATGATCGTGGGTTTAACTCCCGCTGTGGCCACCCATACGAAAATGTATGCACACGCTATTGTAACTCCCTTTGGATAGAAGCGTCTGCTAAATATATTATGTTATATTATTATTATTATATTAACATTTGCCCCCCCCCCCTCCTCCCTCAGCCCAGTGCAGCAGTGAGAGGATACCACAGCAGTAAGACGGCCATGAGCCCTGCAAGCTTTAGCTCCCAATGGAACAGCAGTGTACAGGGGGCCTGTAGTGGCCACTCCGTCTCCTACCCCCGCTCCAGCCTGCAGTACCCGGCCCACCTCCATCACCACACCAGCTACGCTTACTGCCAGGGACAGCCAGCAGTGAGTACTCTCAAACATATACTGTACAGCTATGCTCACTTTGCACTCTCCATCGCCCTCTCACGTCTCCCTCTCTCCACACTCTCCACACTCTCTCCCACTTTCCCACTCTGTCAGACTCCTGCCTCTCACTCTTATTCTCTTTACTTTCTACTCTATCCCCCTCTCCCTTCAATGGGAAATGAATGTTTATCTGTTCTCACACTGACATACAGTGTGTAGTGGGCAACACATGTGGCTGATCCCACCAACGCGAACAAACATTCTGAAACCCCCCTCACCTTCCATGCGTCTCTCAGATCCCCTGTATTCACAAACATGGAGAGACCCCCCTGAAGTACTTGCGTGTGAAGGACTGATTGAACATACTGTAGCGTAGTAGGTGATAACCATCAGTCTCCATTTTGTTTCATGTTGCACACCATTCTCTGATGTTACCACTGTGTTGATAAAATGCTGGCTCAATGAACCTTAGATTTAGTTCAGTGTGTTATTAACAACAACAACACATGCTGCTGCACAGTATGACTGTAGTACTGTCTCCCAAATATATCCTTCCTGTTGTTGGTTAGCTAGCTAGCGAATTTCAGCCATATTAGCATTGACGTGAAATAATTTGAAACACCTCAAAACAACACATGGTATCAAGAACAAGATACAACTAGCTATCTGACCGTTCAAAATCATAGCAAAGCCCGGCTTCTGGCCACATCAATGCACGCTCATCATTTTCGTGACGTTGTGAGCCAGCCCGTCTATAAATGTTTTTTTGTTTTTTTTAAATGAACATGGTTTTGACTATGGTTGTGGTCATGTCAGTTGTGTTTATGTGAGGAGTGGCAGCGTTGGTACAGTACAGCATGTTCCCCAGCCATATCCCTGAGGAATGTCTCCTATTGACTAGAGCAGGGGTCATTTAGCCTGGTCCCAGATCTGTTTGTGCCGTCTTGTCGACAATAACCATAGAAGTTGGCAAGACAGGACAAACAGTTCTGGAACCTGGCTAGGGGTGGTGACTGTCTGTGTCTGAATCTGGTAAATACAACTCTGGACCTGATTCACAAAGAAACGGACACACCCTAGACTCATCTGGTCGTCATGTGGACCTCAGTGTTTGTGTAGGATGCTTGGACACACCCTGCTGGTGGATCTCAGTCTCCCGCTAACCTGTTTCAGCTCCATCTGAGCCCTGGATACATCAAAGGCTGGCTTGTCCTCGACCCAACTCCCACACCACGCAGACACACACTTTTACTGGGCTGTTTTTACGGGAAACCAGGCCGGATGTTTTCTTACTGGTTGTTAGTTTTTTGTCCCTCCCCCGCCATGCATCTACAAGACAAGTCACCACTTTGGACCCATTGGAGGTTTCGCAACGCCTAGAATTGTTTATGCCAGACAGATCCTAGCAAACAAAGCATGCCTTCATCCGTCCATCCTTCAAGGTTTGTGTATTTTCTCATGGTCTTTCATTTAAAACATGCACTTTCGTTGACTCATATCCTAACCCCCCCCCCCCCCCTTCCCAGCCATTGTGTTTTTAAGCAAATTACATGCAAAAACGTTTTTTTTTGTTGAAGTCGATGAAAAACAGAACCGATACCTCTGCCTCTCTCTCTGTCCCCTCGGATGAGCGAGGCAAGTAAATAACGAGAGGCGCTCAGATCCAGCCGAGATCAAGCGCCTGCGCCTCCAGTGGTTTTCTAATTACAATGGAAGCGGATACATTTCCACTTTTAATATGGGATGGATGTCCCCGAGGAGACATGGGATTATGACAAAGCAGAACCAGAGGAAGTCGGAAGAGAGAAAGAGCGGAGGAGATGTGATCTGCCGGAGCGAGGACTGAGGAGACGCATGAGTTGTGTTGAATGAAGGATACCATTGCCAAGCACCACAGGCCTTCCATCTGTATTCTATCTCATATGTCACATGCAGTCCTCTGGTGTACCATTCAACAAACACTTAACCAGTACAGGTAATGGTCACAGCAAATTGACCGGCCTTCGGGTGCTTGAGTGTAATAAAACTTGACAACCTAATGATCGCTGAAAAAGGGCACATTGTGTTATTGGGTTCTTCAGAGGCTGGCTGGGAAGGTTGCTCTAGCAGCTAGTGTGCCTACCAAATGCCACCCTATCCCCTATATAGTGCACTACTTTTGACCAAAGCGCAATGGGCACTGGTCAAAAGTAGTGCACTATATAGGGAATAGAGTGGCATTTGGGATGCACCCTGGAGTCTAGCTAGTATCCTTGAGTTTAGCTGTGTTTTGCTCAATGGATTTTCGGGTCTGTAGAGAATTTATTAGAAAAATACAAAGACATAAGCTGTGTTCGAATACCCATACTAACATACTGTATACTACATACTTAATGAGTATATACTACGTACTATATACTATTAGTTAGTTGTATTATACTGTAAACAAACGGTATCATTTCAGTTGAGCATACTAGAGCTTCACCTGTCTGTCTACCGGAAGTTGATGCTGTTGCTATGCAACCTCTTGCTAGCTTGTTAGCATAACACATGTCTAGCTAGACATTTTACAATTTCGGGTGTGTTCGTAAATTCGATCAGACGAGAGTGCTCTGAAATCGGAGTAGATAGCCAGAATTAACAATGTCCATTGAAAAGCACAATGACTATACCACTTAGCTAATAAGGATGTGAATAATCAAGTCAATAAACATTGGGTAGTTAGTTAGATAGCAGATAGTTAATATACTGTCTGGCAAGTTCGATGTATTAGTAGCCATCTTAGTTAGGTAACTAGCTAACATACCAGTACATACTGCTGTAATGCTATGCGGTTCGTAAGGATAGCGTAGCTAACAAATTGGCAGCCAACATCAAGTGTAACGCAACTTATTTGAAAAGTCATTACTTTATTACATTGCTCAACATTTTCTTAACATTTGTCATTAGCTACAGTAGTTCAATGAATTTGTTATTCGCTCTCATCGGGCCTCGGCTCATTATTTTCCGCTATTTTCTTCAAATCTGAAAACCTTGAAGCCACTCCCAATTTTTGAAGAATTGCATTAAGTGCCCTAAAAGCACAGAAATATTGTCCTCTGCGTGTGTACTTCGTATGTTGGCGAATTTAGTACGACACCCGTGAACCTTTGTCACACTAACTATATCCATACTATGACCAACAAGCATACTATATACTCAATTCATGTCACAAGTAGTACAGTTGGTGCGGTTAGTAAGAGTATTCCAACACATATCAAGTTAAAGAAGCATTCCATGTTCCTTGTTCCGTTTGGTGAATAAAATGATCCTCCTTGTCCCTTTGGTAATGAGTTTAAAATACATGTATAGATGGCAATAACACAGTTTACACACATAGGACAAGGTCACCAATGGTTGTATTTCCCTTGTAACATTAATGGTGGCCTTTTAGTGACATTTCAAATAATCACAGCCGATTAAGTCCTCCTCCTCCTCCTCACTCCTTTCCCCCTTTTATTTTTTTCTCCGTTAATATTTTCACTCTGTTTATTCTGTCATTCTCTTTCTCCTTCTTTCATTGCTTCATTCTATACGTGTTAATGTGCCAATTCCTCAGTGGTTTATTGCATTTGTGGAATGATTTATCTTCCCCTTATAGCTGTGGTTTGGAATAATGCATATGTAATAGCTGATGTAATTCTTGTTTGCGGTTATGTCCCTTC
Organism: Oncorhynchus mykiss; assembly: GCF_013265735.2. Taxonomy (NCBI): domain Eukaryota; kingdom Metazoa; phylum Chordata; class Actinopteri; order Salmoniformes; family Salmonidae; genus Oncorhynchus; species Oncorhynchus mykiss. Next base: position 32,688,782 of record NC_048582.1, read on the forward strand.
TGTTATGGGCAACAACAAAAGAAGGCATAAAGAGGGTAATTTAGGTAATTTCACAGAGATTTGCATGTTTTTGTGAGAGATTTCACAGAGATACGCTTGGTTTTGTGTGAAATTTCACAGAGATATGCTTGTTTTTGTGAGAAATTTCACAGAAATACGCTTGTTTTTGTGATAAATCTTCTAAAAATAACAGAAATTTCGCATTAAAATGAAAAGCGTATACTAAAATAGGAAAATACTACATGCCATGTCTCAAAATAAATATCTATCTTACCTCTATATTGTTTTGTGTCCTCAGGAATCGAGACGAAAGATGACCGTCTTAATTCTCGCACAGCATCCAGCCTAGCTGGCGTAATGCTATTTTCCAGATTTTTGACCACTTTTTTTTTCTGGCCTACATCGATTTAGTCACCCTAATTTTGACCATCCTACAAGGGTAAAAACTCCAGTTACTTTTGAACAGATTATGATCGTACATTTCTTAGAGGAGTATCTACACAATTAACGTATTGTTTTAACCATTGGTCAAAATACGTGATTTTGTTTGGACACCCTATTGAATTGCACGCACATGCCAGATCACCTGGAAGATGTCAAAAGTGCATATGTTGCACAAAGATAAACACTTGATCTGCAGGTTATTCTAGAGTGCCATTTCTTCAGCTTCCTATGGTTACCCAGTACATCAAGGGTGTGTCCCAATTGACACCCTATTCACTATAGTGCATTACTTTTTACCAGAGCCTCATGGGCCCTGGTCGAAAGTAGTGCACTATATGGGTAATAAGATTCCATTTGGGACGCAACCCAAGTCAAGGCTCACTGATATGAATGTGGCTCTACATAGTGCCTTTATTCGCCGAGGACAAGACCACGATTAATGTAGTCTTCTGCTTGTTGTCAGAATTGCACAACCGTCCTCTCATGGAAAATCTACATTTTAGTTTGAAACACAAGGACCTGTTTTTGTTTTTGGGTGGTGGTGTGGTTCCAGACGGATGTGTTTAGATTTTTTACAATTTTACCATTGCCAGATGTTTGCAATGTGATGAGGATGGTGTGTTTCTCCTAACTGCTAGACTATCAAACTGTTTGTGACAACATGGCCCTCCCAGAGCTGGTCAGGCTGGACTGGAGAATCATGTTCATGCAACTATTTGTCTCTCTTGAATGCCTTGACTGGTTAACTGGCCTTGTTGCATTAGCACAATCTTGTCAGCTGATTACATTTGTGCAGTCAAGCTTGTGCTAATTGCACCACCGTTCATGGAGCTACTATAAATTCAATCAAATCCAGTTGCATTTGTCACATGCTTTGTAAACAACAGGTGTAGACTAACAGTGAAATGCTTAGTTACGGGCCTTTCCAAACAACGCAGAGAGAAAAATAGAAAAATAATATAAACAAATTATAACACACTGAATAAATACACAATGACTAACGATAACTTGGCTATATACACAGGGTAACAGTACCGAGTCGATGTACAGCTTTCCGAAGTAATTGAAGTAGATATATACATACAGAGTGCCTTGTGGTTAGCGTTGGGCCAGTAACCGAAATTTTGCTGGATCGAATCCCTGAGCTGACAAGGTAAACATCTGTAGTTCTGCCAATGAGCAAGGCAGTTAACCCACTGTTCCCCGGGCGCCGAAGACGTGGATGTCGATTAAGGCATCCCCCCTCAAATGCGGAAGACACATTTCAGTTGAAGGCATTCAGTTTTACAACTGACTAGGTATCCCCTTTTCCCCTTTCAGAAAGTATTCAAACCTCTTAACTTTTTCCACATTTTGTTGTTACAGCCTGAATTTAAAATGTATTAAATAGATTTAGTTGCACTGGCCTACACACAATACCCCATAATGTCAAAGTGTAATTAAGTTTTGAGAAATGTTTACAAATGAATTAAAGGGGAATTTCACCCTGGGGGAATCTGGTCTTGTTGTCATCATGTCTGAGGCATCTCAAGGTCAGTAGGAGGGTGGTGGTGGTGGTGGGGGGGGGGGGGGGGGGGGGGGCTGAAAATAAATGTAGTACTGCTTTGTGACATTTCGCAAAGGCTCTATGTTATACTGAGCGCACTATACGTTTTTGTCCGTGTAGATAAAGGTTGTCCTTGTTCGATAGAGTCATTGGACATCTTTCAGCGATGTTCCTATCAGCGGATTCATTGCTGAAAGACAACTCGTTTGGGCTGTTGCTTTGTGCTCTGGCACCATGCTTTCCCTAAGGCTTTTTTGAAAGGGAGGCAGACACTTAGCGCAAAACTGAAAGAACTGACCAGGCCACAGTGGCTTCAAGTGATTCCTCTCATCAACGCAAATTCGAAGATTGACCAACCTTACCTTGGCAATGCTGCCTTTGGCCTCGATTCGTGGAAACAGGAGTCTCATAAAATGTTGGTGTACAGTTGCAGGTGGTCCGTTTTAATTGAGTAAATACACATTATTTTGCTCCATGAAGTAATTCACCAATGTGTACGCTGCCATCTTGTCTATTTCAAGTCTTCTCTCGTTGATCGAGACAGGTGTCTGTCATCATGGCATGCAGCCCTTTGGGGTGGACACTCACCTGTCTCGATCAATGAGAGAAGACTTTAAATAAATAAGATGGTGGCGTACTCTGTTGGATTACTTCATGGAGAAATAAAGTATTTATTTTAATAATGGAGCATTTTCGAAATGTAAACGGACACCCTGCAACTGGACACGGACATTGAGACTCCCGTTTCCATGAATCAAGGCAGGATCGCCGAGCTAAAGTTGGTCAAAAATTCTCTGTGCTACACCAAACAATAGTATCCTGTAAATTCCAGTAAAGGATACCAAAAATCTTTGTTTAAATCACATGATCTGTTTAACAATCTGTAGCGACAGTTCTCCACACTTTACGACACCTGAGACACACTGTGTATTTTTACCATATAACATTCTTGTTAAATATTCGGTTATTTTTGAATTAGCATTAAATATTATACACTCCACTGTATTTTATGTTTAGACAAATAAACATTATTTGGATGTACAGTATCAGAATATCTAACATCTGTTTGATGCTACAGAGCCCTGTATATATTCTGTGAATCCATAAAGGCAGACACATTTTGTGCAGAGCTTGGGGTTGGAAACACCTAGTGGAATCAGAGTATGTACCACCTATAACAAAACACACAACAATACACAATTTTACCACCCCACTAATTGTATTGATCTCTGATAGACTGGCTAGCTTAGCAGACCTAACATGGACATTTTAATATTATCAGCTTGCTGATGGCTAATTAGCGTCACAACATTTCTATCCAGCTGAGAACCAACTAACCAACCATAGACAATTTACACACATTTACACACATGCAGCCTCCTAATTTGACTTGCTGATGCATCTCCCCAGACCATAGAACAGTAGTTCACCTGACTTCCAATTAATGCTTGGGTTGTTTGTTTAAGAATCTTTCCCTGTAAATATTCTGATCATGCATGCAGTTATTATTATTATTATATATATATTTTTTTTTTATTTTTTTTTTTACATAGATCAGTTATTTGAGACAACTATGACAAGCAGTTGTCTAGCTGCATCCCTAGTAGTTTGGTTTCTGCCACTTCCTCAATTTGTACTTCCTCAATACTTAATTGCATCCCATATTGTGTTGGCCTTTTCCTGGTGGAACAGACCAAGATAACCTTGGTTTTCTTGGCGTTCAAAACTAGTTTGTTCTGGCAAACCCACTCCCTGATATTTCCCAGATCTACTTGTAGAGCTTGCTGTACTTGTTGAACCGATTGTCTTGCTGTATAAATTGTAGTATCATCTGCAAATACAGTAGCTTGAGTGTCAGATGAGGCATAAGGAAGGTCGCTGGTATATATTAAGTAAAGAAGTGGCCCAAGGCAGCTGCCCTGGGGTATTCCACAGTTTAAGGGGAGGGGAAGAAAACCCATTGATATAGGCAGACTTTTTTCCTGTTAGTTAGCTATGACTGTACCAAATTCAATTTTGCCTCTTTAATAATGCAATAATTTATCAACATTATTTCATGATCCACTAAATCGAATGCTGCACTAAAATTTTAAAATATTACACCCACAAACCTGCCATTATCCATAGCATTGGGCCACTGGTCTGTCATGTCAACCAATGCAGTGGTAGTGGAATGTTTTTGTGATAAGCATGATGATTGTCTGTGATCAGATCATGCTTTTCCATATATTCCCATATTTGTCTACTCCCAATACCCTCCAATATCTTACTGAGTGAATGGAGTAGACTGATTGGTCAACTTTTGGCAAGAGTAATGGGTTCTTTGCTGTCTTTTGGGAATGGGCACAGTTTAGCATGCTTCCATACATTTCCCCTTTTCCAGTGACCAATTAAACACGTATTTCAGTGGAGTTGCAATCTGGGGAGCATCATAGCAAAGTAAAAAATAGTTCATAATATCATAACCTGCAGATTTACCATTGGGTAATGACTTCAATAGGTTTAACAGCTTCTCCACCCGTACCAATGGTAGACTAAAAGAGCAGTTTCTTTTGCTCATAATTTGATCATCAATCCATTGGACAATTACTTGTTGGGATGAATGAGTGTTTACATTATCTCTCAATTAATTTGTTTTCTTTGTAAAAAAATATCTATAAATGATTTGCAGGTTTTGTTATTGTTCTCCCGTCAACCTCCACACTAGATGGGCATGATGAGATAGATGTACCAAGTAAGCCCTTAACTGTATTCCATACCTTTTTTAAATCATTTTTACAATCAATAAAATCATTTTAGTAAAATAAAGTTTATTTTATTGCGATTTAATTTAACTGCATAATTACGTAGTGTTACGGCTTCTAGGTGTAGTGGGTGGAGGAGTCAGGCGCAGGGAGCAGGTTAGTTCAGAACGTGGATCTTTATTTCAAAGACAGTGAAAACGGACATGCCAAACACAAGGGCGCATAAAATACCCAGTCCAAACAAACAGGACTAAACTGTCTGGAAAAATAGAATCCACAAATAATCCAACACCATGAACAGAAAACAAGCCCGCACAAAAGCCGGCGGGCCTAGTGCCCTTAAATAGCCCACAAACAAAACTAAACTCAAAACAGGTGTAACCAATCAGACCAAACTAACAGAAACAAAAAAGGGAATCGATGGCAGCTAGTAGGCCGGCGACGGCGAACACCGAGCGCCGCACGAACAGGAAGAGGCACCATCTTCAGCGGGATTCGTGACACGTAGTGTTCAATAATTCTGTTCATCAATTAATGCTCATGAGAAGTGATGTGATACCATTGTTTTCTCTCTTCACAACAAAACGGAAGGTTCTCGATTAGAGATAACGTAACGTTAGCTGGACTAGCTATATTTGCTAAGTTAGCTGACGTTACAGTCCTGTATTGAACTTTGAAAGCCATCAGCTAAATCATATAGATAGATATCTTTTGGCTACACACTGTCATTCAATTTAGCTTATGCCATGGTAGTCACTGCTAGACTGGTAGCTACTTCAGCAGAGTAAACATGTTTTTGTATTCGTTCTTTGACTAATGTAAGCTAGCTAAGAGTAACTCAATCTGGTAGCCATCACTCTGTCGCAGCCGGCCGCGACCGGGAGGTCCGTGGGGCGACGCACAATTGGCCTAGCGTCATCCGGGTTAGGGAAGGTTTGGCCGGTAGGGATATCCTTGTCTCATCGTGCACCAGCGACTCCTGTGGCGGGCCGGGGGCAGTGCATGCTAACCAAGGTTGCCAGGTGCAGGGTGTTTCCTCCGACACATTGGTGCGGCTGGCTTCCGGGTTGGATGCGCGCTGTGTTAAGAAGCAGTGTGGCTTGGTTGGGTTGTGTATTGGAGGACGCATGACTTTCAACCTTCGTCTCTCCCGAGCCCGTACGGGCGATGAATCAAGATAGTAGCTACTAACAATTGTATACCATGAAATTGGGGAGAAAATGGGGTAACATTATTATTATTTTTTTAATAAAATAAATTTGAAATAAAAATGAATAAATACAAATAAATTGGAAGGTTGTGCAGGACTATGGTAGATGAAGGAATCAATCTATCTTTTCAGACTGCTAGAGTATGTATCTGGTCTGTCTGTTTGTAACAGTGTGCTATATGTGAAAATGTGTTCGTATTATAAATTGTATTTTAATGTTGAAGGCTCTTGGAAGATTAGTCCAAATGGGGACTAAAAGAGATCCTAATAAAATCCTAATAAAATTAAAATAAGCTGTCGCCTAAATGGATTCAGCTTGAAAGTCCCTCTGATCATCTTTGGTCGCCGTAAGCATCACTATTGATAGCTAGAAAACACTGGCAGAAAGGTAGAACTGGAAGGCTTGTTTGTAATTTGTAATTCGCACAGCAAGACAGAACACCACATGGGCATGATGACAAATGTTAGTGAAACACAAACTTATTCAAAAAAAGCTGAATTGAGAAGTTCTGAGATTACTGTGTGTTGGACTTTTGAAGTAAACAATGCCATGAACCAAGTCTGTGGGCATGCCCCATCTACCTAGCTGTGCAGTATCTGTATTCGCTATGAATGCTGGACTTTGTGGTTCACTATGAGCAGACGAATACACAGGAAGTCCAAACTTCCTGATTCTACCAGTGAAATGAAAATGCGCTTGTTTTAGCTTGTGGTTTGGATAATGTTGATGTCTGTGACAAAAATGTAATGTTGTTAATATAGAAATGACTATATGCCGTGGCAGAGCCAGGGTGAAATTCCCTTTAAAAATTAAAGCTGAAATGTCTTCAGTCAATAAGTATTCAACCCCTTTATGGCAACCCTAAATAAGTTCAGGACTAACACTTTGCTTAACAAGTCACATAAGTTGCATGGACTCAATAATAGTATTAAACAATAGTTTAACAATAGTGTTAACATGATTTAGAGCTAAGCACAGGCAAAATCCTAGAGGAAACCTTGTTCAGTATGCTTTCCAATAGACACTGGAAGACAAATTCACCTTTCAGCAGTACAATAACCTAAAATACAAGGCCAAATATACACTGGAGTTGCTTACCAAGCAAAACGACATTCCTGAGTGGCCTAGTTACAGTTTTGATTTAAATCGGCATGAAAATGGCTGTCTAATAATGATCAACAACCAACTTGACAGACCTTGAAGGATTTTTGAAAGAATAATGTGCAACGATTGTACAATCCAGGTGTGCAAAGCTCTTAGAGACTCACAGCTGTAATCGTTGCTAAAAGGGATTCTAACATTGACTCAGGGTTGTGAAAATCTTAAATAGATGAATTAAATGAATTAAATATTTCTGTATTTCATTTTCAATACATTTGCAAACATTTCAAAAAACATGTTTTTACTTTGTCAGTATGGGGTATGATTTTCAATTCAGTCGGTAACAACAAAATGTGGAATAAGTCAAGGGGTATGAATACTTTCGGAAGGCACTGTAGGTAGGGGTAAAGTGACTAGGCAACAGGATAGACAATAAACAGCAGCAGCAGCATATGCGACGTGTCAAAAGAGTTAGTGCCAAACGGATCAATGCAGATAGTAGCTATTTGGTTAACTATTTAGCAGTATAATGGCTTGGGGGTAGAAGCTGTTCAGGGTCCTGTTGATTCAAGACTTGCATCGGTACCATTTGGCGTGTGGTAGCATAGAGAACAGTCGATGACTTGGGTGGCTGGAGTGTTTGACAATTTTAGGGCCTTCCTCTGACACCACCTGGTATAGAGGTACTGGATTTTGCATGGACCCTCAGCTCCTCCAAAAGTTCTACAGCTGCACCATTGAGAGCAGTGATGCACTGGGCCGTACGCACTACCCTCTGTAGCACCTTCTGTTCGGATGCCAAACAGTTGCCATACCAAGCGGTGATGCAGCCATTCAAGATGCTCTCAATGGTGCAGCTGAGGGGGAAGAGGCATTGTTGTGCCTTCTTCACGACTGTGTTGGTGTGTGTGGACCAGAGGTGGGACCAAGTCATTGTTTTACAAGTCACAAGTAAGTCTCAAGTCTTAGCACTGAAGTCCGAGTCAAGTCTCAAGTCAAGACCATCAAGTCTCAAGTCCTAAACTTTGAGTTTTGAGTCCTAAAGAAGTCATAATGTGCTCTTCACCAAATGTAATTCCATTTCATATTTTTAACAAGATTAATAGTTAGTATATTACATTTACGCAAATCATGAATGATTTTAATAATATCTCTATATTTATTACTTTCCAAATAAATACATGGGTAGCCATGAGAAAGACACCCCCCTCCCCCCCCCCCCCCAATAGTGATGACTATAGAGGACTGCCTAGCCAGTTGTAGCTCAATCTTGGGTGCAATGATTACGTTCCCGCACTGACTGACTGTGTGGAAGCTCATTGATTTAACGTTCATTTAGCCAACATGCTACACTAGTAAAGTTATAAATTATATAGCTGTTGGCTATATTGGCCCTGACTTACCGTTCTTTGTGCAGCTTCAAATGCCAAACAAAGTTGGAAATTGTTGCGCCTCCGTCTGTAATTTTCTTTCCACATGTTTTGCAAGTTGCAATCCGTTTTTTGTTGATACAGCGTAGTCTTTATATCCGAAAATAATAATTTTGGGTATCATTCCAAGGGCTCCACCTGAATTCACGTTCTTCTGCACTGAAACGCACAACTTTTTCTCAGCTGGCACAATTTGATTAGCTGCTGTCCGGTTCAAACTGTAATCCATTATATGAAGAGTTGATGCGCTGCACACTTTTTTTAATAGCACCAATATTTGGGCTTGGGGAGGGTATCAAGTCAAGTCATAAGGCTCAAGACCAAGTCAAGTCATAAGTCATTGGTGTTAAAGTCAAACTCGAGTTGCAAGTCATCATATTTGTGACTCAAGTCTGACTCGAGTCCAAGTCATGTTCATTTTTTAGTTATGTGGACACAAGGATCTTGAAGCTCTCGACCTGCTTCACTACAGCCCCGTCGATGTGGATGGGGGAATGCTCGGCCCTCCGTTTCCTGTAGTCCACAATCAGCTCCTTTGTCTTGATCACGTTGAGGGAGAGGTTGTTGTCCTGGTACCACACTGCCAGGTCTCTGACCTCCTCCCTATGTCGGTGGTCAGGCCTACCACTGTTGTGTCGTTAGCAAACTTAATGATGGTGTTGGAGTCATGCGCTGCCACACAGTCGTGGGTGAAGGGAGTACAGGAGGGGACTAAGCACACACACCTGAGGGGCCCCGTGTTGAGGGTCAGCATGGGGGATGTGTTGTTACCTACCCTTACCACCTGGGGGCGGCCTGTCAGGAAGTCCAGGATCCAGTTGCAGAGGGAGGTGTTTAGTCCTAGGGTCCTTAGCTTAGTGATGAGCTTTGAGGGCACTATGATGTTGAACGCTGAGCTGTAGTCAATGAATAGCATTCTCACATAGGTGTTCCTTTTGTCCAGGTGTGAAAGGGCAGTGTGGAGTGCAATAGAGATTGCATCATCTGTGGATCTGTTGGGGCGGTATGCAAATTGAAGTGGCTCTGAGGTTTCTGGGATAATGGTGTTGATGTGACCTATGACCAGCCTTTCAAAGCACTTTTTGGCTACAGACGTGAGTGCTACAGGTCGGTGGTTATTTAGGCAGGTTACCTTAGTGTTCTTGGGCACAGGGACCATGGTGGTCTGCTTGAAACACATTGGTATTACAGACACAGACAGGGAGAGGTTGAAAATGTCAGTTAAGACACTTGCCTGTTGGTCAGCGCATGCTCGGAGTACACGTCCAAGTAGTCCTGTATTGACGCTTTGCCTGTTTGATGTTTCACTGGAGGGCATAGCGCGATTTCTTATAAGCTTCCGGTTAGAGTCCCGCTCTTTGAAAGCAGCAGCTCTACCCTTTAGCTCTGTGCAAATGTTGCCTGTAATCCATGGCTTCTGGTTGGGGTGTGTACGTACAGTCACTGTGGGGACAACGTCATCAATGGACTTATTGATAAAGCCAGTGACTGATGTGGTGTACTCCTCAATGCCATCGGAAGAATCCCGGAACATGTTCCAGTCTGTGATAGCAAAACAATCCTGTAGTTTATTATCCGCTTCATCTGACCACTTTTTATAGACCGTGTCACTTGTGCTACTTGCTTTAATTTTGGCTTGCAAGCAGGAATCAGGAGGATAGCATTATGGTAAGATTTTCCAAATGAAGGGCGAGGGAGAACTTTATACTCGCTGTTCTCTGTGTGTGGAGTAAAGGTGGTCTAGAGTTTTTTTCCCCTCTGTTTGCACATTTAACATGCTGATAGAAATGAGGTAAAACTGATTTATGTTCCCCTGCATTAAAGTCACTGCCACTTGGAGCTCCACCTCTGGATGAGCGTTTTCCTGTTTGCTTATGGCGGAATTCAGCTCATTGTGTGCTGTTTTAGTGCCAGCATCGGTCTGTGGTTGTATGTAGACAGCTACGGAAAATACAGATGGAAACTCTCTAGGTAGATAGTGTGGTCTACAGCATATCAGGAGATACTCTACCTCAGGCGAGCAAAACCTTGAGACTTCCTTAGATATCATGCACCAGCTGTTGTTTACAACTATACATTGGCTTCTGCCCCGTCTCTTACCAGAGGCTGCTGTTCTACCCTGCCGATAGAGCGTATAACCCACCAGCATTACAGTTTTTAATGTCCTGTTGGTAGGCTATACTTGCTTTCAGTTCGTTCCATTTATTTTCCAGCGATTGAACGTTGGCTAACAGTACAGATGGCAAAGTCAGATTAGCCACTCATCACCTGATCCTCACAAGGCACCCCGATCTCTTTCTGCAAAATCTCAGTTTCTTTCTCCAGTGAATGACGGGGATGAGGGCCTGTTTGGGTGTTTGGAGTATATCCTTCCCGTCCGACTCATTCAAGAAAATTAGTTGTCCAATTCGAGGTGTGTAATCGCTGTTCTGATGTCCAGAAGCTATTTTCAGTCATAAGAGACGGTAGCAGCAACATTATGTACAAAATGAGTTACAAACAATGCGAAAAAACCTACAAAATAGCACGGTTGGTTAAGAGCCAATAAAACGGCAGCCATCCTCTCCGGCTTCATTTTTTGACATCGACTGACCAGGTGAATCAAGGAGAAAGATTTGATCCCTTATTGATGTCACTTGTTAAATCCACTTCAATCAGTGTAGATGAAGGGGAGGATACAGGTTAAAGAAGGATTTTTATGCCTTGAGACAATTGAGACATGGATTGTGTATGTGTGGCATTCAGAGGTTGAATGGGCAAGACAAAAGATTTTAGTGCCTTTGAACGGGGTATGGTAGTACAGTAGGTGCCAGGCGCACCGGTTTGTGTCAAGAACTGCAACGCTGCTGGGTTTTTCATGCTCAACAGTTTCCCATATGATGAATGGTTCACCACCCAAAGGACATCCAGCCAACTTGATACAACTGTGGGAAACATTGGAGTCAACATGGACCAGCATCCCTGTGGAACTCTTTCGACACCTTGTATAGTCCATGTCCTGATGAATTGAGGAAAGTGTTCTTAATGTTTGGTATACTCAGTCTTTCGAGTCCTGGGCATTAGGGCCGGAGTAAGCACAATGTCCAGGGCTGCAGACTCATTGAAGTCCAAATCAAGGTTAGTGATCGCTGTTCTGATCTCCAGAAGTGGTTTTCAGTCATAGGAAATGATGTTGGAGACATTATGTACAACAACAAAAACACTGAATAATGGTCAGGTAAAACATCTGGTATCTTAGATTAAAGATGTGTGTGTGTGTGTGTGCGTATCTGTGACTGTGACTGCATGTGAGTGCTGTCTATGTGTTTGTGTGAGCACTGTATGTGTTTGTGACTAAAGCCCTCTTTACTGATTACTGAACCAGAGGCCAATGATCTGTTGTGATAGGATATGTACATGGGAGATCTTGTTGAATGTGGGCCTTCAGGCCTGTCCACAATGACACATAGGATGCTGTAGCAGAGCTCTTCTCTACTCATACATTGTGCATGCGCACACACACAAGCACACACATACACACAGTATACACAGACACATGCTCTAACACTTCTCTCAGAGAACAAAAAGCCAGTGCCTTGGAATTGTGTGCTATTGGCTGACCTGCCAGCTCTGTACAGATGCAGGATCTTAATTTGAGCCAGTTTGCTACAAGCAAGAAAATAATCCTACGGCAACAGGGAATGTGAAGTTATACATTTTTCGTTAGGGTAAATCAAGTCGGACATTTTTAAGTGGCAATTTCAAACGTTTTATGTTTTTTTCAACCTTCAATACACCACAAGTTCTCAGCAACAAAAGAGTGATTGAATTAGGATGATAGGGGAATTTCAATCATACAAGGCATAGATTACAACAGACATTTAAAAAAAAAATTAAACATAATTTGTCATCTTTCCTTCATCTGAGGACATACACATTTGAACCTTTCTATTAAATCACGGGGTCCATGGGAACAAACACTCGAGTTGTTATTTCATTACACTTGCCAAGCACACCGGCCAATGATTCTGTCGATACAAACCTGCTCATCTGATGGCAGAGAATTCAGAATTTCAGAGAAAAAGAGCGAGAGAAAGGATCATTATATGGTATGCTGTAAGTATCTAATTATCCTAGTTGTCCTGCATTGCTCCCTTCTCACACTGGAAATCAACCTCTTGGTTGTCAGAAAATAGCCCATGTTGTCATTAGTTTAGAGGCAGAAGGTCACATACAGTTGAAGTTGGAAGTTTTACATACACCTTAGCCAAATACATTTAAACTCAGTTTTTCGCAATTCCTGACATTTAATCCTAGTAAACATTCCCTGTCTTAGGTTAGTTAGGATCACCACTTTATTTTAAGAATGTGAAATGTCAGAATTGTAGCAGAGATAATTATTTATTTCATATTTTATTTCTTTCATCACATTCCCAGTGGGGCAGAAGTTTACATACACTCAATTAGTATTTGGTAGCATTGCCTTTAAATTGTTTAACTTGGGTCAAACGTTTCGGGTAGCCTTCCACAAGCTTCCCACAATAATTTGGGTGAATTTTGGCCCATTCCTCCTGACAGAGCTGGTGTAACTGAGTCAGGTTTGTAGGCCTCCTTGCTTACACACACGTTTTTAGTTCTGCCCACACATTTTCTATAGGATTGAGGTCAGGGCTTTGTAATGGCCACTCCAAGAGTTTGACTTTGTTGTCATTTTGTCACAACTTTGGAAGTATGCTTGGGGTCATTGTCCATTTGGAAGACCCATTTGCGACCAAGCTTTAAGTTGATTGATGTTGCTTCAATATATCGACATAATTGGCAATGAGATTGCGACTGTAACCTCATATAAATATCTTGGAATTTTAATTGATGACGGCCTCTCTTTTAAATTGCATATTCAGCAACTTACAAAAAAATTAAGCTGAAATTGGGATTTTATTTTAGGAATAAGGCCTGTTTTTCTTTTGAAGCCAGAAGGAGGCTAGTATCAGCTATGGGGATATTTTATATATGAATGCTTCCGCTCAGTGTTTGAGATCAATTGACACCCTTTATTTACCATGGCGCTTTGAGATTTATTTTAAACTGCAAAACCCTTACACACCACTGCACTTTGTAAACCAGTGTTGGCTGGCCATCTCTAGTCACTCGTAGGCTCAGTCACTGGTATACTTTTATTTACAAAGCCATTTTGGGTTTACTACCTTTTTATTTGGGTATTTTTATTGTTCAGAAATGTGGTGGGTACTCTCTTCGTTCGCTGGACTTTATCCTGCTAACTGTTCCAAATGTCCGAACTGAATTTAGTAAAAGGGCTTTTATGTACTCTGCGCCATCGTCTTGGAACGCCTTATAAAATACTTTTAAACTGGATGAACTTGTCCCGATTGGTGTTTTTAAATCACTGATGAATGATCTTGAGACTGATTCCCTGACCTGTCAATGTTTTTAATTTGCTGTTTTATGATTTTGTTATACTCTTGTGATTTCTATGGTTTTTACTAGATTACTTGTAGTTTTTCATGTTGTTTGTCTGTAATTTTGTAATGACTTGGTGCTGCCTATCTTGGCCAGGACGCTCTTGAAAAAGAGATTTCAAATCTCAATGAGCCCTTCCTGGTAAAATAAAGGTAAAATAAAAATAAAAAATCTATACATTTTCCTCCCTCATGATGCCATCTATTTTGTGAAGTGCACCAGTCCCTCCTGCAGCAAACCACCCCCACAGCAGGATGCTGCGAGAGAGAGGACCATTATATGGTATGCCGTGCTTCACAGTTGGGATGGTGTTCTTTGGCAAGCAAGCCTCCCCTTTTTTCCTCCAAACATAACGACGGTCATTATGGCCAAACAGTTCTATTTTTGTTTCATCAGACCAGAGGACATTTCTCCAAAAAGTACGATATTTGTCTCCATGTGCAGTTGCAAACCATAGACTGGCTTTTTTGTGGAGGTTTTGGAGCAGTGGCTTCTTCCTTGCTGAGCGGCCTAACAGGTTATGTCGATATAGGACTTGTTTTTACTGTGGATATAGATACTTTTGTACCTGTTTCCTCCAGCATCTTCACAAGGTCCTTTGCTGTTGTTCTGGGATTGATTTGCACTTTTCGCACCATAGTACATTCATCTATAGGAGACAGAACGCGTCTCCTTCCTGAGTGGTATGACGGCTGCGTGGTCCCATGGTGTTTATATTTGCGTACTTTTGTTTGTACAGATGAACGTGGTACCTTCAGGCGTTTGGAAATTGCTCCCAAGGATGAACCAGACTTGTGGAGGTCTACAATGTTTTTTCTTAGGTCTTGGCTGATTTCTTTTGATTTTCCCATGATATCAAGCAAAGAGGCACTGAGTTTGAAGGTAGGCCTTGAAATACATCCACAGGTACACCTCCAATTGACTCAAATGATGTCAATTAGCCTATCAGAGGCTTCGAAAGTCATGACATAATTTTCTGGAATTTTCCAAGCTGTTTAAAGGCACAGTCAACTTAGTGTATGTAAACTTCTGGAAGTGGGATACAGTGATTTACAACTGAAATAATCTGTCTGTAAACAATTGCTGGAAAAATTACCTAACCCGACATGCCAAAACTATAGTTTGTTAACAAGAGATTTGGCGAGTGGTTGAAAAACAAGTTTTAATGACTCCAACCTAAGTGTATGTTAACCTCCGACTTCAACTGTAAGTCACAGGGATCCGCCTAGGTGTGGCTTGGCGCTCAGCCGCAACCCGACGTGCTGTCACTTCTGTGAGGCCTCTTTGTCTTTGGCACATCCCTCAGTGTTGTGATTAGCTAAATTGCCCATAACTCACAAACACTTGTTTATAAAGGCTGACAGATGACACAGTCATTTAGCAGAATAAATGATCTGCCTGCCTCTGTTGTGAGCAGCGTGTCCGTGGAACGGGCTGCCTGCCTGCCCTGCTCCAGCCGAGCCCAGACCATCTGTGAATCACCCAGCAGAAGAGACCAGAGTGGACCCATGAGGGACAGAGAGAAAGAGAGAGAGAGAGAGAGAGAGAGAGAGAGAGAGAGAGAGAGAGAGATGGGAAGGTAGAGGGAGAGAGAGAGAGAGAGAGAGAGATGGGAAGGTAGAGGGAGAGAGAGAGAGAGAGAGAGATGGGACGGTAGAAGGAGAGAGGGGGACTGTGGTATTAAATAGAGAGAGTGAGTGAGACCTAGAGAGAGACCCAGAGACAGAAACCAGGGGTCAGAGATTAAGGCCGGGTTAGTAATTCAATTAAATTCAGTGGGAGTTTTTTTATGACTTACTGTAGCTCACATTTCGTGTGTCTGTGTTTTATCAGTTATTCTGAATAGAGCCTGTTGTTCCCCCAACATGCTGCTGTGATTCATCGTCGCCTAGAATGGACTTTGTCACAGTAATTAATGTAGCTCTCTGGATGGCAGTTGAAATTAGTCTTGTCTTCAAGGTCTAATTAAAAGGAAATTGTCAAACATATTCTGGGTCAAGTTTTCCGAACATGTAGCCATTCAGGAAAGCTTTTCAGGCATGACTGCATCATTAGAGGGCTCTTTCAGACTGACATTTTTTTTGCTATTGAGATTATAATTTTATTTCATTTCTCTAAGGCCATTTTCATTTGATAGCTTGTTTAGTAGTCTTATTAGTCAGCTACTTGACCCATTTTTGCCCGATGCACATTCTAGTCACTTGCCGTGGCCTGTTAATCCTGATGTCGCCGGATCACAATGTATTATTCCCCCTAGCAGTCCTGAATGTCCCTCATCTCCCTGCTTGTTGACCGCTGTAGCAACAGCAGCTCTGTCCTCATAAAGTCAGGCAATGGCCTTTGTCACGGCCCCAGGACGGCTCTAATGGGCCACTCCTCAGACAGACAGCAACTCTCAGAGAATCAGGTTCTGAACAATTAACCGTGAGCTATGGGGCTTAGCACCCCCACTCCATTGTAAGTGATCTAAACCCGTTAGACTGTGACAAACCATTAACAGGCTGCCAAGGCTTCTTTAAATTGCCTCAACAGTTTACATTGAGCTAGAGTGACTGAGTGTGTGTGAGTGTTTGCGAGTGTGTGTGTGTGTGAGTGTGGTGTGTGTGTGTGTATGTGTTTGTGCGTACGCTCATGCATGTGTGCTGTACACGCAGGTGTGTGTGTTATCAGACCACTTCGCCGACTCCATCCTTACATTAACACAGAGTTTTCAGTGCTGTTGAGTTGCTGAATTAGTACTGCCAAATTGTTATTAAGTAATTATCGGATAATGGCCAATTTCAGGGTCTTTTTAGGGAAATCTATCTAACCATTAAAATAACTGAGGTGTTCTCTCACATATCCGTCGTAAATACTGTAGATTGTTAGTGAAAATGGATACATAAGTATTATAATGCAATGGTGTGGGAAATTGACGTGTTTTCAATATACTACTAGGAATTTGTCCAGAATAATTTTGATTGTTTTCATTTGTCATTTGTATGATGTTACCTTTATCTTGGTTGTATCTATGCTTTATCAACTGATTTATTTCAATGATAATGAGTATTGTCTGATAAGCACTTATGAATGTGATATACAACTGCAGTAGAGGAAATTGCCTACCACCTGAATGAACAGTCTATTCAGCCCTTTATAAACTGGGTGGTTCGAGCCTTGAGTGCTGATTGGATGACAGCCGTGGTATATCAGACAGCATACCACAGCATGACAAAATATTTGTTTTTACTGCTCTAATTACGTTGGTAAACAGTTTATAATAGCAATAAGGCACATCAGGGGGTTGTGCTATATGGCCAGGGCTGTATCCAGGCACTCTGCATTGCGTTGTACATAAGAACAGCCCTTAGCCGTGGTATATTGGCCATATACCACACCTTCTTGGGCCTTATTGCTCAATTCATCCGCTGTATAGACTTTGGCAATTACACTGCAATTACTAATAGTGATGCACCGATATGACATTTTTGGCCGATACCGATTTCCAATATTTTCCTTGCAAAAAAAACCCAATACCAATACCGATAATAAATATTTTACATTTTTGCAGCCTTTTAAGCATTCTAGTGCAGTTAAATAGTTAACACACACACATGGATGTAGTGGTCTAAGGCACTGCAGCTCAGTGCAAGAGGTGTCACTACAGTCCCTGTTTTCGAATCCAGGCTGAATCACATCTGGCCGTGATTGGTAGTTCCATAGGGTGGCGCACAATTGGCCCAGCGTCGTCTGGGCCGTCATTGTAAATAAGAATTGTTCTTAAACTTCTTAGAGCTGCAATCACGTTAACGGGGTCGATATGACAACAGCCAGTGAAAGTGCAGGGCGCCAAATTCAAAACAAAACAAAAAAATCTCATAATTAAAATTCCTTAAGCATTCAAGTATTTTACACCATTTTAACGATAAAATTCTCATTAATCCAGCCACAGTGTCTGATTTCAAAAAGGCTTTATAGGAAAAGCACCACAAACGATTATGTTAGGTCACCACCAAGCCACAGAAAAACACATACATGTTTCCAGCCAAAGATAGGAGTCACAAATAGCACAAATAGAGATAAGATTAATCACTAACCTTGGATGATCTTCATCAGATGACACTCATAGGACTTCATGTTACACAATACATGTATGTTTTGTTTGATAAAGTTTATATTTATATAAAAACATCTGAGTTTACATTGCGCGTTATGGCGCGTTACGTTCAGTAGTTCCAAAAACATCCAGTGATTTTGCTGGATATATATCGGTTTACAGAAATACTCATCATAAATGGTGATAAAAATACAAGTGTTACATATGGAATTATATATATACTTCTCCTTAATGCAACCGCTGTGTCAGATTTCAAAAAAGCTTTATGGAAAAAGCAAACCATGCAATAATCTGAGAACGGCACTCAGAAAACATTTATATACAGTGCCTTGCGAAAGTATTCGGCCCCCTTGAACTTTGCGACCTTTTGCCACATTTCATGCTTCAAACATAAAGATATAAAACTGTATTTTTTTGTGAAGAATCAACAACAAGTGGGACACAATCATGAAGTGGAACGACATTTATTGGATATTTCAAACTTTTTTAACAAATCAAAAACTGAAAAATTGGCCGTGCAAAATTATTCAGCCCCTTTACTTTCAGTGCAGCAAACTCTCTCCAGAAGTTCAGTGAGGATCTCTGAATGATCCAATGTTGACCTAAATGACTAATGATGATAAATACAATCCACCTGTGTGTAATCAAGTCTCCGTATAAATGCACCTGCACTGTGATAGTCTCAGAGGTCTGTTAAAAGCGCAGAGAGCATCATGAAGAACAAGGAACACACCAGGCAGGTCCGAGATACTGTTGTTAAGAAGTTTAAAGCCGGATTTGGATACAAAAAGATTTCCCAAGCTTTAAACATCCCAAGGAGCACTGTGCAAGCGATAATATTGAAATGGAAGGAGTATCAGACCACTGCAAATCTACCAAGACCTGGCCGTCCCTCTAAACTTTCAGCTCATACAAGGAGAAGACTGATCAGAGATGCAGCCAAGAGGCCCATGATCACTCTGGATGAACTGCAGAGATCTACAGCTGAGGTGGGAGACTCTGTCCATAGGACAACAATCAGTCGTATATTGCACAAATCTGGCCTTTATGGAAGAGTGGCAAGAAAGCCATTTCTTAAAGATATCCATAAAAAGTGTTGTTTAAAGTTTGCCACAAGCCACCTGGGAGACACACCAAACATGTGGAAGAAGGTGCTCTGGTCAGATGAAACCAAAATAGAACTTTTTGATAACAATGCAAAACGTTATGTTTGGCGTAAAAGCAACACAGCTGAACACACCATCCCCACTGTCAAACATGGTGGTGGCAGCATCATGGTTTGGGCCTGCTTTTCTTCAGCAGGGACAGGGAAGATGGTTAAAATTGATGGGAAGATGGATGGAGCCAAATACAGGACCATTCTGGAAGAAAACCTGATGGAGTCTGCAAAAGACCTGAGACTGGGACGGAGATTTGTCTTCCAACAAGACATTGATCCAAAACATAAAGCAAAATCTACAATGGAATGGTTCAAAAATAAACATATCCAGGTGTTAGAATGGCCAAGTCAAAGTCCAGACCTGAATCCAATCAAGAATCTGTGGAAAGAACTGAAAACTGCTGTTCACAAATGCTCTCCATCCAACCTCACTGAGCTCGAGCTGTTTTGCAAGGAGGAATGGGAAAAAAATGTCAGTCTCTCGATGTGCAAAACTGATAGACATACCCCAAGCGACTTACAGCTGTAATCGCAGCAAAAGCTGGCGCTACAAAGTATTAACTTAAGGGGGCTGAATAATTTTGCACTCCCAATTTTTCAGTTTTTGATTTGTTAAAAAAGTTTGAAATATCCAATAAATGTCGTTCCACTTCATGATTGTGTCCCACTTGTTGTTGATTCTTCACAAAAAAATACAGTTTTATATCTTTATGTTTGAAGCCTGAAATGTGGCAAAAGGTCGCAAAGTTCAAGGGGGCCGAATACTTTCGCAAGGCACTGTATATCCGCCATGTTGGAGTCAACAGAAACGAGAAATAACATTATAAATATTCACTTACCTTTGATGATCTTCATCAGAATGCACTCCCAGAAATCCTAGTTCCACAATAAATGTTTGATTTGTTCGATAATGTCCATCATTTATGTCCAAATTGCTACTTTTGTTAGCTCGTTTGGTAAACAAATCAAAACTGACGAAGCGCATTCACTAGTTGCAGACGAAATGTCAAAACGTTCCGTTACAGTCCTTTAGAAAAATGTCAAACGATGTATGGAATCAATCTTTAGGATATTGTTTTACATAAATCATCAATAAAGTTCCAACCGAGAATTCCTTTGTCTTCAGAAAAGCAAAGGAACGCAGCTCCCTCTCATGTGAAATGTGCGTGACCAGCCTATGGCACTCTGCCAGACACCTGACTCATTCCCCTCTTATTCGGCTCCACTTCACAGTAGAAGCCTCAAACAAGTTTCTAAAGACGGTTGACATCTAGTGGAAACCTTAGGAAGTGCAACTTGACCAATATCCCACTGTGTATTCGATAGGGGCTGAGTTGAAAATCGACCAACATCAGATTTCCCACTTCCTGTTTGGATTTGTTCTCAGGTTTTTGCCTGCCATATGAGTTCTGTTATACTCACAGACATCATTCAAACAGTTTTAGAAACTTCAGAGTGTTTTATATCCAATACTAATAATAATATGCATATATTAGCAACTGGGACTGAGGAGCAGGCAGTTTACTCTGGGCACCTCTGGGCACCTTTTCATCCAAACTACTAATTAACTTGCCTAGTTAAATAAAGGTTACACACACACACCACACTGACTAAAAAGTAATTTTTGGGGCATTTACATATGTCACCATTACCAGTAAATCACAATCAAACCTATTTCTTTCACTTACTTGCTGTGCTGTTTCGTTGTTCATTTGTTCAGTAATTTCATTCTCAACCAGGATTTCTATGGAACTCCGTTTGGGTCTTTGCGTGTCAAAAAACACTATTTGATGTGTCAAATAACACTATTTGACGTGTCTAATAACACTATTTGACCAATCAGGACCTTATTATGACTGCAAATCACATAATAATAATAATAATAATTTTACGCGTTCCTGCATTTTTTCCGTAGTTATTACACATTACACACATTATTACACATTACACATTGATTGATCACTCGTATTTCAAATAATTTAACGCATTCATACATTTTTTACGTAGTTACTACACATTGATTACACTATCCCTCGTATTTCATATGTCACAACGATTCATCGATACGTATGCTATGATGCTGATAAAGTTGTCTCGCTCACCTACAGTGCTGCTCATGAAAAAAAAAGCTAGCTAGCTCATGGATGCAAACAATGTTCTTCCCCAAAAACATAGCAAAATGACAATCTGTTTCAGTAGCTAAAGTTAGCTAGCTAACTATATAGCTAGGGTGTCATCATCTGAAATAACCCTAAGTTATAAGACCGTTCTTATTTGATTAATGGTGGTCGGACCCATTTATGTGAAGCTAGCCACAATAAGGATTAGCCACAATAGTAGACTTCAAAATAAAAGTATGGCATAATTATACTATTTGTTTTAATTTGCATCACTGTCAATGATATACTTTTATTTTGAAGGCAAACAGCAAATTCCACTATTGTGCCTAATCCTTATTGTGGCTAGCTTCACAACACATAACCGGTTCGTTCGGGCCTCACTATCCAGATGAAGCTAGCTGACCGCTTATAACGTTAGTTTTGGGCAACAGGGTTAAATAGCTGGCAAGCCTTTTATTTTCAAGTTCATTTTCAATAGGTGAACAACAAGTGGCAACCTAGCTAACACTTACTCACAAGGATTCTTAAATCATTGCTAAGAATGAAAATGACTGCAGTTTCTACTGGTCATTGTTTTCAGGCTGGTCGTATTGGTGCTAGCTAGGTACCAAGCTAAAGCTAGCTACCCCAGAAGTTGTGGTCAAACAAATGATGCTTTATTACCAACGCGGTATTATAAACACATTGTTCGTTGCTGGTGTTTCCATGTTTGCAGACTTTTTATATACAGCTTTGACAGTGCTACTGTATCTTTTTTTGACAGCAAAGACCCAAAATGTATGTCGTGAAGCTAATAGCAGTGACGCTATTACTGTGTAACTCTAGTAGGGCAACACCTGACAAATAGTGCACTTGGTAGTGTGAACCGTTGCTCAATCAGTCGGCGAAAGCCAACATCATCCACGACAGAGAACGGTTGTTTGTTATCTTGGCTTTAATGGATTTCACCTTTTGAGTTGTCTCTCTGAAATGTTCTTACTCTTTCAAATGACTGCTGGACTTGTTGACTGCTTGATCCACACAGCAGACATTGTGGGCTAGGTTAGGAATGCTGTGTTGCACGTCTAGTGACATCGATTTTTAACATCGGCGTTAAACTGGACGTCGGGCCGATACCGATGTTGGCATTTTTAGCTAATATCGTCCGATTCCGAAATGTTCACTGATATATCGTGCATCCCTAATTACTACTACATATGGTACGCTGTTTATGTGTGCATTATAATTCATTTGATTAATTTAAGCTTGTTTCACAATAGGAGTGGTCACAGCAATCTATATCACAACCAACTTGTACTGCAGTACTGGTGAAAGTTGACACTTCTAGATGAATGTTTGGTGGATGTTCCACCTTAAAGGCATTTCCTGGTGTGACCATACGTTGGCGTTTGCTACTATTAAACATTAAAAGCCATCCACAGGAATGGGAGCCCGAGACCACACGAATACTCAGAATCGGCCAACCATCGAAACCCCATACGTTTAATTTCCTATTGCATAAGACCCGGCTTTGCAAATTCCTCGCTGTGGTGTTCCACGAATCTTCATTAATCTGTCACCCATGGTTGAAATGAAATGTTTAACACAATGGTGGATGTTTGTGGTGAACATGCAGCAGGATTCAACTAGGGGGATAGTGGGATCCTTGGGCAAAGAAATGAACGTCTTGTCTTCTTACTATTATGTGAGGCCTCAGCTTTACATGGGAGTAGTGTCACTTAGGCTGTGTTTACACAGGCAGCCCAAATCTGATCTTTTGCCAATAATTGGTCTTTTGACCAATCAGATCTTTTGCCCATCATTGGGCAAAAGACCAGAGTTGGACTGCCTGTGTAAACGCAGCCATATTGTGATATGTAATGGAGGATTTGAAAACACCTTGTCTGTGAAATTGTTGTTCAGTGGATCGTGTTGCACCTGTTTCTGTCTCTCTCTGTGATTAGTCTGTGACTAGGCTGAGCAGGGAACATAACTCATCTCGTAGCCAGGGTTGTAAATATTACCCCTTAATTCATGACAGTTCAGTCTGATCATGTCTGGTTCTAGACACACACACACACGGATGGGAGCGAGAACACACACTCACCGATGGATTTTCATATGTGAATTGAAGCTGCTTGGGGCTTTAGTATCAACTTAAAAACACCCAAAACATCTGTAAAACATTACCCCTGATTATTTGCTCTTTCAACGCAACCTAGAATATGAGCATAAGTGATGTTTGTACATGAACCTTCTGGAAATGAAAGAGCTGATAAGGTCTCCTCTCTAATGAAGTTGTGAGGCCACCAACGCACAGACACACACACACATGTACAGTACACACATGTACACACACACACACACACGCATGCATGCACACAGACATGCACGCATGGGAGCAGGAACACTCGCACTCACTCACTCACCCACTCACACACACACATAGACACACATTGCTCCCAGGCTCAGTTGTGTGATCACATCTGCACTTC
Source organism: Oncorhynchus mykiss (assembly GCF_013265735.2). Classification (NCBI taxonomy): domain Eukaryota; kingdom Metazoa; phylum Chordata; class Actinopteri; order Salmoniformes; family Salmonidae; genus Oncorhynchus; species Oncorhynchus mykiss. The sequence continues at coordinate 32,712,564 of NC_048582.1, forward strand.
CCAGCTGCTCTACTGTGTTCAGAGCTTCCAGCTGCATTGTTCTGGGCCTGTTCTGGTCTGTGGGTGGTGCCTCCCTCTCCAAGGACTGACTGATACAGACAGCATAGCGTGAGGGAAGCAGAGCAGGCGTTAAGCAACACACCTTGTTACTGTAAGTAATGACAAGGTCTTCAGCCATCTCGCCCCACAGCTGTGTCTGACTTCCTTTTGCTGGGGAAGCAGAGGAGAATGTAATGAAATGTACTTCAGCTGAACTATAGTTGCTGCTGGATCGTTTGTACTCTAGAAATGAGCTGAATTGTTGCAGGGAATTTTTTTCCATGATTCTCCACTTTCTTATTTTTGGACCTTCCACAATGTGTTGTTGTGGCACTATGAAATCACTTCTTCAACTAGTGTTGTTATGGGACAAGAGCTTGATGGTTCACTTCCATGTCGGCACACCACCATCACTGTACTCCTGACACATTATTGAACCTTTGGTTACCTCTGTGAAACATCAAGATCTTCAATGGAACCAGTGCCCAATTGTACAACCAAACCAAGTCCTAGGCTTACTACCAAAGCACACAATATTGACATGTGGGATTATGGAAACGTCTCAACCGCTCTGCAGTCTCCAGCAGAGATCCAGTTTGACGCAGACCTTGGTTCAAATACTATTTGAGGTCTTTCAAAATACATTGAGCGTTTGCTATAGTCTGCCTGTGGTGCCAGACGGCCAGGGTTTGCAGTTTTGTGACTATTCTATTGGTCCATTACGCCAGGTACTGTCAGCACAGATAACGTCGTTTGAAATGATTTAAAATTGTATTTGAACCCAGGTCTGGCATGTGTAGTTGTAATGTTGCCGCATTGCTCGTTTCAACGCAGCGATCGTTAGTTTGTTGTGTGAAAGGAAATGTAGAGCTTTGGTTTGTAGGAGACGTTCTGCTCCATTTACCAGCTCTCTTTGATGACTTCAGCAGCACTAATTATACAGGCGCCCGCCCGCCGCCGTCACCACGGATGCAATCTCTAAGTGCGTCACCCCCCCAACCTTTTACTCTGATATCTCAATGCATCGCTACGGAGTCGCTTACCAGCCTCCACAATGTCTCACTAGAATAATGCTGAACCTAGCCTATGTTTTATGATGGTGTTCTATGGAAATGGCTCTTGGGAAGGTATATAAAGGGAAGTTCACAGTTCACAGTAATATGTAACATACGTTTGGGTCTCCGTAGATTGCTTTGTCGTCTGATGTGATATCTCGGTAAGGTAAATAAATCCTTACATGAAAGCCAATGTTTCTCTGTAAAGGAATGCATGCTACTCGCCTGTAGTGTCAGATTCTATTGGGGCCTCAATTCATCGGGAAATATCACTGTTGAATTTTTTTACACGAGTGTACATTGGACTGGCTAATATTATAAGATGAACAGTTGTACTTTTAATCTTCATAGTCATGCATGCGCATATCTTTACATATTACATTTCAGTCATTTAGCTGATGCTCTTATCCTGAGCCACTTACAGTGAGATCATTCGTCGAAAGGTAGCTAGGTAAGACAACCACGTATCCCAGTCATAGTAAGGAAACCTTTCTTCAATAAAGCTGCGATTAGAAAAGTCCGTGCAAGTTAAAAAAACACGTGCGAATGTTAAGTGCAAGAAAGGCGAGGGTGTTCATTTATTATAGATTTTTTTTGCCATTGTTCTACCCAGACACAGACTGTCTCTGCTGGGCTTGATACTTTGCATGCAGACAATGAGACACAAGGGGAGTTTTGGTTTGTCGAGGGCTGGAATAAGGTTCTGCTCCATTTACCTTTCTGAAACATTTTCCCCTCAGAATGGGACTCTCTCTCTCGCTCTCTATTCTCATTCAACTGTGATGTTTTGTCATTCCACCTCATTCCAAAATGGCTTGACGGAGCTTTACCTCCTCACTGCTGTCCGCCCACTCCATCCTGGTCATTTCACAGCTACATTTCTCCACTTTATTCACTGTTGCCTTCAGGCATGTCTCAAGTAGCGAGGGAATGACCCCTGTCATTACCCCTCTCTTAATGGCCGTCGCCAACTGGTCAAGTTGCAGTCGGGAAGCCCAGCCTACTTCTACAATTTATCTTCTTAAAATTGATTTGAAACCTAACCTTAACCACACTGCTAGACTTATGCTTAAGCCTAACTTTAAATTAAGACCCTAAAGCAAATGTTTGTTTTCATACATTTGTACCATCTAACCAATTTTGACTTTGCAGCTTGACCATGTAGTGAGAACCTCTCTAAACCCCTGCTCTTTGTCTCTCTTCCCACCTGTCCATCTCACACCACCTCAGCCATGCCAGCCCCTGCCATGTCCCTAGCAACCTCACACACCTCCTATGACACTCTGAACAGAGTGCCCCTCAGGTTGCTTCATGGCTATTGGATTATAGGTTTTTGCCTCCAGCCTATGTGTGTTAAATTAGGATTAAGGTTAGAATTAGGGCAAGGAAATCTGATCCTGGAACTGTGCTGAATGGCACTTCACTCCTCGGCACATGGTGGTGTCAGAACAAACTGACCCTCACATACTACGGTCTCTCTGACTGCGGTGATACAGTACCTCACACAAACCCACAGCTGCAGGCCAGCTGACGTGACTCACATAAACTTACACAGACTGGATCACAGACTCTCGGACACACGCATGCACGTATGACGCAAGCACTCATGACACACACACACACACACACACACACACACACACACACACACACACACACACACACACACACACACACACACACACACACACACACACACACTCCCGCTCACACTCCGACAGCTTAGCCCCAGGCCTCCTTTCTCAGTACAAGATCGTTCATAACAGCTCAGGTTATTCTGAGAAGCTTCTAATCAGAGAACGAAAGAGAGGGAGTTCTAACTACAATAGTTACTCTACCTTTCATAGGTCTCAGGTTTCTTACTCGTTGGTGCTGGGAGACCTCCACCTTCTTCTTCTTGGCTTCCTTGGATGGCAGTAAATGAGTCATAGGAAGGGGAGTAATGCAGAACAACAACGTTGGGCACTCGCGGAGGTCAGGTTCTCGAGCTCCCAGTAGAACCTCTGTCAACGTCTGCAGTATTTTTCCACGAATTAAGAGGCCCTGTGCTGCTCCCCACATTCCCACCCCCTCTCCCATCACCCTTCCTTGGCTCGGTACCGGCCCTCCCTCGAATTCCAAGCATCTGGTCAGTTCTAGGAAACGCCTACGACCGTCAAATGGAAGGACATGGGAGCCTCATGTTTGTACCGAGCCCTGTGAATAATGTGTCACTCATAGAGAAGTTGTTGCTTGAGTAGCCGGGGAGTCTCGGTCTTGGTTGTCAATAGAGATCTTCTAGGAATTCTGGGGGAGTGTAGTAGTTTCTGTTCTGCTTTGACTCCCCACTCTTTGTAGCTTTCTATCTCATTCCTGTCTCTTTTCAGTGTGGATTCAGGGACATTAGTAGGATATTCCTCCCGAGTCAGATAAACAGGTCAATAAACTCAAAAGGGCAGGTAATTAAAGTATTTACGGAACACTCAAAAATCTCTGGCAATCAAAGAAAATATACAGTAACTTGCCATGTAATTTTACTTTCCCATATACATTTGCCTGTGAATGTAGCTATAATTTGGTACATTTTCTAATACCAATAAAACATGTTGACAGTGGCATTAAAGTCAGTGACCAAGGAGAGCGTTGCTATTAATGGTTGTCATCTGGGTTGTTTAGATGAGACTGTGATCACTTTGCACCATGGGAGAACCATCGACAGTGCATTCGCAAAGTATTGAGACGAGAGTATTGAGGAGTTTCTCCCATTTTTCTCTGCAGATCCTCTCAAACTCTGTCAGGTTGGATGGGGAACGTAGCTGCACAGCTATTTTCAGGTCTCCACAAAGATGTTCGATCGGGTTCAAGTCCGGGCTCTGCCTGGGCCACTCAAGGACATTCAGAGACTTGTCCTGAAGCCACCCCTGTGTTGTCTTGGCTGTATGCTTAGTGTCGTTGTCCTGTTGGAGGTGAACCATCGCCCCAGTCTGAGGTTCTGAGCGCTCTGGAGCAGGTTTTCATCAAGGATCTCTCTGTACTTTGCTCCGTTCATCTTTGCCTCGATCCCGACTAGTCTCCCAATCCCTGTCACTGAAAAACATCCCTACAGCATGATGCTGCCACCACCATGCTACACCGTAGGGATGGTGCCAGGTTTCCGCCAAACCTGACGCTTGGCATTAAGGCCAAAGAGTTTAATCTTGGTTTCATCAGACTAGAGAATCTTGTTTGTCATGGTCTGAGTCCTTTAGGTGCCTTTTGGTAAACTCCAAGTGGGCTGTCATGTGCCTTTTACTGAGGATTGGCTTCTGTCTGGCCATTCTACCATAAAAGCCTGATTGGTGGAGTGCTGCAGAGATAGTTGTCCTTCTGGAAGGTTCTCCCATCTCCACAGAGGAACTCTAGAGCTCTGTTAAAGTCACCATCGGGTTCTTGGTCACCTCCCTGACCAAGGCCCTTCTCCCCCGATTGCTCAGTTTGGCCAGGCAGCCAGCTCTAGGAAGAGTCTTGGTGGTTCCAAACTTGTTCCATTTAACAATGATGGAGGCCACTGTATTCTTGGGGATCTTCAATGCTGCAGAAATGTTTGTTTTGGTACCCTTCCCCTCATGGCTTTGTTCATGTCTATGACATGCACTGTCAACTGTGGGACCTTATATAGACAGGTTTGTGTGACTTTCCAAATCATGTCCAATCAATTGAATTGACCACAGGTAGACTCCAATCAAGTTGTAGAAACATCACAAGGATGATGAATGGAAACAGGATGCACCTGAGCTCAATTTCAAGTCTCATAGCGAAGGGTCAGAATACTTATGTAAATCAGGTATTTCTGTTTTAAAATTTTTATAAATTTGCAAAAAAAATAGCATGTTTTCACTTTGTCATAATGGGGTATAGTGTGTAGATTGATGAGGAGCAAATAATAATTGAATACATTTTAGAACAAGGCTGTAATGTAACAAAATGTGGAAAAAGGAAAGGGGTCTGAATATTTTTTCTGAATTTCTGAATTGTGTGTGTGAGTTCCAGTGTGTGCATGTACACGCCTATGTGTGTGAATCAGGGTGGGGAACCTTAGCATTACAAGGAGAAAAAACACCATCCTTCCATCCCTGTTGATTTCTCCATGATGAAACAGCTGGCTTCATGTCACCCCTGTCCTCAAAGTGACGTCAGTCCACTGATTCATCCCAGAGCCCCTATCAGTTTCGATACAGAACTGGCCCGTCCACATTCATCTGCACTCTTCCTTTTTGCTGTGAGGGAATGAAATACAGAGCAGAATATTTGGATGAAAGTTGGGCCTTATTTGCATACCCACCCACATAAGCAGTCTTGAGCCATTCCCTTATAAAACGTCAACATTAGTCCAGGGTATCTGCCCTGTTCTAAGTAGGTCTTGAGTCTCAATTGAAGTCCCGAACCCCTTATGGCACTAAAAAATGAGTTAACTGTTAACGTGTCAATCTTGAATAGTTATTTGTGAAGGTATGCACCAAGGCAGTAGATATGACCACACAAAATGTCAGACTGCTCCCCCCCACCCCCACCCTCTATCTTTCTTTCTCTCCCTCTCCATCCCTCCATTCGGTGAGTAACCCTGCCCTGCCAGTCCGTCTGTCCTGGAGCTGTAATCTGCTAATCCACAATCGATATCTGCCTAATCTCTTTTCCACAGATAAAAGCGGCCTTTCTGATAATTATGTTTTCTTCCACACGCCACAGCCCTTCTCTCTCTCGCTGCTTTGTTTCTGTCTGTGGGATGTTTGTATTGATTCAGTTTGCCCACTAACCTGCATGCCTGCTGCCCACATTCATGACCATGTATTCTACTGTAAACCAAACTACATGAGTTGAATGAGGACACAAATTGCTATTAGAAATCAATGTGCAAAATGTGGCATAATTGAGCTGGGACCTATTTTTTAAGTGATGCACTGAAAATCGTTAATTTGGTCTGAAAACGTCAATGTTAAAGTTTAATGAGGGGAAAACACCCTCGTGGGTTTGGTGTGTCTGTGTAAATTTTCCCTCAGAAACGGTTGTATTGCTTGACATACTGTATCTATCTATATATGTTTGTGCCATTTAAAATGCTTTGCATAACACATTTGTTTTCATAAATAATGCTACAGTTCCATTTCTCACCCTGAAGTCAAGGATCATTTTGATAATTGAGATGGCTGAAAACTGAAGCCCAGGAATTAGTGGACTCATAGGTTGAGCCACAGTCTGTGTGTGCAGCTGACCAAAGAGCAGACCAAAGAGAAGAACCTTTACCATCCTGCTGCTGTCCATTGGACTCCACTGTCATGCTTATAGTCCTCCGTAGTGGGTAGAGCCTGGCCCTTGTAAACGCCACGATAGTGGGTTTGATTCCTTGGACCACCTGTACATAAAATATATACACGCATGCCTGTAAGTAGCTTTGGATAAAAGCGTCTGCTAAATGGCATATATTTAAGCAATCAGGCTGAGGGGGTGTGGTATATGGGTGTGACATTTATTTCACATTGGTAACCAGTTTATAAAATATACTATAAACTGGGTTGTTCAAGCCCTGAATTCTGTGGGCCAGTATACCACGGCTAAGGCTGTTCTTAGGCACGACGCAACGCAGATTATAGCATCTAACGGTGTCCGTTTGTAGCTGGTAGTATATATAGAGAGTGATTTTTCCCTCAAGCACTCTTTACCCCAACACCACGTGATGTCTCTCTGCTCTGAACGGCCACATACTCTGCACATCTGATGTGGGTGGAAAGTGTTCTCTATGTTGTCTTTTCATAGTGAGAAGAGCTTAATTGGTCAGGTAGAATGTTCTATGTTGGGAAACATTGCTCCCTATGTCGAGGCAAAGCACCCAGAGTGGCTATTTAGAAGGATCTTAAGTCACGTTTGTATTTGAATGTTTTTCAGTGCTGGTCTCTCATGGTTACACAGAAAAACAAGTCTGTCTGCTTGCATTTAACAAGCACAATACATTTGCAATTTGATTTGTTATGATGTATCATCATTTCTATATTTCTTAATTCCATTATTTTGCTTTTAGATGTGTGTATTGTTGTGAATTGTTAGATATTACTGCACTTTTGGAGCTAGTAACACAAGCATTTCACTACACTTGCAATAACATCTGCTAAATAGGTTTATGTGACCAATACAATTTTAATGAATTTGATTTGATTTCAATTATACAGGATGTTGATATACTGTCACTACGGACAGTCTTTTACTTCCAAGAGAAAAGTGAATGCTTGAAACATACCTTTTCAGACTTTACCAATGAACCCGGAAGAAAAACCTACCGTTATCTTATAGTTTTATAAAGATATGGAGTAATATTCAAGGTTACTGATTGGTTCAGAAGTCAAATCAGACCACATTGATGAAGGAGAGTTTGAACCGGGCGTTAGGTCCTTTGGCAGCCAGTAGGGGGAATCGACTCCACAAGCTACAGCCTGCCTGCCGTACCCCTCTCCCCGCTCCTTTCTCTGGCTGTGGAAATACTGCAGCCCCCTGGTCTATGTCTGGATCTCTTTCTTGCTCGGAGCCGACTCAAGTCCCTCCTACCGGCTGTGGAAGGAGGAGGCAGTCAGCTCACATTGCAGGACGAGCCCCCTTTACCGCCCTGTTACAGTGTGGAAGAGAGAGAGAGAGAGAGAGAGAGAGAGAGAGAGAGAGAGAGAGAGAGAGAGAGAGAGAGAGAGAGAGAGAGAGAGAGAGAGAGGCAGGCTGCTGGGAGGAGTGACTGAGAGCGAAGCAGGCAAGAAGAAACAAGGAACACATTTTAGAAGAGCAGGAAAAGGGAGGATCGCAGACAGGAGACTCTCTGGATTGTCTGTCTGTTGGGCACCTGGGACACTGTCATTGTGCTTCTCATTATATTTTTTTCTCTCTTTTCCTCTGAACCAGTGGACCGGTGGAGATTCCTTTTTTTCTTGGTGCCATATCAATTAGGAGCTGGGATTGTTTCTGTGTAATCTGCTTTTCTCTGGCTGAACTGTTACACACTGAGATTGCTCCTGCCTGATACTGACTCTTCCCAAAGTGTATCTGTTAGCACGCCGCTGAGGATATATCCTGTGTCCGACAGTACAACACAGAGCAGCTGGGATATCAGACTACAGAGGAGAGAGAGAAAGAGAGAGAGAGAGAGAGAGCTGTGAGAGAGAGCAGCCGATTGAGCGACAGAGTGTGAGAGAGGTTGAAGCCGAGGAGCGAGGTAAGCTATAGCAAGACAGCTTAAATAGAAAAGTGATCTATCTATCCTCCCCCTTTTCCTTGTCTTTCCTTTTCTCCTCTCCCACACTGTCCTGTGCCAGCAATTTGTTCGCAGGACTGCCTAAAGCCACTGCCACCTGCTCCTCCTCATCCTTCTCCTCTTCCTCCTCTACCTCTCTTCTCACGCGTTACTATCCGACACCAGCCAGTGAGGGACAGACAGGACACGCAGCAGCTTCCGTTTGTAACACTCCAGGAGATTTAACTAAAAGGCGTCGTCAGGCAGGATCTACCCCCACAGAGGCAACCCCTCTCCCCAGCCACTCTCTGTCAGACGAACCCTGCCTGCTCCGGAGGACCAGCAGTGATACAAGACACCAGTGTGGACGGGGGAAAAAAAGGGACCTACAGTCAGAGAGCCAAGCCCCAGTACTACTACCGCTCGTCCTCCGCCTCCGCGCAACCATTCCCTGCCACGGCGCTAAGGATTCCAGCTACATGGGCAAGCGATTGGAACAGCAACCAATGTACCCTCAGTACACATACTACTACCCCCACTACCTCCAGACCAAGGTAGGACACACATAACTTCAGTACCTTTAACCTCCCTTCCTCCCCCCATCCTCCTCCTCCCACCTCCCTCGTCAGTAAACTTTAAGCTCCCTCCCTCCCCCATCCTCCTCCTCCCCCCTCCCTCGTCAGTAAACTTTAACCTCCCTCCCTCCCATATCCCTACCCCAAACCCCCTTCCCTCCTCCATCCTCCTCACCCCCCCTCCGTCGCTCCTCCTGTCAAGCCGCTGAGTGGGGATGTGGTGTGATGGATGACTGGCCTTGGCCATGATGGTTTCATATGGCAAGTGGCTTGCTGGGGTTTGCATGTCTCTGTCACTTGGTGAGGGATCACAATGCTAGTTTGTCCGCCCTCGGTACGGCTAGTGGAGCTGTCCGGAAGGTTGATTAATTGAGGCTAACTGGATTGGAGTTTTATAGTGAGAACCACAATGGAAATAAGCCTACAGGCTTTATTGTGTTTTTAATGTATGTAATGTTGTCTACGGCTGGAGGAGCCTACCGCTTTCAATTATCTAACATGCTGACCAGACCGCTCGTGTGCCATTGCGTTTATGTTGATTTTGTCCAACCACACGATCAGGACACGCAGGTTGAAATATTGAATTGAACTCTGAACCAACTATATTAACTTGGGGACATGTCAAAAAGCATTAAACATTCATGGCAATTTAGCTAGCTAGCTTGCTGTTGCTACCTAATTTGTCCTGGGATAAAAACATTTGGTTGTTATTTTGCCTGAAATGCAGAAGCTCATCTACTCCGACAATTAGTCCACAGATAAAAGAGTAAACCGAATTAGTTTCTCGTCATCTCTCCTCTTTCAGGCTCTTCTTCTACTTTGGACTTGTTTACAGAAATATTATTTCAGTTATAATTCACTGTATCACAATTCCATTGGGTCAGAAATGTACATACACTAAGTTGACTGTGCCTTTAGACAGCTTGGAAAATTCCACACAATGATGTCATTGCTTTAGAAGCTTCTGATAGGCTAATTGACATAATTTGAGTCAATTGCAGGTGTACCTGTGGATGTATTTCAAGGCCTACCTTCAAACTCAGTGCCTCTTTGCTTGACATCATGGGAAAATCAAAAGAAATCAGCCAAGACCTAAGAAAAAAAATTGTAGACCTCAACACAAGTCTGGTTCATCATTGGGAGCAATATTCAAATGCCTGAAGGTACCACATTCATCTGTACAAACAATAGTATGCAAGTATAAACACCATGGGACCACACAGCCATACAGCCTCAGGAAGGAGATTCTGTCTCCTAGAGATGAATGTACTTTGGTGCGAAAAGTGCAAATCAATTCCAGAACAACAGCAAAGGACCTTGTGAAGATGCTGCAGGAAACAGGTACAAAAGTATCTATATCCACAGTAAAACGAGTCCTATATCAACATAACCTGAAAGGCTGCTCAGAAATGAAGAAGCCACTGCTCCAAAACCGCCATAAAAAAGCCAGACTAAGGTTTGTAACTGCACATGGGGACAAAGATCATACTTTTTGGAGAAATGTCCTCTGGTCTGATGAAACAAAAATAGAACTATTTGGCCATAATGACCATCGTTATGTTTGGAGGAAAAAGGGGGAGGCTTGCAAGAGCACAATCCCAACCGTGAAGCACAGGGGTGGCAGCATCATGATGTGGGGGTGCTTTGCTGCCGGAGGGACTGGTGCACTTCACAAAATAGATGGCATCATGAGGGGGGAAACTTATGTGGATATATTGAAGCAACATCTCAAGACATCAGTCAGGAAGTTAAATCTTGGTCGCAAATGGGTCTTCCAAATGGACAATGACCCCAAGCATACTTCAAAAGTTGTGGCAAAATTGCTTAAGGATAACAAAGTCAAGGTATTGGAGTGGCCATCACAAAGCCCTGACCTCAATCCTAAATTAAATTTGTGGGCAGAACTGAAAAAGCGTGTGCGAGCAAGGAGGCCTACCAACCTGACTCAGTTACACCAGCTCTGTCAGGAGGAATGGGCCAAAATTCACCCAACCTATTGTGGGAAGCTTGTGGAAGGCTACCCGAAACGTTTGACCCAAGTTAAACAATTGACAGGCAATGCTACCAAATACGAATTGAGTGTATGTAAACTTCAGACCTACTGGGAATGTGATGAAAGAAATAAAATTTCAAATAAATAATTCTCTCTAGTATTTATTCTGACATTTCACATTCTTAAAATAAAGTGGTGATCCTAACTGACCTAAGGCAGGGAATTTTTACAACGATTAAATGTCAGGAATTGTGAAAAACTGAGTTTAAATGTATTTGGCTAAGGTGTATGTAAACTTCCGACTTCAACTGTATATGCTCCTAAAAACCAATGAGGAGATGGGATTGGCAGGACTTGCACCGCGTCAAGCGTCACAAATAGAACCAAGTTGTATTTTAGCGCCTGACTACGCAGACACTCGTTGACGCACACGCGAGCAGTGTGTGTGCAATGATTAAATAACACGTTTGTGTACATTTATTTTTGCAGCACTCACGCACGCGTTGCGAGCAGTGTGGTCCGCATGTAATACATTCAATCAATCAACCAATGAGATTACTACCCACCAATATCTCCTACCTTTAGTAACACAATAAAAGCCGTATCTCCTATCCTGGCTCAGCAATGCCTTCATCATGATAACCGACATGTTGGCCAGCACGTAGGCTGACAGTAAACTGTCATCCGCCATGGCTGCCAACGTTTGCTCTAGCCGTTGTACGCATCACTAACTCTGGCGTGGAAACCTGGACTCTGGTTGGTGGCTGATGGGGGGACAGTCGAGAAGACTAGAAGTCCTCCGTCATCAATAAGATACACTAATGCAGATAAAGTATTTTGTCATCTTCCCCCCCCCCCCCCCCCCCCCCCCCATTGTGAAGAGCTGCTGAGGTAGCTAACTAGAGGATACTAGAGGAGAATATCCCCACCTGGTAGCCCACTGGTTTCTCTTCTGATTTATGGTTTAATACATTTGTGCTGCTGCCATATGGTTTCCCTCTCACCCTGCCCCCTCCCCTCTCTATCCCTCTTTCTTCCACCTCTCCCTCCCTCTTTTTCTCTGTCATATCTCAGAGGAGCTCATCTCAGGTCTGTCATTCAGGAGTATGCTCTGTTAAGTTCATGTTTTAAGTATCCCTATATTTCTGTCACTACGGTGCCGTCACTGTTATTAGTACGCCTGGTGGTAGTCTCACTGTTGATGGACCTGGTCTGAGTGCAATGGCAACCATGTTTTGTGAAAATATGGTGTAGTAAACGTTGTTAACTAGTGACTCCCCTCCCAGCTTCGGATGTTTTCACTCACGAGACTCCCAGTTAGATAGCCAATGTTCCTTTTTTCCCAAAATATTATTTTTGTAGGCGAAATAGCTCCGTTTGTTCTTCACGTTTGGCTGAGAAATCGATCGGAAATTGCAATCACGAAAACGCCGAAAAATATTCCAAATTAGCTCCATAATATCAACAGAAACATGGCAAACGTTGTTTAGAATCAATCCTCAAGGTGTTTTTCAAATATCTATTCAATAATATATCCACCGGGACAATTGGTTTTTCAGTAGGACCGATTGGAAAAATGGCTACCTCTGTATTTTACGCGAGAATCACTCTGAGAGCCATCAGGTGACCACTTACACAATGTAGCCGCTTACGGGTATTCTTCATCATAAATGCGTAAAACTACGTCACAATGCTGTAGACACCTTGGGGAATACGTAGAAAAATTAATCTGGTTGATAGCCCATTCACTGCTCAATAGGGACGCATTGGAACGCAGAGCTTTCAAAACATGAGGCACTTCCGGATTGGATTTTTCTCAGGCTTTCGCCTGCAATATCAGTTCTGTTATACTCACAGACAATATTTTTACAGTTTTAGAGTGTTTTCTATCCTAAGCTGTCAATTATATGCATATTCTAGCATCTTGTCCTGACAAAATATCCCGTTTACTATGGGAATGTTATTTTTCCAAAAACGAAAATACTGCCCGCTAGTCACAACAGGTTATTAAACTGGAACCTAGTTGTTGTGTCATTTTAAGTTAACATGCCCCTCATCCCTCCTTTCCTTCCTCTGTCCCTCCCTCCCCACTCCACTGCAACATCCCCCCACCCCTCTTTATCGTCACCCCCTACTCAAGGTCAGCGCAAACAGGATCTTGCCTCCGTCAGCGATTGATGTATACTTGAGTGCGATATCCATGTCATGCAAACTCGTCCACCCAACAGCTGCGAGCAAGCCAAATAGCAGGGAATTTTCCAAGAAAGGGTTTCATTTTCCTGGCTCGTTACTCCAGCTAGTGCCAATTAGTGGTATGTATACCCTATGTACACTACCGTTCAAAAGTCTGGGGTCACTTAGAAATGTCAACAGTGAAGAGTCTCCTCTTGAGATTGGTGTTTTGCGGGTACTATTTAATGAAGCTGCCAGTTGAGGTCTTGTGAGGCATCTGTTTCTCAAACTAGACACTCTAATGTACTTGTCCTCTTGCTCAGAAGTGCACTGGGGCCTCCCACTCCTCTTTCTATTCTGGTTAGGGCTAGTTTGCGCTGTTCTGTGAAGGGAGTAGTACACAGCGTTGTAGGAGATTTTCAGTTTCTTGGCAATTTCTCGCATGGAATCGCCTTCATTTCTCAGAACAAGAATAGACTGACGAGTTTCAGAAGAAAGTGCTTTGTTTCTGGCCATTTTGAGCCTGTAATCGAACCCACAAATGCTGATGCTCCAGATACTCAACTAGTCTAAAGAAGGACAGTTTTATTGCTTCTTTAATCGGGACAACAGTTTTCAGCTGTTCTAACATAATTGCAAAAGGGTTTTCTAATGATCAATTAGCCTTTTAAAATGATAAACTTGGATTAGCTAACACAATGTGTCATTGGAACACAGGAGTGATGGTTGCTGATAATGGGCCTCTGTACGGCTATGTAGATATTCCATAAAAAATCAGCAGTTTCCAGCTTCAATAGTCATTTACAACATTAACAATGTCTACACTGTATTTCTGATCAATTTGATGTTATTTTAATGGACAGAAAATGTGCTTTTCTTTCAAAAACAAATACATTTCCAAGTGACTCCAAAGTTTTGAACGGTAGTGTATGTATGGGACTGTGACCAGGGCCAGTGATGTGAGAGCAGAGGGCTCTCTGTCTCTTTGACGGAGAGTGCAGGGAGGTAGAGCTGCTATCCCATTAATTATCATTGATTGGTAGAGTAGAGGAGAGGGCCTTGGCAGTTAGGTGGGCAGGTTGGGCCCCAGCATCAGATGGCAGCCGCTTGGCCTCACAGGCAGGACGCCTGAATTAAGCTTCCGTCTGCAGTCATCCATGTCCGTCTGTTAATCTTCATTTCAGCATGCTCTTGATATGGCCTCATTCTCCCAAACGATCATAAATAACTGCAAGTGATGATGAGGGGGGTAGGGATTCTAGAGAACGTAACTCATACCAAGTTGTCCTTTCCGACTCCATTTTATGACGCATATCTGCAATACTTCTCTGTCCGCCGAGGAATATATAGAATCTACAGAACATCTGGGTTCTATTAGGATGAAAAGCATATTAAGAGTTAAACACTGTCTTACGCCTTCTTTGTACGACAGGATTTCATAGTCGAAAAGGTGATTTCAATCTCCATGAAATGTCTCATATCTCCGCATATAATTCAGTGGACCCGCTACTGTTCGATGAGCACATTCCAGTTGACGGCGAGGATTAACATGTACAACTCAGAAATTAGATGAAACAATAACATTTTGGCCCTCTATTGATTAGTGCAGTGGAGCGTAGCATGCGCTTCTCTTGAACAAGATTATTGATTCCTGAAAGAGCATTTTTGTGGCATGTTTTATAAGGGGCGACGGTGAAGGGAGCCTGCAGGACAGTGCGTTGATAAGGGAATCGTTTAAAGGCTGGTTTCTATTCCCATCCGGCTCTATGAATGAACGGAAGCACCACTGAATCTCTCTCAGATACTGTACGATACTTTTTGGATCATAGTGACTAGGATTTCCCTGAATTTTCTGTAGTTGAGTATTTGTTTGATTTGAATCATAAGTGAATGATAGATATTTCACAAATGAGGAAATTACAGTAAATGTATGTCCCCTGAACAATTAAGCCTCACAGATCAATTATGTCATTTAATGATAGTTATTATGGGTAATGTGTGCATTTCATCCAATAGCTATGTCTGTTGGCAACGTTCTGCATGCCTTGGCATGTCTCATGATGATCCTTATCAACTTGAAGTGACAGCTATTTTTGTTTGCGCCTGAAAAAAATTCCAGTTCCAAGTACAAGTTGCGGAAGATCAAGATAACGTCACAGTAGATATATTTGAATGTATTTTTTTTTTTAGCCCATGGGAAATCCCTTTTCAATCCATTTCCTTTCGATGAATTGCCTTGCTAATGCAGAGAAAGTCATCATCTTCGGTATAGGCTACAGTAGTCACCTGCATTACAGTAGTCTACTGTAATCTACCGTATTACTATGACACGTCAATCAAGAGATCCGACAGACAGGCAGAGACACACACACACACACACGGTCAGCGTTACAGTCACGCTAGTAGAGCATACAGAGAGAACCCGAGAATGCTGAGGAGCAGACACAGAGATAGACACAGGCTAATATGGGCTCCCGAGTAGCGCAGCGGTCTAAACGAAATGAAATGAAAATCAAATTTCATTAGTTGCATGTGCCGAATACGACAACCTTACAGTGAAATGCTTACTTACGAGCCTCCAACCAACAATGCAGTTTCCAAAAATATGGGCAAGAATAAGAGAAAATAGTAACAAGTAATTAAAGAGCAGCAGTAAAACAACAATAGCGAGACTATTTACAGGGGGGTACCGGTACAGAGTCAATGTGAGGGGGCACCGGTTAGTTGAAGTAGTATGTACATGTAGGTAGAGTTATTGAAGTGACTATGCATAGATGACAACAACAGAGAATATCAGTGGTGTAAATAGGGGGAGAGGGGTGGGGGTCAATGCAAATAGTCTGGGTAGCCATTTGATTAGATGTTCAGGAGTCTTATGGCTTGGGGGTAGAAGCTGTTAAGAAGCCTCTTGAACCTAGACTTGGCGCTCCGGTACCACTTGTCGTGCGGTAGCAGAGAGAACAGTCTATGACTAGGGTGGCTGGAGTCTTTGCCAGTTTTTAGGGCCTTCTTCTGACACCGCCTGGTAGGAAGCTTGGCCCCAGTGATGTACTTGGCCATTCGTACTAACCTCTGTAGTGCCTTGCGGTCGGAGTCCGAGCAGTTGCCATACCAGGCAGTGATGCAACTGGTCAGGATGCTCGATGGTGCAGCTGTAGAACATTTTGAGGATCTGAGGACCCATGCCAAATCTTTTCTCCTGAGGGTGAATAGGTTTTGTTGTGCCCTCTTCACGACTGTCTTGGTGTGCTTGGACCATGTTAGTTTGCTGGTGATGTGATCCCTGGTCTAAGGCACTGCATCTCAGTCCTAGAGGCATCACTACAGACCCTGGTTTGAATGCAGGCTGTATCACAACCGGCCGTGATTGGGAGTCCCATTGGGCGGCTCACAATTGGCCCAGCGTCGTCCGGGTAGGCCAAGTAAGGCCATCAATGTAAATAAGAATTTGTTCTTAAAACTGACTTTTGACTTAAATAAAGGTTAAATAAAAAAAATATTAAAAAAAATATCCAGGGCCTTAAGTAAACACCAATCAATGGAGCCCATTGAGTGGCTCTATGCCTGTGTCTGTCTGGACCTTGGGCTCCATTCATACTCTCTCTGATTCCTTATAGTGGGAGGGTGGGGGTGGGAGATGGGGGCCAGAGGGAGGGATAGAGGGAGGGGCCGGTTAAAAGCAAGGAAAAGGGTTTGGTTACATTACACGGGGGAAGCCATTGTGCTGCAGAAATAACAACAGGCCCATCTAAATCCTGCTGCTTTCAAGCCTGTCTAAGAGCCGTTGGCTGGCCAGTTCTATATCCCCATTCTGGGTGTAGCCTTTCAGTGTAGCCTCATCAAAGGCAGAGGAAATCATGAGCTCTACGCTTTTTTGTTCAATTGAGTTTTAATGGTGGATATGCTGTGAAACTAGGCTAGGAACCTACACTATACAGTGCATTCTGAAAGTTTTCAGACCCTTTCACTTTTTCCACATTTTGTTACAGCCTTATTCTTAAATTGATTACATTTTTGCAAATGTACTACAAAATAATAAACTGAAATATCACATTTACATAAATATTCAGACCCTTTACTCAGTACTTTGTTGAAGCACCTTTGGCAGAGATTACAGCCTCAAGTCTTCTTGGGTATTAAGCTAAAAGCTTGGAACACCTGTATTTGGGGAGTTTCTTCATTCTTCTCTGCAAATCCTCTCAAGCTTTGTCAGGTTGGATGGGGAGCGTTGCTGCACAGCTATTATAATGGTGTCTCCAGAGATGTCCGGGCTCTGCCTGGGCCACTCAAGGACATTCAGAGACTTGTCCCTAAGCCACTCCTGCATTGTCTTGGCTGTGTGATTAGGGTCATTGTCCTGTTGAATGGTGAACCTTCGCCCCAGTCTGAGGTCCTGAGAACTCTGGAGCACGTTTTCATCAAGGATCTCTCTGTACTTTGCTATGTTCATCTTTCCCTCAATTCTGACAAGTCTCACAGTGAAAATTATGCTGCCATCACCATGTTTCACCGTAGGGATGGTGCCAGGTTTCCTCCAGACGTGACGCTTGGCATTCAGGCCGAAGACTTCAGTCTTGGTTTCATCAGACCATAAAATCTTGTTTCTCATGGTCTGAGAGTCCTTTAGGTGCCTTTTGGCAAACTCCAAGTGGGCTGTCATGTGCCTTTTACTGAGGAGTGGCCACTCTACAATAAAGGCCTGATTGGTGGAGTGCTGCAGAGATTGTTGTCCTTCTGGAAGGTTCTACCATTTCCACCGAGGAACTCTAGAGCTCTGTCAAAGTGACTATTGGGTTCTTGGTCACCTCCCTGACCAAGGCCCTTCTCCCCCGATTGCTCAGTTTGGCCGGGCGGCCAGCTCTAGAAAGAGTCTTGGTGGTTCCAAACTTTTTCCATTTAAGAATGATGGAGGCCACTGTATTCTTGGGGACCTTCAATGCTGCAGACATTTTTTGGTTCCCTTCCCCAGATCTGTGCCTCAACACAATCCTGTCTCGGAGCTCTGACATGCACTGTCAACTGTGGGACCTTATACTGTATAGGCAGGTGTGTGCCTTTCCAAATCATGTCCAATTAATTGAATTTACCACAATCAAGTTGTAGAAACATTTCAAGGATGATCAATGGAAACAGTGTGCCCCTGAGCTTAATTTTGAGAAAGGGTCTGAATACTTATGTAAATAAGGTATTTCTGTTTTAATTGTTAATAAATTAGCACAATAGAAAAACTGTTTTCACTTTGTCATTATGGGGTATTGTGTGTAGCTTGTGAGAAAAAATAATAATTTAATCAATTTTAGAATAAGGCTGTAAATTTCTGCCCTGCTTCAGCTGCCCCTGTCAAGTGTAAGTGCTGTTATTGTGAAGTGGAAACGTCTCGGATCAACAACGTCTCAGCCGCAAAGTGGTAGGCCACACAAGCTCACAGAATGGGAACCCCAAGTGCTGAGGCACGTAGTGTGTAAAAATCGTCTGTCCTCGATCACAACACTCACTACCGAGTTCCAAATTGCCTCTGGAAGCAACATCAGCACAATAACTATTCGTCGGGAGCTTCATGAAATGGGTTTCCATGGCTGAGCAGCCACACACAAGCCTAATATCACCATGCGCAATGCAAGCGTATGCTGGAGTGGTATAAACCTCGCCGCAATTTGATTCTGGAGCAGTGGAAACACGTTCTCTGGAGGGATGAATCACGCTTCATCTGGCAGTCCGACGGACAAATCTGGGTTTGGCGGATGTCAGGAGAACGCTACCTGCCCGAATGCATAGTGCCAACTCCCAAGTTTGGTGGAGGAGGAATAATGGTCTGGGGCTGTTTTTCATTGTTCGGGCTAGACCCTTTAGTTCCTGCGAAGTGAAGTCTTAACACTGCAGCATACAATGGCATTTTAGAAGATTCTGTGCTTCCAACTTTGTGGCAACAGTTTGGGGAAAGCCCTTTCCTGTTCCAGCATGACAATGCCACTGTGCACAAAGCGAGGTCCATACAGAAATGGTTTGTCGAGATCAGTGTGGAAGAACTTGACTGGTTCTAAGCCCTGACCTCAACCCCACCGAACACCTAAATTGGAACGCCGACTACGAGCCAGGCCTAACCGCCCAACATCAGTCCCTGACCTCACTAATGCTCTTGTGGCTGAATGGAAGTCCCTGCAGCAATGTTCCAACATCTAGTGGAGGATATTATATTTACTGTTCTCAGGCTATATGCCTATTATTCACATGACACAACATTTTCATATAACAAAGCATCATACAACACAATTAGTCATTTCTAGACACAATTCTTAATATGTGCTTCAAGAATGACTGAACGAAATCACTTGCCGAGGCAGTGCTGTTGAAATCCTTGCATGAAGCTCATTTAGTCACTTAACAATAAAGGTTGGCAGCAGCCTCTCAACTAGCTCCCTCTCTCCCTTGTTTTCCCTCCCCTAGCTCGCCACCACAATCTAGGGGCTTTTTGATCATTAATCAACCCACGCCCACACCTCTGTTTTTTTTTTTTTTATCTGCCTGAGCCTGTTATCTCGCCATACAATCCCTCTACATGTAGCTGTCACTCAGTGGAGTGGATATTTTCATTTATCTACTCGTGTGCTGTACATAACACAGCGCTTGGGCACTGTGGCCTCCTTCTCATTCATCAACTGACAGCTTGGCCCCTATCTACACACATATATTAGTCTACACTGTACCCGCCGCCACCGCCTCCTCATAAGCACTGAGCGAGCTACAGAGTCCTGCCCCTTACGCACTCACGTCCGTATCTCATTACGACTGCTTTGTGTGAGTGTGTTCAGCCTTTTGACGTTCAAAATGAATTATATCGGAGAGAAGGGAAAAAAAACGGGGGAAATTAGATTGCATCTTCCCTTTTCTCTTTTCCGATTTTCTCTAGTTCATCGCGCAGAGCCATAACTATCACACGGGACTCAGGGACTTGACTTGGATTTACCGTCAAGTGTATTTAGCTGTAAATGTAACTGTAGCACAGTGAATGTATGCATAGTGTATCCTGCACACCCTGCATGGCTTATGACCACAGATGCTCCGTGGCTGTGAGCTTGTGAGTGAAGGGTTATGAGTGAGTGCTGCTGGCGATGGTGTCAGTGTGACCTCAGGGAGCCCTGGTCACCGTGTTCTCCGTCCCCGGCCATCTGGAGCCACAGGCAGCTCTGCTCTGCTCTACAGAGGGAAGCTAGGCTGCTGGTTCTGCACGGGTGCCAGGTGCCGGAGTATAGCAGAGTCCTACAGCACTACAGTGAAGTGGAGTGGGCTCAGGGATGCCCAATGGAGCCCTACTATGGATTCCTTTGTTTCCTGGTCTTGCGTTTCTGCAAGTGCACGCTCTATTTTTTGTCTTTGTCTTCGAAGCTGTCCCTCCCTCTCTCTTTTTTTGCCTTTTGATTTTACCCTCTCTCCATCCTTTTCTCTCTTTCATTTCCCTTCATTTTCTGTATAACTCCCTCTCTCCTGGAGCCCTCGCTGACTCCTGTGTAGGATGGCAGGAGTGGCGGTAGGGGGCACCTCCTGTAAACGCCCCTTTTTACATTCACTTACGGACATTAACATCAGAGAAGTAGGACACGAACAGAATTAGCTGCAAGGCAGGCGAACCAGGAGCCTTTTTTTCTGAACCGCGTAACTGCAATTCCGAGGGTACGAGATAGCATCACGCTTCAGCCCATGCTGGAAGGACAGGGCGGAGCAGGCAGAATGAGAAAGCCTGCTATGAGTGCCGCTCTCTGTTACCAGGCACATATCCCTCTGAGCGAGGTTAGGCAGCAGCTATGGGGTTGAGGGTTTTAGCTACCGCTGGAAGAGACTGACAGGATGCTAGTGAAGGGGTGTGTTGTTCTACTGTAACCGTAGCCCTGGCTGTCTATCTGCTGTGTCTGGCCTGCCTCTGCTCTGGCATCCGGCTTCAGGACGGAAAGAAAAGGTCTCACGGCGTCGCGCGGTGCTCACTCACACGGCGCTAGCCGGGGGTAATTGCTCCTGCATTTTTAAAGAAGGGCTGGCGTTTGAAGAATCCAACGGTTCCCCTGCTTTTTACTTACTGGAGAAAGGCTGTTAGTTTGCATGTCCGGGAGTCTGTGAGAGTAAGAGGCTTGTCTCTGTGTTCATACTCAAGGAGAGATAATCATCAGCCTATATTAGCCATTTTCTGAGGGACATGGCTGTCCCAGCACTCCTTATGGGTTCAGCTTATTATAGGGTTATATTCTAGTCTGAGCTATACCAGCCGTCTATGTTACGATGAACAGAGGAAGCCTAATGACATCAAAACAGAGAGCAGAGCTTCCCTCTCAAAATGTGCCTCTGTTTTAAGAGAAGACAGCCTGGAGTAATAACAGAAACAGAGTTAAGAGTTTCTGGAAATTGTTACAAATCTGAGTCTCACTTAAAGTTACTACAAAGTTCAAGTGGAGAGTCTTTCTGGATTGATATTCTGGGAAACGTACCAAGGTTTGCATGTTGGAGTAAGTCGGTAAGAGTCTGGGAAAAGTACCAGCCGAAAGTTTCTACTAACAGTTTCATTTTTCATTATGTGATTTCATCCCCCTAATAGTGACATCATAGTTTGACAGTACAAATCCTTTGGTGGTGCACATCTCACTCTGTGGAATTAGCATTTTATTTCCATTCTAGCCACAAACTAATGACCTAGTGTCTCTAATCAGATCTGCAGACATGAAGATGGAGGGAGATTCGAGCCACAGGCATGCAAATGGTGGTGTAGTCTTACCAAAGAGGCCCAGCCTGGCCTTTGAAACATGTGTAAACCCTAACATTTACCTTACAGAGCTACATTAGCAATGGCAATCTCAATGAAAATACCATGTCACAACTAGCTTGAAAAATGGCTGTGGAAAAAGCCAATTCTGCCATGAAGGAGGGTAAGCAAATAGTCATGAGGGCTTGAATAGCTGCCAGGAGTGTTGGATGGCTTTAACTAAACCACAATGAGTTCCTATACAAACAGATATACGGGCACCAATTTGGTGTGGCAGATGAACCTTTTCAAGCTTTTGCTCGAACAGGGATTACCAAATGCAAACAGTCCATTCTCGGGGCTCTATTCGGGTTAAATGACTCAAGCCGCCCTTGTATTTTTTTGTCTGAGTGATTATTTTGGCAGACCTTCAGAATGCCCTAACCCCTCCCCAATGCCATGGCTTGGGAGTATTAGCCAGCTCGTGGAAAAACACAGAGTGGGACAGGTAGGCGGCATGAATTAGATTGCAAGGACACCAGTGTAGGACGAGGGCGAGCCAAGTCGTCACGCAGCAGTAGGATGAATGGAAAGTAAGTGAACGCCGTTGGCATTATAGAGCTGAATAGGATTAAAGATGATTATTCTTCACCAGTAATTAGTAGCACATAAACAGCCGTCGGCAACAGAATTAAAATGTGGCATTATGATGTGTGTTCTCCATACAAGATGTCTCTTATTGCGCTTTTCAACAGTTAATCACTCTGCTTCGCAGGCAGCCGCATATTCTCGGGGTAAAGGTTACATTTTGTAACAGATGACTGCATGTGACTGACTTGCATGGTTCATGCTTTGATGTACAACACCAGTTTCTCCTGCACAATCTGCACTGGTGCGTACAATATCTCCCGTCTCTTTGCCTCGCATAAATTATTAAGGTCACCCACATGTTCTGGAGAGAAGAGGATAGAGACGTCGCATACCGTGAATCAACGGCTTAATGCCTCGTGTCTGTGAGAGAGAGACAAACCTTATTCAGCATGAAAGGTTGACACGACAGGTTGTCACGTGTGCTCTCTCTCCGGCGTCTAGGTCACCAGGCTGCTCGTTATGGTGCACACCTGTCACCATCGTTACGCTCACCTGCGCGTCATCAGACTCCATCACTTCCCTGATTACCTTCCCTATATATGTCACTCCATTTGGTTCCTTTTCCAAGTGTCATTGTTTCTGTTTTTTGTCTGTGCGTTGTTCGTGTTTCTTGTTTGTTCATTTGTTTATTAAATTATGCACTCCCTGAACTTGCTTCCTGACTCCCAGCACACACGTTATAAACAGTTAGAGTTGGGAATAAAAATGTAGCCTACAAAATGCAAATGTTCATTTTTGAATACTTGCTGTGGAAGTGAGGATGAAGTCTAATTGTTTTTCATATATTTTGAGTCCTTGGGCTTTTTTAGAAGACATGGGTAAGAATTCGCTGTCGCTTCCCCCTCTCTCATTAGCTTTTTTGAGGACTGGTATCCATTATTTATCGCCTAGCCCCAAAACAGCAGCTGCATGCTTGTGTAATTGACGTATGTTCTGCTTTTGCAAGCATATTGGGAAGAATGATTCTGTATAGAGATTTACATCAGGCTTACGAGGAGGACACACTGCAACAGACATCTCCAGAACGTGTTTTTTTAACTGATCCAAAAAAAAGTTCCCAACTCAGATAACTTGAACTTTGGGCCGCACCGGGCCAATTAACCACAATGGCATCTTGCCTAGTATCTGCGGATGCTCCGGCGTAACTACTGTAACCGTCAAAGCCTTTAGAATTCAGCCGATGAAGCAATACAGCCTCGCTCGTATAGATAGAGCTGCCGTCTGCTCCATTCAGTGCAAATCCTGTGCCCTCAGCATTTTGGGCCTGCAATTAATCACCAAGCTGACATGGCCTCCCCTCCAACGTTAAATAAACACTCCTGAAATGGTGGCACAATGTTCCCCTAGCCACACAGCCACAGTTCTATTCGTTAACACTGTTACTGAAGGCTCTCTGAAATGTTTAGGAACTCTGTACCCCAGTTATGGTACTTCTTCTTCTCCGTTCGAGATGATCTGTTTGGGTATGGATTGCAGTTGTACAGCCAGCGGTAGCTGCAGCGGGAGGCCCTCTATTCTGCCTTGTAGGGGCATGGACTCCCTCCACTTCACTGGTGACTGGTGTTGTCAAGCCATTACCGTGGCGACGGCCGGGGGCCTCGTTTTCAGCGAGAGGGCTGAGGCAGCCCCTGACATGTGAGTGTGGGTCAGCCAAGGTCACCACACCTCAGTGGCGATGCTGCGCGCCTCCAGACATGCATACGTATGAACGTATTGAGATTTAGATGACGATAATGAATGGAGTACATGCACACATGACTAGTTTGAGAGAGAGAAAACGTGCTTTTATGTATGTACAAATAGAAAGGCACAGACACACACTTCCAGATATGAATGAAGTCTGTGACACTTAAAACATGCAAAGCCATGCTCATACTGTACATAAACATGGTTTGCATTCCAAATGGGACCCTATAGAGCCCTGGTCATAAGAAGTGAACTATAAAAGGAACGGGGTACCATTCGGGATGCACCCATACGGTGCATACATACGGTACATAGCATGTTAATAAACAGAAACATATGCACTCTCAACCTTCGAAGAAATTAGGCTGAACTTGCATTGAAGAGGAGGGGTGAAACAGTGCTGTGTGAGGTAGAGGGTGGGAGTCTGTTGAGTTCACTGAGCAGAGTCACACACACACACACAAACATAAACACATACAGACAGAGACACGCACACACTCACACACACACACACACACACACACACACACACACACACACACACACACACACACACACACACACACACACACACACACACACACACACACACACACACACAAACTTCCAGAGAGACAGGCCGGTGGAGAGGGCCCTGGTAAATGGTCTGTGGAGCGCGAGCTGGAATCTGCACTGGGGAAACCTTATAGCCTGTCCCTATGCCAAACGCATGAGGTCACCCTGACTGGCCTGCCGGCCTGTCTTGCATTCTACTCACGTCCTCTGCACATTCCTGCATCTCTCCCTTACATCTAACACCCACAGCACCACACAGCAGCACTGTGCATAGATCTGCTCTGCTCTTACCTCCAAACAACCCTTTGAACTAGCCCCCCTCAAAACCCAAACAACACTCATAGCTCCTACACTGGCCTCTATTCAACCCCAAACAGACACACACCAAAGCCCATAGCTGCACACGCACACAAACACACACACACACACACACAACTTTGTTCCCACCCCCACATGGCACAAAACTCACCTCTCTCCCACGCATCTCATATTCTTCCCATATTACGTTAAAATGGACACGGATAATTGCCTTGCTGCGGTTTTGTTTCTGTTGGAGAGCAGCGGTCTGCCTCCATGGTGTTTTGTACAGCAGTCAGTTTAGCTGGCATTGTGGCTGGCTTGATAAATCTATATATGGCAGCAAATTAGAAAGACCATGTGATGTTTCTGTGTTTAAGAAGTACGGACAGGGAAAGTCATGCGTATTTGAGAGGGTTATTTGGAGCTTAAGTGCTCAGTAGGTGTGACTCTACAACGTACGAGTGTGCACACTGTTTAACACAGGCTATTTCCCGTTTTTCCATTATGAAGAATGCATGGCGAATGGGTGAACATCAAACTGGTTGCATATATATGTTGGCCTTTGTTTCCCACTTGTAAGCATTCAATTCATTTGTAGTCTGAACCTCTGTGTCAGATGTTTCGAGGGCTACCCTGAATAACCTTATCCCTAGTAGAACTTTTTTGGAAGGCACTTGATGTTGAGCAGTGCTTGAGTGAGGCTGTGGTTGTGGCTGCTGGCCTATCCTATACCGTGCACAGTATGTACCCACATGCAACTCACACATGCTCCCAAATATGCCAACGCTGACATTACGTCAAGTCTAATGCCCAGCCTGTCTACCCTCCCTAAACATATCAATTTGCCCACAAAATGAAAATCCAATAAAACACTAGCTGGTATACTTCAGGATGTCCGTCTTCCTGCCCTTGTTTTCATTCAATAACTTGAGAGAGGGCATGATTGCTATGCAGTGGACTGTCGTGCTTCCACTCATAACGAATTGACCCTGTCGGATATTTTTAGAGGGCTATTTACTCCTGTCATTTTTGCTTAAGCCTGTCTGTCAAAACTTTGGAAATGGTTTCTTTTTTTGAGAGCTGGCAAAAACAAACAACCTGAGGCCAACAGACGACTGTCTTGACTTTGACACAAAGAACGAGCATGACGTTGCTCACTTCAATTGCTAAGATCGTCCACCTAAACAACTGGCTTTAAAGAAGTCTATTTGTTTGTGAAGGATATTTTCTGAGACCCAGATAACAGCTGTTTTACTTGTTAGAGAGACATTTTCTTCCTGTACATTTGCAAAAATACATATTTTTTTTATTTCACCTTTATTTAACCAGGTAGGCTAGTTGAGAACAAGTTCTCATTTACAACTGAGATAAAGCAAAGCAGTGCGACGCGAACAACAACACAAAGTTACACATGGAATAAACAAGCGTACAGTCAACACAATAGAAAAAAAAATCAAGTCTATATACAGTGTGTGGAAATGGCGCGAGGAGGTCGGCAATAAATAGACCATAGTAGCGAAGTCATTAGAATTTAGCAAATTAACACTGGAGTGATAGATGAGCAGATGATGATGTGCAAATAGAGACACTAGTGTGCAAAAGAGCAGAAAAGTAAATAAAAACAATATGGAGATGAGGTAGGTAGATTTACAGATGGGCTATGTGCAGCTGCAGCGATCGGTTAGCTCTATGTCGCTCCACTGTCAAAACTCAACAGTTATGCTGACCACTTGCGCATCAATATCACAAGATAAATTGCCATGTGCTGCATTGTAATGAATCTAGTTGTGCAGTTATTTAAAAGGCACACTTTGATTATCTTCAGTAGCATCTGTTTCCTACCTCTCCCTAGCATTAGGCATTTGTTTTCGAGTATTAGAGATGGGAACTAATGGAGAAAGTCAAAGCTTGTAGCGCTGCTTTAGCTGTGACACGTGTAGATTGGCGAGTGACCCCGGTGTTGTGTCGATGAGGTGCAGGAGGAATCCAATCTCCTTGCTGGGATATTGTGTGTGTTTTAGCAGCGCTCTTTGATAGCTATTGGCCCCCAAAGCGCCTTTCATTCCCCTAATAAAACCTGATTTGTTTTCGCCCACAGTGACCCCGGTTAGAAAGCTTGGGCTCGCTGACAGTCATGGCAAAACAAATGTTGAATCGAATCAGACATCTTTGTCCCCTACCATTAGATTTGATCGAGGGGAAAGAGAAAATGCATGATTTCTACTCTAAACAATCTCTAAACAATTTGACTCGTAGGAAATCATACCAGGGCCTTCAGAAAGTATTCTGACCCCTTGACTTATTCCATTTTTTTTTAATGTTACAGCCTGAATTCAAAATGGATTAAATATATATTATTTTTTTTGCGCCCATCTACACACAATACCACATAATGACAAAGTGAAAACATGTTTTTAGAAATGTTTGCAAATGTATTGAAAATGGAATACAGAAATATCTCATTTACATAATTATTCACACCCCTGAGTCAATACTTGTAGAAGCACCTTTGGAGGCGATTACAGCTGTGTCTTTCTGGGTAAGTCTCTAAAGCCTTGTTCACACTGCAGGCCTTAATGCTGAAATCAGTTTTGTTTTTCAAATCCGTTTCGGACTACTGACCGTCTAACAGTAAGTTACAAATGACCAAATCGGATTTGTATCTGTTCAGACAGCAGTCATTTGCTGACAAGGCTATGCTAGTTGTCATAGTAACAGCAGGTGTGTGTGCAGTGGTGTAGGCTTATTGGTGGTGGTGATCCTGCTTCCTATCACTCAGAAGTTATGTAAATCAAAAATGTTAGTGGTCACATACACATATTTAGCAGATGTTATTGCGGTTGTTGCTAAATGCTTGTGTTCCTAGCTCCAACAGTACAGTAGTATCTAAAAATCCACAACAATACGCACAAATAAAAGCATGGAATTACAATATTAGAAATTAATATGGAATTAAAATATTAGGACGAGCAATGTCGGAGTGGCATTGACTAGAATACAGTATAATACAATAAAACAGTATGTAAACATTATTTAAGTGACCAGTGTTCCATCGTACTGTAGCTGTCCTGGAGGACAGGTAGCATGCCCCCGGTGATGCGTTGGGCAGACCGCACCAGTATTCCCTGCGGTTGCGTGCGGTGCAGTTGCCGTGCCAGGCGGTGATACAGCCTGACAGGGTGCTCTCAATGGTGCGTCTAGTGGAAAGCAGACTGAACCAGGTTTTCCTCTAGGATTTTGCCTGTGCTTAGCGCCATTCCGTTTCTTTTTTATCCTTAAAAACTCCCCAGCCCTTAACGATTACAAGTATACCCATAACAGGATGCAGCCACCACTATATTTGAAAATATGGAGAGCGGTACTCAGTATTGTGTTGTATTGGATTTGCTCCAAACTTAACACTTTGTATTCAGGACAAAAGGTTAATTGCTTTACCACATTTTTTTCAGTATTACTATAGTCCCTTGTTGCAAACAGGTTTGGAATAATTTTATTCTCTACAGTCTTCCTTCTTTTCACTGTGACATATATTTTTATTGTGGAGTAACTACAATGTTGTTGACCCATCCTCGGGTTTTCTCCCATCACAGTCATTAAACGCTGTAACTGTTTGAACGTATTTAGGATTGCCGTTTTTTTTTTTACCTTTTACCCCTTTTCTTGATATCCAATTGGTAGTTAGTCTTGTCCCATCGCTGCAACTCCCGTACGGACTCTGGAGAGGCGAAGGTCGAGAGCCATGTGTTCTCCAAAACACAACCCTACCAATCCGCACTGTTTCTTGACACACCGCTCGCTTAACCCGGAAGCCAGCCGCACCAATGTGTTGGAGGAAATACCGTACAGCTGGCGACCGTGTCAGCGTGCACTGCGCCCAGACCACCACAGGAGTTGCAAGAGCGCGATGGAACAAGGACAACCCGGCCGGCCAAACCCTCCCCTAACCCGGATGATGCTAGGGCAATTGGGCGCCGCCTCATTGTAACATTTCTGAAAACCATAATTCCACTTTAACCTTATAGGGTATTGTGTGTAGGCCAGTGACAAAAATCCATTTTAAATTCAGGATGTAACACAATATAATTAGCAAAAAGCCAAGTGGTGTGAATACTTTCTGAAGGCACTAGTTATGAGTCTGCTGGGACATTATCTGCAGGGCTACAATAATCCATTTTAATGTGATACATTGAATGCAGCTCATTCACTCCAACTCATCTGGATTCAAAGATTCCAATCCACTGACTAGCTATGCTGTCATCCAGCAATGTCTCACTTATCTCTCATGGTTTTGGATAGCATTTACTTTATTTCCAATTACTAGTTGGGGGAGAAAGGAATCGATGGGAAAAGACAAATGACATGCTTAAGGCATTTTGAGCAAGACTGAAATCACACTGAGCATCATGGGCTGGATGGTTAATGAGTCATTCAGAGTAACGCTCCTCATTTTGCTATTTGATTCCTCTCAATTTGGCCGCCATTTGTAGTCACTATCTGGAACGCAGTGCCTATGACACAGCTCTCTACACCAGGCCGAGACGTATTAATGCTGTTTTAAACGCAGTACAGGGTGTGACTGCACCCAGTAATTTGATAAAAGCGAGTGTAGGGAGGGAGGGAGGGAGAGATGGAGAAAGGCTTGGCAGACTCACGATGCGGTTGCAAGCAGATCGTCAGCATCTCTCAAGGTGAAAAGCACCAGGTGAAGGTCTAGTCGTTTGCGATCCGGCAGGTGCTTGGATCCGTTACCAACGCATCTTACTGCCTAAGCGCCTCGGAAAGCCACTCTGGGGGTAACAAGCGGGGCAGAGCCAGAGAGGACTTAAACACACAGAAGGGTTTCTCATGGCTGAACTCAATTTGAGCTATCAGAGGAGGAGGAGGAGAAGAGGAGGGAGGGTGGAGACGAGATAGACAGAGAGAGAGAGAGGGAGAGACAGAGGGGGAGAGGGAGGGAGACGCTGAGAGAGAGACACAACACAGAGAGAGTGGTTGTAGCACAGACATGGCTAAATCGAAAGCTAGACGTAGAGAGATTGAGTCAGGGACCGAAAGAAAAAAAGACTTTGAGAAAGAGGCAGAAAAGATCAGGCCCCGACGACCTGCTGAGAATCTTCAATCTCCAGCTCAAATCAAATCAAATGTCACATATGCCGAATACTACAGGTAGGCCTTACAGTGACATTTTTACTCACACGTCCCTTAACCAACAATGCAGTTTTAAAGAAAATACCTAAACAAAACAAAAAAATAAAAGTAACCAAAAATGAAATAGCAGCAGTAAAATAACAATAGATACTGGGCTATATACTGGGGGTACCGGTACAGAATCAATGTGCAGGGGCACGGGTTAGTCGAGGTAATTGAGGTAATATGTACATGTAGGTAGAGTATTAAAGTGACTATGAATAGATAATAACACAGAGTAGCAGCAGAGTAGAAGGGGGGGGGGGGGGGGGGGGGGTAATGCAAATAGTCTGGGTAGCCATTTGTTTAGCTGTTCAGGAGTCTTATGGCTTGGTGGTAGAAGCTGTTTAGAAGCCTCTTGGACCTAGACTTGGCGCTCAGTTACCGCTTGCCATGCGTTAGCAGAGAGAACAGTCTGACAATTTTAGGGCCTTCCTCTGATACCGCCTGGTATAGAGGTCCTGGATGATGTACTGGGCCCAGTGATGTACTGGGCCGTACACACTACCCTCTGTAGGTCCTTACGGTCAGAGGCCGAGCAGTTGCCATACCAGAAAGTGATGCAACCCGTCAGGATGTTCTCAATGGTGCAGCTGTAGAACCTTTTGAGGATCTGAGGACCCATGCCAAATCTTTTCAGTCACCTGAGGGGGAATAGGTTTTGTCGTGCCCTCTTCATGACTGTCATGGTGTGTTTGGACCATTCTAGTTTGTTGTTGATGTGGACACCAAGGAACTTGAACCTCTCAACCTGCTCCACTACAGCCCCATTGATGAGAAAGGGGGCGTGCTGGGTCCTCCCTTTCCTGTAGTCCACAATCATCTCCTTGCTACAGGGCGCTACAGGGAGAAGTACTGTGCTTAGTATGCCTCTGCTGGAAAATCAAGATTTCCAAATGATTAGGACCAATAGCAAAGGAAAAGTAAAAAAAAATAGCTGTGTAGATGAGGATGGGATTTGCTCAAGCAAAGGTACTATGATGCGGCTCTATGGTAACACAGCAAGAGGAGAGTGATAGTTAATAGAGGCTCAAGGGTATCTAATAGCCGGCTCCGAGTCTGTTAGGATACCTGCCCTAAGGGGCCCTGCCTGTGACTGACAGCATCATGATTCACTTCCCCCTGATTTTCCCAGGATGGATTGACACACACACACAGACATGATCATGTGATTACTTGTGAGCCACCCTGCACACTTGCAAAATGTGATTCCCCTTAAGAGGATCATGTTCAGTGATCTGGTCTTTGCTCACTCTCTCTCTGTGTCTCCCTCTCGCTAACTCTCCCTCCTCTGTAAGGAGTGGGATGTGTTATTAGGTGGAATTGGTGTTAAGCCCATTCACCTAACCATACACAGAGCAACATAAATATGATTTTCCAGATGTGAGCCGACACGATTTTGTCTCTAATAGATTTTATGGATTCCCCAAAGCTTTGACTTATGTCTGCTATGTAATGGTGGTTTTGTACTCACCCTGATACCTCATACTCCCCCCCCCCCCTTTCATCTTAAAGCCACTGACTGACATAACTCCAAACTCCAAAAGGAGTCTTGGAGAGTCCTGAGTGTTCCATCTCGCATTCTCAAAGCTTGTGAAAGGAGCCGCAATCCAACCACACACACACACACCTTGTATACTGCTTCAAGGTGCTGTTTCGATTTCAAGCGAGGCCTTTTAACTTCAAGCCGGTTTCCTTTTTGGAAAAAGGCGAGTCAATTCTTCTTGACTTCTCTGTAAAAAGCGTTTTCCGTGGGCTGCGGTCCCCGCAGTGCTGAGAGGATTACAGCAGCCCACCAATTAGAGCCTGACGATTCTTAAAGCCTATGAATTATTAAGAGCACCCATCGACAATGAGAAGTGGTGGAGGGCAAAAGTGCACTGCCAAGTTACTTGAGCACCTGAGCGGTTAGTGGTTTCCTGTTAGCGCTTTGGCTATCTTGCTGTCTTCACATAAGTGCCTGCTCCAAAACCTCACAATGCCTCTAGAAAGTATTCACACCCGTTGACTTTTTCCACATTTTGTCATTTTACAGCCTGAATTTAAAATGGATTAAATTTAGATTTTTACATTTTTTTTTGTCACTGGCCTACACACAATAACCCATGATTTCAAAGTGGAATTATGTTTTTCAAAATGTTTACAAATGAATTCAAATGAAAAGTTGAAATGTCTTGAGTCAATACGTATTCAATCCCTTTGTTATGGCAAGCCTAAATAAGTTCAGAAGTACAAATGTGCTTAACAAGTCACAATAAGTTGCATGGACTTAATGGACTTAATAATTGTGTTTAACATGATTTTTGAATGACTACCGCATTTCTGTACCCCACACATTCAGTTAAGGGGTAAGGTCCCTCAGCGAGCAGTGAATTTCAAACACAGATTAATCCACAAAGACCAGGGAGGTATTCCAATACCTCACAAGAAGGGAACCTATTGGTAAATGGGTAATATCCCTTTCAACATGGTGAAGTTATTCATTTCCCTTTGGATGGTGTATCAATACACCCAGTCACTACAACGATACAGGCGGCTTTCCTAACTTAGTTGCAGGAGAGGAAGGAACCCGCTCAGGGATTTGACCATGAGACCAATGGTGACTTTAAAACAGTTACAGAGTTTAATGGCTGTGATAGGAGAAAAATAAGGATGGATAAACAACATTGTAGTTACTCCATAATACTAACCTAATTGAGATAGTGAATAAGGAAGCCTGTACATAATAAAAATATTCCCAAACATGCATCCTGTTTGCAACAAGGCACTAAAGTAATACTGCATAACATTTAGCAAAGCAGTTCACTTTTTGTCCTGAATACAAAGTGTTACATTTGGGGCAAATCCAATACAACACATTACTGAGTACCACTCTCCATATTTTCAAGTATAGTGGAGGCTGCTTCATGTTATGGGTATGCTTGTAATCGTTAAGGACCGAGTAGATTTTAAGGATAAAAAATACCTGCAATGGAGCTAAGCACAGGGAAAATCATAGAGGCCAGACACTGGGAAATTAATTCACTTTTCAGCAGGACAATAACCAAAAACACAAGACCAAATCTACACTGGAGTTGCTTACCAAGAAGACAGTGAATGTTCCTGAGTGGCCGAGTTACAGTTTTGATTTAAATCTACTTGAAAATCTATGCCAAGACCTGAAAATGATTGTCTAGCTTTAATCAACAACCAATTTGACATTGCTTGAATAATTGTTTAAAGAATAATGGGCAAATGTTGCACAATCCAGGTGTGTAAAACTCTTAGAGACTTACCCAGAAAGACTCACAGACTGTAAATACTGCCAAAGGTGCCTCTACAAATGATTGACTCAGGGGTGTGAATACTTATGTAAATTAGACATTTCTGTGTTTACTTTTCAATACATTTGCAAACATTTCTAAAAACGTGTTTTCACTTTGTCATTATGGGGTATTGTGTGTAGACGGGTGAAAGAAAAAACAAACATTTTCATCCATTTTGAATTCAGGATATAACACAACAAAATGTGGAAAAAGTCAGTGGGTATGAATACTCCAAGAAACTGTAATTGTTTCTTTCATTCCATCATATATTGGATTGATCTAGTGTCGATTTATTAACATTGCCATATTGGAAAGGGGTTGTTCCAGGGGGGTATATTGTTGGGGTTCACGAATAGAAAGTCTGGGTGCCCTCAAGGCCTTGTAAGCGACTCATGTCGCTATAGGATTTACTGCCTGACTGGAGGTGAGGTAATGAGTCGTTGTGTATCTGAAGGGCATGCCGATGGACTCCAGTGGACTTCACAGAGGGAAGCCTCCTCATAAACTCTATGGGCCACGACTCCTCCAAGCTCCAGTGCCCGAAACATGACCCTGCCAATGTGCATGCTTTTAAGGGAACACCTCGCTAATGTCCCGCGTTCCACCATAAATATAGCTCAGAGACGGTGGGCGATAACTCTTGAGAAATGACAGGGGTACTATGAAATTAGGGCCCTGTCAGATGTTACTCCTGGCTATTGTCAGTACTTGAGATGCATAGAGAGAGGAGGTGTAATGCTGTGTCTGGGAGGCACTGCCTCTGTGTATAACAGAGTGATCATTATTCGTTTTCCCTTTCTCTTATTTTCACCAGTGGCTGTCTAATGTTGCGGGGTTGTCGAATAAGTCCGCGAGTGAGAGAGCTCATGAAACTGATTACTTATATGAATGACTGTTCTTTCCCGGAATTGAAATCCTTTATAGCAGCTAAGAGTGGGAGTAGGGTGGGGGGAGATATGTGTGCATTGTGGCGCAGAGCTTTTAAGAGTGTTGTGATTTAGTTATTTATTGTTTGGCTGCAGGGAATGAAGGAAATGAATGCTGGTTTCGCTCTCTCTCTCTCTCTCTCTCATGCCTTGAAGTAGTTTGACTGCACGCAGATGCGACGAAGAGAAAAACGTCTGGCTCGCAGTTTGGTCATATACATTAGCCATGCCCCTGTTTGTCACCAGAATAGCCCAAATGCCCTTTAGCTGACATGCCATTCAGTGCTCCCAAATTCTGAAAAAAACACACAAAATGGTTTAGTGCGGATGCACAAAAAACAGAGTTTTCCTTGTTACCACCCATCCCATGCAATCGCACACACAAACTCTCACACACACACTCTCACGCACACACACACACACACACACATACACATACACACGCACAGACACACGCAAACCACAAACACTGTGAATAGGCATGCTAAAATAGGTCAAGCAAAGAGAGAGAGAGATATTGAGTCCTTGAGACCAGAGATCCACAGTTTTATTGTGAGTGTCATACCATATAAAAAAATCATGATAGCTGTCATGACAATTTTATAAATGCCAACAGATCATTTGTTCGTTCGACATGTTGGGATCTTTTTGTATCTGTAAATGGTATCATGTGGGCCTCCCGAGTGGTGCAGCGGTCTAAGGCACTGCATCGCAGTGCTAAAGGCGTCACTACAGGCCCGGGTTCAATTCTGGGAGACCCATGAGGCGGTGCACAAGTGGCCCAGCGTCATCCGGGTTAAGGGAGGGTTTGGCCGGCCAGGATGTCCTTGCCCCATCGCGCTCTGGCGACTCCTGTGGCGTGCCGGGCGCATGCACGTTGACACGGTCGCCAGTTGTACGGTTTCCTCTGACACATTGGTGCTGCTGGCTTCCAGGTTAAGTAAGCAGTGTGTCAAGAAGCAGTGCGGCTTGGCAGGATCGTGTTTCGGAGGACGCATGGCTCTCGACCTTCGCCTCTCCCGAGTCCGTACAGGAGTTGCAGTGATGTGACAAGACTGTAACTACCAATTGTACATCACGAAATTTGGGAGAAAAAGGGGTAAAAATAAATCTAATGTATTGTGTGAAGAATGGCAGTGGAAATGCCTAGGCACAAATATGGTTGAAAATACCCTCTAATTAAATCTAACAGTCTGCACTTCAACCTCATAGTAATTTTTTATTTTTTTGTACTTAAAGTCAGTTAAGAACAAAATCTTATTTTCAATGACAGACTAGGAACAGTGGGTTAACTGTTCAGGGGCGTAACAACAGATTTTTACCTTGTCAGCTCAGGAATTTGATCTTGCAACCTTGCGGTTACTAGTCCAACACTCTAACCACTAGTCTACCTGCCACCCCATTGTATCTTAGCAAATCCAAAGTGCACAGAGCAAAGTGCCAAAACAACAATTAAAAATGGTCTCTGTCCCAATACTTTTGGAGCTGACTCTATCCCATTTATGCGACTTATGGATTAATTTTAGTCTGGGTATGTTGTTGAGTTTACTGGACACATTCTCATCAAGCACAATAAAAAAAACATGTTGCCTTGTGGGAGAATAGGTCATTTATTGTCCATTTGGTGTTCTGTTTTTGCCAACACCCCCAGACTCACACAAACGTTGAGAGGCAAGTGAGATTTGTATAACTAACACAAACATAGCAGCATTTAAATGAATGTTTTAGACCTTTACAGCTCAAATGGCTAGTAGCACGGTTCGATATGGCTGCAGTTCTGTTCTCTCAGAATGTTGTGTAGACTTTCCCAATGCTCGCCTCCACCACCACTGGTATCGTCTAAGCCTGTGTCCCCAAATGTTGGAGGCCGGATTTTAGACTTCAAATGCACCCTATTCCCCACATAGTGCACTACTTTTGACCATATCTCTATGCCCTGGTCAAAAGTTGTGCCCTATATAGGGAATAGGGTGCGGCTTCCAACATAGTCCGGGGGCGAATGGGATCGGAGCAGAAGATGTCTGGGTGCCCCGCGGGGCGTGAACCAGGCTTTAATTGACTAATAATGCATTTCCAGCTTCCATCCTCACCTAGAGGAAAGCCACCCCGTGTCTGATTGCTGCTTTCTGTGTGGCATCTCTCGACTCCGACTCATGTGCGTCACACAGATATAAAAGGCTGCGTGGGGCCTTATTGTCATGCTAATCGTCCGGTCGCGGTAGTTAACCGACCCGTCCGCCGTTCCTCTCACGTTGAGTCTCCGGTCTTGGGGATTTAGCGGAGGGCCTGCCGGCGGCGGCCGTCAGCGCCAAGGACCTTCCTGTTCATGTGGTAATCTGTGTGGCAGGACAATGGGCTGATCGCTGTTCCTCCAGAGCCAGTCCCGACACATTCACACAGAGAATGGAGGGCCTCACAGCGCACAACAATAGTGCGTGACTAGCGTCTGAGGGAAAGAGTCCATTGGAGGGTAAATAAATTGTTTGGAAACCCTTTAGCAGATACAATAGACCAGTCCACCACTGCTGAATTCACATTTGATGTCTCCCCACAATTTACCATGGTTTATGGAACACTGTAGTTCAGCAGTACAAAAGGATGTACTGAAACTTGTGGAGTCTTGTTTTTATATATATATATATATATATATATATATATATATATATATATACGTTTCTCACCCTAGAAAATCAAACTAGAGCTCATAACATAAACTTTTGGATGTGTATTGCAGCCCATGGTGTACTCTATCTATATTTGAATACGTGTTTACGCGTTTGTTTTTCTAATAACAACAATCAAAAATACATACCTACTCTGTTCACAGACTCTTGTCAGAGTGAAATGTTCCACTCCAAAAAACCCAATACGCCAGTTCCCTGACCATTGCCTTGTTTTGCACCCAGTATACTCTTCACCAGTGAGGGCACGGCAGACCTGAGTCACTGCGGCAGGGGGGAAATATTACACCGTTACGCTCTCATATTCCAGAGCACTAGTGACTTATCTCATTAATAAATCACACCACCTACCAAGGGCTGGACTCAAACACTGGAATTCTTCCCCCATTGGCAAGGGTCTCTATCACTAGCCTATTTCATTGATGCACAAGAGTACTACACTGTCTCTGTCTCTCTCACTCTCTCTCTTTGTTTCTTTTATTTCACAGGTTTCTTCTTTTTCACTGGCTGCCCAGTATGGCTCATGTTATTTATCACAAATTGTGACACTCTTGGAAAAAGCTCCAAACCCACACCGATTGAACTCCACTTGGGAGAGCTGGGAAGAAGTTCAGAACATTTATCTTTCTCCAGTTGGTCATGGGGATAGACAGCATAGATTCCCTGCCCAGGAAAGTCTAACACTCGTTCCCCCAACATACTGTGAGAGTCTCTTTTGAAGGGTCACTAACTCATAAGGGATGCCAACACAATAAACCCAGAACTGCACATGTCCAAACTTCTCTCATGTGGGTTGGATGATACTTTTTTCGTAAATCATCTTGAAAAAATGCATACTTAAAAAATGGAAATCAACCAAGGTCAAATGCTTTATTATCTAAATGTTGAAAGTGCGTGGGCGACGGAGAGAAACAACATGGTGCAGTTTGAGGCCATGTGGCAGAGAGGGATGCGGGCGCTGGAGACGGGGGTGTGAGCAGGTGGGTCTGGGCAGGAATGATGTTGTTGAGGTTTGTGTGCGTCGGTATGCTGTCGTTTGTTATGTGTACGTTTTATATCGTTAAGAAAATGTTTCTATTAAATAAAGAATGATGGATTTTATTTCACCTTCTGTGAATGTTGTCAGCAATAACTTTACTAAGATGCATGAACTAGTTTTTCCTCTTCATCAACATACTATATATACTCAAAACCTTTCCAATAGGTTACATGTAGTATTACTCTCTCCGCAATTGGGATATACACGACATATTTGCCTATTTGTGACGAAACAATGCAGTATGCTTAGTGAGGAGGTGGGATGGGATGTAGAGGGTTTGTGTTGAGTAACGCATTATTCTACAGGGGACAGCTTGTTGCTTAAGATGCTGGAATCTGGCACATTGTCTTCTTTGGCCTACTAAACTCTGCTCACAACACTGCGTCGGCTCCCCGGTGGCACTTAACAGGGAAAAGGAGGAGGAGGAGTAGGAGAAGGGGGAGGGAGGAGGAGGAGGGGGAGGAGGAGGATGGAGAGGGGGAGGAGGAGGAGGGAAGATGAGGGAGGAGGATGGTTCCACGGTTCTTGAATACTGAGGCCTGAAGCAACACAAGGCTCTGTGACTAACACCAATGTTCTCCCATCATCCTCTAGCTCTGGATGCGGTACACATGTTCTGCTTTCTTCTGGGGCTAGTTGAGTTGAAATTACAGTTCGGGAAATTGAAGTAGTTTATTTGGAATTTGCCGGCTTAAAAAAAAAAACATACATTTGAATTCTTCGCGATGTTAGTGATGTCTTCACAGGTGTGAGTCTATATTGCTATTCTGCCCACTTGAGGGCACCTTAGTCTGTTTTTGTTCAGAAGAGGAATTCATACCTTTTAGCAAACAGTACCATTCATAACATGTACGTTCCTATTAGAGGAATAGTCCATAAAGGACAATGAAACAGTCATTGTTTCCCCGCTGATCTGTCATCATTTGTGCACATCTACCATAGCAGTGCCTGGCACTTGGTGCCAGTATCCAGTCTGGCTTTTGTCATTGATGCCTCATGGAAAATATTCCCTGGGGGCCTAAAATGGCATACCAGAGATGGTATGGATGTTTCAGATGTTGAAAAGAAAGACTGCATAATCAAGACAGGTGTTGGGTGATCTGCATGCGTTCATGTGCGTTAGGGAGCACACAGGCTCTGTACTACGCATGTGTGAGTGAGGCTGCCAGAGAAAAGCAGTGTTGTGGATCGGAATTCCTCCTCACTGGCTCGTGCTGCCCTAATTAGAGAGAGGGGCTCGTTACATAGGGGCTACACACAAACACCAGACAGCTAGGCCCCTTTTTATCGCATTCTATCTATCTCGCCCAGGCACACCAGTATGTATGCCTGGGCATGTACTGTGCTGTACACACAGAGAGAGGTGTGTACGTATAAACACACACACGCGCACAGGGACAGACGCAGATACGTACACACACTCACATTCACACACAAACACACACACACAATACACACACACACAGATGCAAATAGATTCAGCTATATTGTGGTTTGTATAGCCACACACAGTCCCATAGCATAGGGGGTGTTTGGAATGCTTGATGGGAGTCGATCCGGCTCTTGCGTAGGCTCGCAAATGGTTTTAAAAAAATGGCATGATGAGCATGGTACTGTATAATACATGCATCACTCAAATTCAACTATATATGCAAATCTACAATAGATGTGTGTGCACTTGTGTCAGTGTGTGTGCGTGCCTGGGTCTCCGTGTGTGAGTGTTTGCATGCGTTCTTGTGTGTGTGTGACACAGTGTTTGTATTTGTGAGTGTGCCTCCCCATCGGTCAGTGGGCTGTAACTCTGGGACCGGGCGGCAGTGGCCTTTGAGCTTCGCCACCGCTCTTGCGCCAATTACCCCCTTATTTATGAATTTGAGCACAGTTGACCTTCTGTAGGAGAGACGTAAATTTGTTTGGCTGAAGAACGGCAGAACAAATGGTCTGTTGGGAGCGGCCCCCTCTTCTATCCTCCCAGCCCTCCCTGCACATAAGCAATAACTCTCCTCCGCCCAGGCCAGGCCAAGCCCAGCTACTCTGCCTGCAGCCAAAAGGAGCTGGATAGAACTGGCAGCTATAAGTGCTCTGTGTATATCTGCTTGTGTGAGCGGATGCATGTGTATGGGAGAGGACATGTTATAAGTGAGGAGGTATATGTTGTACTTTAATGCATGAAGTGCGTTGGTCTATCACCTATTTGGACATTTGTGATTATGTTGTGTGTGTGTGTGTTTCTGATAGCCCAATGTGTGTGTGTGTGTGTGTGTGTGTGTGTGTGTGTGTGTGTGTGTGTGTTTCTGATAGCCCAATGTGTGTGTGTGTGTGTGTGTGTTTCTGACAATGTGTGTGTGAGTGAGTGTGTGTGTGTGTGTGTGTGTGTGTGTGTGTGTGTGTGTGTGTGTGTGTGTGTGTGTGTGTGTATTTGTGTGACTGCAGCAGCGCAGGGTGGGCACGTTGCCAGGCTCATGTGCATGACTGGATTGGCAGAGAGGGAGGGAGGGAGGGAGAGAGAGAGAGAGAGAGAGAGAGAGAAAAAAAGAGGGAGTAAGGGCTAGAGAGGGGGAGAGAGAGAGGTCACACAGGAGTGGGCCACGCCCCCACCCTCGCCTCTGTTTGTGTTTGGGCTTCCTGTGAGAAAAACAACTGACTCCTGAAGAATGTGACTCCCAATTAGAGAGAGAGAGAGGAAGAGAGAGAGAGAATGAGACGAGAACCCTGCTCTCCCAGCAACACTGCAGCGTTACTTCACAGCAAAAAATCTCCATTCAATCTGCACAAACATCCCCACCCCATTCAGTCTGCACACTGTGGAGAATCGAACGAGAGCTACCTACTTATCCTATCAGTCACAATAT
The DNA here is from genome assembly GCF_013265735.2 of Oncorhynchus mykiss. Taxonomy (NCBI): domain Eukaryota; kingdom Metazoa; phylum Chordata; class Actinopteri; order Salmoniformes; family Salmonidae; genus Oncorhynchus; species Oncorhynchus mykiss. The sequence goes on from NC_048582.1 coordinate 32,753,527, forward strand.
ATTAAAATGCAGCAGAGTGTACCCAAGCTACGGTAACCAGAAGTAAATTGAATAAATCAATTGAATAAAACCAACTGTTCCGTATGTAGTCAGTTTCAATTGGACGTAATTGCACAGGAATGAAAATCAAAAAAAGCCTTAATAAACCGGCAGCCAATTTGTTTTCTTATTGTGTTTGCACTAATATGATTGTGAGTGTTGTGACCGTTTCTTAACAACAGGTTAAAGAGCTCGGGAAGAACTAGCTTCGAGAGTTTTGGAGGTGATGGAATTCTGGAAACCTTGAGTCTCGGCAGACTCTCCTCCCACGCTCGCGGGTGAGCCGGCTGTAACTGTAATGATGACAAATCAGACCAAATATTTACGCCCGTCGAGTTGTACTTTGGCTTGGGTCACGGCACGCTCTGCCCTATTAGATATTCCCCTGAAACGTTTGAGTTTTTTCACATTTTCAGTAGTTTTCAACATGTCTTGCTCCCCATGCACCTGTCTATCTTCTACTCATCTACACATACTCAGAAATAATGCACCCATATAATTTACATCATTTGCAAAGTGCTTTTCGTTATGCAAGACTAATCTCAGTGCATAAAATCAAAGATCAACTAGAAAGTTACGGGGATGGGTGGGATCCAGGGATGCTGGTCCATGTTGACTCCAATGCTTCCCACAGTTGTGTCAAGTTGGCTGGATGTCCTTTGGGTGGTGGGACATTCTTGATACACATGGGAAACTGTTGAGCGTGAAAAACCCAACAGCGTTGCAGTTCTTGACACAACCTGGTGTGCCTGGCATCTACTACCATACCCCGTTCAAAGGCACTTTCATCTTTCATCTTGCCTATTCACCTTCTGAATGGCACACACAGACAATCCATGTCTCAATTGTCTCAAGATTTAAAAAGTGACCTCAATAGGGGATCATAACTTTCACCTCGGGTTTACCTGGTCAGTCTATGTCGTGGAAAGAGCAGGTGTGCTTAATGTTTTGTACACTCAGCTCTTGGACTCACAGAAAAAGCAACCCAATAATTGATTGCTGGATTTTTCGTTGTTGCATTTCTTAGATGAATAGACTATTTGAAGAGGGATGCAAGCTCCATGGGCCAGAGAGTTTGAACAAAGAGAGAAAGCTAGATGGCAGTAGGCTATTGCAGTTATTTGTTCAGAACCGTAACCTTTCAACCTTAGTGAAGAGAGACAAAAAAAACATGTTGTTCAAGCATTTCATTACAATGATGAAGATAGGACAACAAAAAGTATTTCATTTAACTGCTGACGGTAAGTTAGGAATGAAGCAACAATATAGAGAAAACGAAGTCTGCCTTTTTTATGGCAGTTTTGGAGCAGTGGCTTCTTCCTTGCTGAGCAGCCTTTCAGGTTATGTCAATATAGGACTCATTTTTACTGTGGATAGATACTTTTGTACCTGTTTCCTCCAGCATCTTCACAAGGTCCTTTGCTGTTGTTCTGGGATTGATTAGCACTTTTCGCACCAAAGTACATTTATCTCTAGGAGACAGAACGCGTCTCCTTCCTGAGGCTGCGTGGTCCCATGGTGTTTATACTTGCGTACTATTGTTTGTACAGATGAACGTGGTACCTTCAGGCGTTTGGAAATTGATCCCAAGGATGAACCAGACTTGTGGAGGTCTACAATACATCCACAGGTACACCTCCAATTGACTCAAATGATGTCAATTAGCCTATCAGAAGATTCTAAATGAATGACATAATTTTCTGGAATTTTCCAAGCTGTTTAACGGCCCAGTCAATTTAGTGTATGAAATCTTCTGACCCACTGGAATTGTGATACAGTGAATTCTAAGTGAAATAATCTGTCTGTAAACAATTGTTAGAAAAATGACTTGTGTCATGCACAAAGTAGACGTCCTAACCGACTTGCCAAAACTATAGTTTGTTAACAAGAAATTTGTGGAGTGGTTGAAAGACAAGTTTTAATGACTCCAACCTGAGTGTATGTTAACTTCCGACTTCAACTGAACATAGGCGTACAGAGGCCCATTATCAGCAACCATCACTCCTGTATTCCACTGGCACGTTGTGTTAGCTAATCCAAGTTTATCATTTTAAAAGGCCAATTGATCATTATAAAACCCTTTTGCAATTATGTTAGCACAGCCGAAAACTGTTGTCCTGATTAAAGAAGCAATAAAACTGGCCTCCTTTAGACTATTTGGACAATTTTTTTCATTTTCTTTCAAATACAAGGACATTTCTAAGTGACCCCAACCTTTTGAATGGTAGTGTATATAGCCTCTATAAAGCAACAGAAGCTTAGGCCTAACCCCATAGAGATAGAGATGCCACCAACATGCATTTCTTTATGTGAGAGGGCTACTGCATCTGCTGTACAGATATAGATGTACAGAAGGAGGCTAATTCATACATTTTCAATCAGAATATGTTGTATGAATATGACCATTCTATTGTTAGATTATAGGAGTTACTCTGGTAGGCCTGAAACATTCATCTTTACCTCAACTGTCGGTGCGCACTGCCTTCTTATCATAGGCTTGAGGTAGCTAAAGCTTAATAATAACCACACCAAACCTTCACAAAAGTTTCTAAACACAAAAGTTTCTAAACTTTATTGGGATAATATCAGAAGTAAGTTAAGCCATTGTTTATAGAGAAAATATGAGCAGGCCTATATATTGCGGCATATATTCATTGTCCTACTTATAACCTATTGTCGCCCTTTCTTGTAGTCAAATGACCTAGTGGCCTCATGGGTGGAATGTTACAAATATTTTCCTAGAATTTCATAATTAATAAACATCATTTTAAAAACCATGCAAAAAATCTGGTGTTTCTATGTCAAATATGTTTTTATATTTCAGTCTTTAGTGATGTATATATAGTGTAATATTTGGAAGCAAACTCAAAATTGAATACATTTCAACTCTATATCTGTTATAAGTGTTCTTTTTTGTTGTTGCCCATAACCATTTGTGTGAGTTGTATACTTTGGTTTCAAAGTAAGTTTGTTTAAGACTACCAAGAAAACACTCTGTCACCCTGATTTAGCCCACTGCAGTACAGGTTAAAGTACATATGGAGCACACAATTAAAAAGATACATCAAATTTAATTTTGCCAATGAAAATGTCTCAACAGAATTAAACAAAACAGGTTGTCACGGCTGTCGTAAGAACGGGACCAAGGCGCAGCGGATGTTGAGTTCCACATATTTCATTTAAAGAGAAACTTAAACAAAACAAAACAAATCAATAAACAAACAACTAACCGTGACTACGTGGTGCACATGCACAAACACAAAACAATATCCCACAAACGCAGGTGGGAAAAATAGCTACTTAAATATGATCCCCAATTAGAGACAACGATTACCAGCCGCCTCTAATTGGGAATCATACAAAACACCAACATAGAAAATATAAACTAGAGCACAACATAGAAATTATAAACTAGAATACCCCCTAGTCACGCCCTGACCTACTACACCATAGAGAAACAAGGGCTCTCTATGGTCAGGGCGTGACACAGGTTTGCATATTTAAATAACTGGTTTCAATTAACAAACAAGCTTACAATAATAATAATATTTTTAACTTAACCATGCAAGTCATTTAAGAACAAATTCTTCCTTACAATGACGGCCTACAGGGGAACAGTGGGTTAACTGCCTTGTTCAGGAGCAGAACAACACATTTTTATCTTGTCAGCTCAGGGATTTGATCCAGCAACCTTTCAGTTACTGGCCCAACACTCTGACCACTAGGCTACCTGCCAACCCAAAGCAACTTATTATATATAAATGTAAGTTCCAAAATCACATCCTACCTGAATAGGGAGATGCACAGTAGCCTGCATTTGGTTGTTACTTATATTAAATTCCCCTTGTAGGCTTTTCACTACAGGCATACTCTTTTCCCTCTATCTTTTGTTTTACTCCAGTGAAAAAGGCCACCTTCAGCAGCAGGCACATGTGCAGGCAAGGAGTGAGAGAATGGTGCTGAAGTGCGAATTCGGGGTGTAGGCTATGATAGACAGCCTCTCCTGGACCATTTGACCTGCTCTCATTTTTATTCACATTTCTTTAGAGGCCAAAATGCTGGCGATTACCAGTTAAAGGTAAACCTGGGCCTTTTCCCCATCAGAGTTGTGTTTCCTTAAAATGGACTTGTTACAGATAGAAAGTCTGTGCATAAATACATAGTGCACATAAAAATGACTTTTGAAGTGAGATTCCCACATACCGAATAAAAAATACAAGTTAAATGGGTTTTCATTAAATGTTCAACTCTAGGCCTACTGATGGTTTTGCCAAAATGTTGCGCAGATATAGCAAATGTGACCACTCTGGTATTGGCATGTGCGCTCTTAGCCAACAGTGCAGGTAGAGCCTCCTACATGATGAGATTATTATGGACAAAAGTGCAAGATTATTTTTATTTGTCAAATGGCAGCTAAGCATCGATCATCATTCACCAAAATAAGACTGTGTACTTTCACCACCCTGTGAGGTTCATCATAACTTATTTCCTCTGTAGCTTAATAAACTGCATGCTTTCCCATGATGTCCTGACATTTTCTTACCCGACATGTAGACTTATTTACTGCATAAAAGGTTTGGATGGAAACCTGGTTAACATCAAGCCATTTTGAGGATGCTGAAATTGTATTTTGGATGAGTGTGTACATGCTTAAGGGGGCTTTTGAAGTAGCTTAATCCGATTTAAACATTGCGACTGGTTTTGTTTATGCCACATATAAAAGGTAATCAAATTTAAAAAGTTCAATGATAAATATTTAGGCTATATTGAAGCATTCGAGGTGTGCAAAGGAATAGCCGCTTGGATTGGAGAGGAGGCACGGTGTGTGTTAAGCTTCCCTGAATAACTGGGTCTGCCGGGAGCATATGTGGCCACATTATTATAGGAGGACTTGGGAGAATGATGATCTGCAACAGACAGCACATTCAGTATCAGAAGTAAGAATACAGCCAGACTGGCCTGCTACTGTGCCTTTCTACACCTTATAAACCATTGAGTAGGCCCACAGCTGATCCAAATCTAATAAAACATTCAAATCACAGGTCTTTTGCGCCGTTATGTTTTTATGTGTGATATGATTGCCTTTTGCAGATCTGGACAAACGATCCACCTACTGTACCGCTATTGTCACTATGAATGGTGGCTAGAGGGGCAGGATAGACCCTTAGACTGGTAGACTATACTGACCTGTGGCAGTGTAAAAGTTAACACACGGAAAAGCGTAGTGCATAAGGGAAGCCCCTAAACACCTTGGTAAAAGGGGAGGCAGATGCAAGCAGATGAGGAAATGTGGCTCGGTTGGAATAAATTATATAGTAAAATCTGCAAAAGAGCGAATATAAACCAGGGAAAAAAGCACTACCCTGTCCTATTTTGGACCCCCTCCCCCCTTCCCCCAAAGTAAATTGCCATCTGTCTCTACATAAAAATGATAATACAGTATAATGTATAACAATATTAAACCATATAATTAAAGCAACACTCAAAGTCAATCATACGCTTAACACACAATGTCCCTTTGACTCTGCAGTGAGACTTATTTATAGATTTACAACGTTCAGCTCTGTCATACCGACGACATGCTCTGCATACTTTCCCTCCCCCGGGGGCCAAGACGGACGATATGTAAACCCCTTGGTTTCTATATAAAGGCACGTGCCCTGACGAAGAGAACACAATATCCAGCTCTGTCTTTCACACTAAAGCCTGCCGCTCCGTCTTCTTCACCTTCAGACCGACAGAAACCTGAGACAGACCAATCAACATGTTGAGAAATAGCCTGGTGTCCTCTGTGGCTGCTGCATCCCAGATTCCAGTCCCACTTTTGTTTTGTTTCTCTGGATGGAAGGCCCACAGGCTAACCCGGAAGTCCAGCGGGATGTGGGGAGGAGGCACTGCTGCAACTTGTTCTCTGGCTCTCTCTATCTCTTTTTTTCTTTCTCTTGTTCTCTCTCTCTTTTTTTTGTCTCCTGAACTCTTTATCTCAATATATCTCTCTCTCTCCATCCCTCCATAGAGATCTGTCTAGCTTCCTAATAGGAGACATTGGCTTTAGCATCAGTCCCTAGGGCAGTGGAAGATGCTTTTCCTATGCACTCCTCTGGCTATGGGTTTACCAAGGGAGAGAGAGACAAGGGAAGTGGATGGGAGGACACACTGTATCTCTCTGCTTGAAGACACTATGGTTCAAGAATAAATGCTTAAAGTTTAGGTTTTGAGTAACCTTTTGCAGATGAGGATTTGTGTTAGGCAGATATACAGTTGAAGTCTGAAGTTTACATACACTCAGGTTGTAGTCATTAAAACTCGTTATTCAACCAATCCACAAATGTCTTGTTAACAAACTATAGGTTTGGCAAGTCGGTTAGGACATCTACTTTGTGCATGACACAAGTCATTTTTTTCCCCAACAATTGTTTACAGACAGATTATTTCACTTATAATTCACTGTATCACAATTCCAGTGGGTCAGAAGTTTACATACGCTAAGTTGACTTTGCCTTTAAACAGCTTGGAAAATTCCAGAAAATGATGCCATGGCTTTAGAAGCTTCTGATAGGCTAATTGACATCATTTGAGTCAATTGGAAGTGTACCTGTGAATGTATTTCAAGGGCTACCTTCAAACTCAGTGCCTCTTTGCTTGACATCATGGGAAAATCAAAAGAAATCAGCCAAAACCTCAGAAAAAAAAACAACAAGTCCGGTTCATCCAAGGGAGCAATTTTTATTTAACCTTTATTTAACCAGGTAGGCTAGTTGAGAACAAGTTCTCATTTACAACTGGGACCTGGCCAAGGTAAAGCAAAGCAGTGCGACACAAACAACAACACCGAGTTACACATGGAATAAACAAACATACAGTCAATAATACAATAGAAAAAAAGTATATATACAGTGTGTGCAAATGAGGTAGGATAAAGGAGGTAAGGCAATAAATAGGCCACATTGGCAAAATAATTACAATATAGCAAATAAACACTGGAGTGATAGATGTGCAGAAGATGAATGTGCAAGTATGTGCAGAATAAATAAATAACAGTATGGGGATGAGGTAGTTGGATGGGCTATGTACAGGTGCAGTGATCTGTGAGCTGCTCTGACAGCTGGTGCTTAAAGTTAGTGAGGGAGATATGAGTCTCCAGCTTCAGTGATCTTTTCAGTTTGTTCCAGTCATTGGCAGCAGAAAACTGGAAGGAAAGGCGGCCAAAGTAGGAATTGGCTTTAGGGGTGACCAATGAAATATGCCTGCTGGAGTGTGTGCTACGGGTGGGTGCTACTATGGTGACCAGATAAGGTGGGGCTTTACCTAGCAAAGAATTATAGATGACCTGGAGCCAGTGGGTTTGGCGACGAATATGAAGCGAGGGCCAGCCAACTAGAGCATACAGGTCGCAGTGGTGGGTAGTATATGGGGCTTTGGTGACAAAACGGATGGCACTGTGATAGACTGCATCCAATTTGTAGAGTAGAGTGTTGGAGGCTTTTACGAGGGTATGTTTGGCGGCATGAGTGAAGGATGCTTTGTTGCAAAATAGATGTAATTTTGGATTGGAGATGCTTAATGTGAGTCTGAAAGGAGAGTTTACAGTCTAACCAGACACCTAGGTATTTGTAGTTGTCCACATATTCTAGGTCAGAACCGTTCAGTGTAGTGATTCTGGACGGGCAGGCAGGTGTGGGCAGCGATCCGTGGAAGAGCATGCATTTAGTTTTACTTGCATTCAAGAGCAGTTGGAGGCCACGGAAGGAGAGTTGTATGGCATTGAAGCTCGTCTGTGGGTTAGTAAACACAGTGTCCAAAGACGGGCCAGAAGTATACAGAATGGTGTCGTCTGCGTAGAGGATCAGAGAATCATCCGCAGCAAGAGCGACATCATTGATGTATAAAGAGAAGAAAGTCGGCCCGAGAATTGAACACTGTGGCACACCCATAGAGGCTGCCAGAGGTCCGGACAACAGGCCCTCCGATTTGACACACTGAACTCTGTCTGAGAAGTAGTTGGTGAACCAGGCGAGGCAGTCATTTGAGAAACCAAGGCTGTTGAGTCTGCCGATAAGAATCTGGTGATTGACAGAGTCGAAAGCCTTGGCCAGGTTGATGAATACAGCTGCACAGTATTGTCAAGGTACCACGTTCATCTGTACAAACAATAGTACGCAAGTATAAACATCAAGGGACCACGCAGCCGTCGTACCGCTCAGGAAGGAGATGCGATCTGTCTCCTAGAGATGAACGTACTTTGGTGCGAAAAGTGCAAATTAATCCCAGAACAACAAGGACCTTGTGAAGATGCTGGAGGAAACAGTTACAAATTATCTATATCCACAGTAAAACGAGTCCTATATCGACGTAACCTGAAAGGCCTCTCAGCAAGGAAGAAGCCACTGCTCCAAACCACCGTAAAAAAGCCAGACTACGGTTTGCAACTGCACATGGGGACAATGGTCGCACTTTTTGGAGAAATGTCCTCTGGTCTGTTGAAACAAAAATTAACTGTTTGGCCATAATGACCTCGTTATGTTTGGAGGAAAAAGGGGGAGGCTTGCAAGCTGACAAACACCATCCTAACTGTGAAGCACGAGGGTGTCAGCATCATGATGTGGGGGTGCTGTGCTGCAGGAGGGACTGGTGCACTTCACAAAATAGATGGCACCATGAGGCAGGAAAATTATGAGGATATATTGAAGCAACATTTCAGGACATCAGTCAGGAAGTTTAAGCTTGGACACAAATGGGTCTTCCAAATGGACAATGACCCAAGCATACTTCCAAAGTTGTGCCAAAAATGGTTTAAGGACAACAAAGTCAAGGTATTGGAGTGGCCATCACAAAGCCTTTACCTCAATCCTATAGAAAATGTGTGGGCAGAACTTAAAACTCATGTGCGAGCAAGCACATGTGCGAACAAGGATCCCTACAATCCTGACTCTGTTACACCAGCTCTGTCAGGAGGAATGGGCCAAAAATCACCCAACTTATTGTTGGAAGCTTGTGGAAGGCTCCCTGAAACGTTTGACCCAAGTGAAATAATGTGAAGGCAATGCTACCAAATACTAATTGAGTGTTTGTAAACTTCTGACCCACTGGGAATGTGATGAAAGAAACAAAAGCTGAAATAAATCATTCTCTCCACTATTATTTTGACATTTCATATTCTTAAAATAAAGTGTTGATCCTAACTGACCTAAGACAGGGAATTGTTACGAGGATTAAATGTCAGGTATTTAAATGTATTTGGCTAAAGTGTATGTAAACTTCCGACTTCAACTGTGTACTTGCTGTAAAGATACTGGCTGTGTACATGATTATTCGGCTTGTCTTGTGAGTCATCATAACAAATGGGCTAGGAATATCCAGGGACATCACGATATGATATTATCACGATACTTCTAGAGCCTTCAGAAAGTATTCATACCCCTTGACTTATTCCACATGTTGTGTTATAGCCTGAATTATAAGTCTGAATTGTTTTCTTCACCTATCTACACAAAATACCCAATAATGACAAAGTGAAAACATGTTTTTAGACATTTGCTGAATATGAAATACAGAAATGTCTCATTTACATAGCTTTTCACACCCCTGTTTAGAATCATATTTGGCAATGATTACAGCTGTGAGTCTTTCTGGGTAATTCTCTAAGAGCTTTGCACCCCTGGATTGTACAATATTTTCACATTATTCTTTCAAAAATTCTGTCAAGTTTGTTGTTGATCATTGCTAGACAGCCATTTTCAAGTCTTGCCATAGATTTTCAAGCCGATTTAAGTCAAAACTGTAACTAGGCCAGTCATGAAAATTAATGTTCGTCGGTAAGCAACTCCAGAGTTTATTTGGCCTTGTGTTTTAGATTATTGTCCTGCTGAAAGGTGAATTTGTCTCTGTCTGTTGGATCAGACTGAACCAGGTTTTCTTCTAGGATTTTGCCAGTGCTAATTTATTTATTTAACCTTTATTTATCTAGGCAATCTTAGCTCTATTCCATTCATTTCTATCCTGACAAAAACTCCCTAGTCCTTGCTTATGACAAGGATACCCATAACCTAATGCAGCCACCAAATATGAAGTGCTACTCAGTAATGTGTTGTGTTGGATTTTCCCCAAACATAACCCTTTGTAGGACATAAAGTTTATTTATTTATTTTGTATTATTTATTTTATTTTTTTCATTTTTTTCAGTTTACTTTAGTGCCTTATTACAAACCAGATCTATGTTTTTAAATATGTTTTATTCTGTACAAGCTTCCTTCTTTTTGCTCTGTCATTTAGGTTAGTATTGTGGAGTAACTACAATGTTGTTGATCCATCCTCAGTTTTCTCCTATCACAGCCATTCAACTCTGTAACTGTTTTAAAGTCACCATTGGCCTCATGGTGAAATCCCTGAGTGGTTTCCTTCCTCTCCCTGAACTGATTTCGGAAGGATGCCTGTAACTTTGTAATGACTGGGTGTATTGTTACACCATCCAAAGTGTAATTAATAACTTCACCATGTTCAAATGAATATTCAAAATCATCTTATTTTTTCTTTTTTTTTTACCCATCTACCAATAGAAGCCCTCCCTGGTCTTCGTGGTTGAATCTGTGTTTGAAATTCACTGCTTCGACTGAGGGACCTTACCCTTAATTGAATGTGTGAGGTACAGAGATTAGTCATTCAAAAATCATGTTAAACACTTATTGCACACAGAGTGAGTTCATGCAACGTATTATGTGACTTGGTAAGATTTGTTTTACTCCTGAATGTATTTAGGCTTGCCTCAACAAAGGTGTTGAATACTTATCGACTCAAGACATTTCAGCTTTTCATTTCTTATTAGTTTGTAAAATTGTCTGAAAACATAATTCCACTTTGACATTATGGGGTGTTGTGTGTAGGTCAGTGACACAAAACCTAAATGTAATCCATTTTAAATTCAGGCTGCAACACAACAACATGTGGAGGGGTGTGAATACTTTCTGAAGGATCTGTAGTTGCTGATACTATTATTGCGATTCTCACAATTCTATATGTATTGCGATTCGATACTGTTTATTAATTTTTTTCCCGATGCGATTTGATTTTCCAAACATATTGCTTGCTTTTTCAGTGCCTTGCAAAAAAATGTTGTGTTACAAAGTGGGATTAAAATTGTTGCCAAAATAGTTACAATTAAATCAATCAATCTTTGTTTCGGCAAGCCTAAATGAGTTAGGGAGTAACATTTGGCCTACTAAATCACATAAGTTACATAAGTTCACTCATGTGATATAATAGGGGTTGACATCATTTTTGAATGACTAACCCTTCCTCTGCCCCCCATCCATACAACATCTGTCAGGTCCCTCAGTTAAGTATTGAATTTCAAGCACAGATTCAACTATAAAGACCAGGGAGATTTTATGAAAGCACCATGAAGAAAGGCAGTGATTGGTAGATGAGTAACAATAACAAATCAGACATTGAGCATGGTCAAGTTAATAATTATGCTGTGGATGATGTATTAAATCACCCAGACACATTAAAGATACAGTCCTACTTCTGACCTGAGCTGCAGGACAGGAAGGAAACTGAACGGCCAAGTTAACAGTTTTGACTTATATCTGCTTGACAATCTATGGCAAGACTTGAAAATGTCTTGCCAAGATATCCAACATCTTGACAGAGCTTGAAGAATTCAGAAAATAATACTGGGATAATATTGCACAATCCAGGTGTGAAAAGCTCTTAGAGACTTACCCAAGAAGAGGCACAGCTGGAATCACTGCCGAAGGTATTCATAACATGTATTGACTCAGGGAGCTGAATACTTACAGTGCCTTGCGAAAGTATTTGGCCCCCTTGAACTTTGCGACCTTTTGCCACATTTCAGGCTTCAAACATAAAGATATAAAACTGTATTTTTTTGTGAAGAATCAACAACAAGTGGGACACAATCATGAAGTGGAACGACATTTATTGGATATTTCAAACTTTTTTAACAAATCAAAAACTGAAAAATTGGGCGTGCAAAATTATTCAGCCCCTTTACTTTCAGTGCAGCAAACTCTCTCCAGAAGTTCAGTGAGGATCTCTGAATGATCCAATGTTGACCTAAATGACTAATGATGATAAATACAATCCACCTGTGTGTAATCAAGTCTCCGTATAAATGCACCTGCACTGTGATAGTCTCAGAGGTCCGTTAAAAGCGCAGAGAGCATCATGAAGAACAAGGAACACACCAGGCAGGTCCGAGATACTGTTGTGAAGAAGTTTATAGCCGGATTTGGATACAAAAATATTTCCCAAGCTTTAAACATCCCAAGGAGCACTGTGCAAGCGATAATATTGAAATGGAAGGAGTATCAGACCACTGCAAATCTACCAAGACCTGGCCGTGCCTCTAAACTTTCAGCTCATACAAGGAGAAGACTGATCAGAGATGCAGCCAAGAGGCCCATGATCACTCTGGATGAACTGCAGAGATCTACAGCTGAGGTGGGAGACTCTGTCCATAGGACAACAATCAGTCGTATATTGCACAAATCTGGCCTTTATGGAAGAGTGGCAAGAAGAAAGCCATTTCTTAAAGATATCCATAAAAAGTGTCGGTTAAAGTTTGCCACAAGCCACCTGGGAGACACACCAAACATGTGGAAGAAGGTGCTCTGGTCAGATGAAACCAAAATTGAACTTTTTGGCAACAATGCAAAACGTTATGTTTGGCGTAAAAGCAACACAGCTCATCACCCTGAACACACCATCCCCACTGTCAAACATGGTGGTGGCAGCATCATGGTTTGGGCCTGCTTTTCTTCAGCAGGAACAGGGAAGATGGTTAAAATTGATGGGAAGATGGATGGAGCCAAATACAGGACCATTCTGGAAGAAAACCTGATGGAGTCTGCAAAAGACCTGAGACTGGGACGGAGATTTGTCTTCCAACAAGACAATGATCCAAAACATAAAGCAAAATTTTCAATGGAATGGTTCAAAAATAAACATATCCAGGTGTTAGAATGGCCAAGTCAAAGTCCAGACCTGAATCCAATCGAGAATCTGTGGAAGGAACTGAAAACTGCTGTTCACAAATGCTCTCCATCCAACCTCACTGAGCTCGAGCTGTTTTGCAAGGAGGAATGGGGAAAAATGTCAGTCTCTCGATGTGCAAAACTGATAGAGACATACCCCAAGCGACTTACAGCTGTAATCGCAGCAAAAGGTGGCGCTACAAAGTATTAACTTAAGGGGGCTGAATAATTTTGCACGCCCAATTTTTCAGTTTTTAATTTGTTAAACAAGTTTGAAATATCCAATAAATGTCGTTCCACTTCATGATTGTGTCCCACTTGTTGTTTATTCTTCACAAAAAAATACAGTTTTATATCTTCATGTTTGACACCTGAAATGTGGCAAAAGGTCGCAAAGTTCAAGGGGGCCGAATACTTTCGCAAGGCACTGTATGCAACGACTATATTTCAGTTATTTCATTTCTATCAATCTCTAAAAAATATGTATATAATAATTCTTCGAGTTTGACATTACAGAGTATTTGGTGTAGATTGTTGACCTCAAATCCCACATTGTAACACAATAAAATGGGAAGAAATCCAAGGGGTATGAATCTTTTTTACAAGGCACTGTATGTCTGCTGCAGAGGGACAAGAAAGAGCAGGACAAAATGAGATTTGATCAGTCATGGAAATAAAAGTGGTGAAAACATGTTGGCTCATTATTTAAAAAGAAGATGGAAAACAAGGTATAGAACAAGCTATAGAACAAGCTATAGAACAAGCTCTAGAACAAGCTATAGAACAAGCTATAGAACAAGCTATAGAACAAGTTATAGGATGAACAATACCAGAGTTTTGGCACAGGTACAGCCGACTAGTGCTAGCTAACGCTGCCTAGAAAAATATCGATATGATGTCATCCAAAATAATATTGCGATATTTAACTGTATGGATTTTCCCCCGCGTCACTACAAATCAATTGCTTATGTTTTAGTAGTGTAACTAGGCTTTCACAGTGAAGCTTAACACAAGCACACATACAAGCACATAACACTATATAAAGGCATTCACCCAGCACTTCGCACTTGCATAGTCATCCTCGCACACGCTCACTCACACCTATACACACACTAACTTATATTCGCACACACACATGCACACACACACACACACACATTAACAGTGTCATAGCTCCCTACAAGCAGTGTAGGCTGGAGGGGGCTGGCGCTCTGATATTGACACCACGGCTGCAGTGTGGTTGGTCCTTGGCCAGTTCTCAGCCGGCTTCGTGACTGCTGCTGTGGATCCCTATAAATCAGACCCAATTACCAGGCTACAGCACTGGGCCTTTCATCCACTCACAGGCAGGCAGAGAGGGCAAACACAGGCCCCATACCGAGTACTGTAACACAGGCCCAATATCAACTACTGTAGCCTACTCTCCGCCTTTCTATGGACCTCATATCTATTAAGTGTTCATACCACAAACATACTGGTGTGGATATGATATAGCCTATGCAGGCTCTGTATATTGCCTGGTGACTGTCCATTTTCACCTGTTTGGGTGAGTTTGCTTTGTTTGGATTACAGAAAAAGAAGGAGGACAGTCCAGTATGAGTTGAGTGTTTTCTGTGTATTCATTTTTTAGATATATTTTGTTTACTTTTGCCCAATGGTTGTTTTTTGGATCAAGCCTTGGTTGGAATGGCTTTTGCTTGGATTGGCAATCTCCAGTGGATTGGATTCCACACACACACACACACACACACACACACACACGCTTACACAAACACTCCCCTGACTGCTCTTCCCTTGCTCCAGTCAGAAGAAATGTGTGCACTGTCTCCGTGTGCATATCCAGCCCTATATACGATACAATAGCTTTATCATCCTCGGTTCATACACTCATAAACATTCTCCAGCGTGTGTCACGGTTGCGGCAGAGCCCCCCTGCTAGCTCAGTAAATTGGCCCTGTGTAAACCATTCTGCCCATCTGAAATACCGGGTACATTTAAATCCCTGACATGCCTCTGTAGCGACGTGCCACGACGGGGGGGTTGTCTCATTTACCACCTGGAGGTTTTGAAGTGTCGTAACCATCTCCTCTTACTGAAGGCAGCCAGCAAGGCGGCAGAGATCCTCTTTGTCAAGTACTGTATTCAACTCCCATCAGCCAGACATGTGAGGGAGATGTTTCAATATTTCCGGGGGGCTGGGGGGTTTTGTGCATCTCACAGACTGACAGGGTGAGCGGGCTGGGGGTAAATACCAGTCACGGACCATCCGGAAGAGGAACAAATCTGTTTATTAACCTCGAGAGGAGAAGAGAGAGGAAAAAGAGAGAGGAAAAGGATACACAGACCACAGACTGTCAATCACACATGATGGTCGAAGTTCACTCGTACTCAGACTTGCACGCAGCACACACGCACACACACACTCGACCCTTCACTTGATCGTATCACACACACACACACACACACACACACACACACACACACACTCTCACACAGCTCCTCTAGCACCCTCTCATTTGTCATCCCAGGGCTTCTGAGAGCCTTTTCTTTTCCCTTGGATAACCTCCCTCTTTCCCAGCACTGTAAGTAATGAGCCAGGGTTGACCCTCCATGCCTCATTGTGTTAGATTTCAGCTTCTGACCTTAAAAATGAAAGCAAATCGATAGGGCGGGACACGTGAATTCCAAAGCCCAGGACGCAAGCCAAGTGTGGAGTGGAGGGAGGAATGCGGAGCTGCACAATATACTGGGTAGTAGAGAGGCTCTTTCACCTCACCTTCAATAGGGACCAACACTGTATCACCAGTGTGCTGCAGTGAATTTGCATGTAAATTGTGTGTCACCCAGTGCATTTAGTGTGGGTAATCTAAAGTGCCGCAGAGGGGATGGGGGGAGAGAGCTCAGAGCTTAGTCAAGGCTCGGGTTTTAATATTAATTTTCTGTGCGTCAAAATGTACTGGGACACTTTATTTTAAGTGTTATAACACACAGCATGTGTAGGAGAATTTTACCTGGCTTTGAGTAGTAGTGATAGTTTATGTGCAGTTTAGAAGCACTTACCGTAGCTATAATATGGTGCAATTCAAGACAATGAAATGACATGTCAAAGCATCAAAGCACCCCAGCAAAGAGAGTGATACATGGTGTAGGTCAAAAGTGTCTTGACCACCTGATATTTGTATGCACACTGTCCATAAACAACCCCTATTAAAACCCCCAGTCCGGTCAATGTCCAGTCTCCTTCCTAAATGGGCTGACCGTCTCTCTCTCCCTCCATTACAATATGCTGTAGCTCGACAGCGGTGAAGCACATTGTGTGTACTCACTACTCTACTGAGAGTAGTGGCTGGCCGTCAGTTCCAGTTAGCCCAGCATGATAATTGGCCTCCCATTGATAGACGCAGACTCCCTTCACACTCCAGGGGTCTCGGCTCATTGTCGGAAGAGGCGACACACTGCCCGAGAACACTCGAAAATTGCACATCAAATCAGCCATGCTTCACGGGCCGGCGCTAACGCGTGGGGTGGGTACCACGAAGGGGGCGTGTGAGTGTGTGTGTGTGTTCTTCCATATCTCCGTGTGCAGTGTCTCTCCGGGGAGGCTAGGGTTTAACGTGGCTAACTGGAGCTGCTGGTGGCTGTGCTCTCTCTCACTCGCTCTTTTCTTCTTCTTCTT
Organism: Oncorhynchus mykiss; assembly: GCF_013265735.2. Taxonomy (NCBI): domain Eukaryota; kingdom Metazoa; phylum Chordata; class Actinopteri; order Salmoniformes; family Salmonidae; genus Oncorhynchus; species Oncorhynchus mykiss. The sequence continues at coordinate 32,770,237 of NC_048582.1, forward strand.
CTTCTCTCCTCTTTCTCCGTCACTGCCCAACCCTTTTTCTCTCTCTCCGTCACTTTCAGCCACCCCTCTCTCTTTCTCCCTCCTTCTCCATCCCTCTTTCTTTCTACTACGCCCACAGGGCCTTCGTTACCTCTCTGTCACCGAGCGCAGCGTCCATGGTATAGAGATATAAATAGGCTGTGAGTGGGGAGCCCTGACACCATAAATCCACAGTGGGAGGGACACGAGGGGGAGAGAGGGGTGCAGAGACAGAGGAAAGGGATGTAGTGTATACAAAATGGGGAGAAATAAGGAATATATCATGGAAAGGGAGCGATGCGCTGTAGTGATGAGGCGGTTTGTTGACGTACACAGGGAGAGGGAATTGTTGAACGGTTCAGATGCTGAGTCTCATTAAAAACATCTCACCTGTAGAGGTGCAAACTGTTTTGAGAATGCCTCCAGACTCGGGAGTATGAAGTCAGGGAGGAAAATGGCACTCCAACATCTCTCAACACATCATTTTGAGGATGGCCCTTCTATAACAGTTAACCACTAGAAAGCCTGGATTCGAACCAGGGACTGTAGTGAAGCCTCTTGAACTGAGATGCAGTGCCTTAGACCGCTACGCCTCTCGGGAGCACTCTTGTCTCTTCCTGTATCTATGCCCCCCCCCCACTCCATGTGAAAGATACCTACATATCACAACCCACACATACATAATGTATGTGTTTTATGTACTCAAATATATTTAGCCCTAACCTCTTCTCTCTTCCTGCAGCAGCCCTATGCTCCACCCCTCCACCCCATGGCTCCGCCCAGCCCCAGCCACAACAGCTGCAGTCACGGCGGATCCGAGCTGCTGAGTAAAACTAACCTGTACATTCGAGGCCTGCCCCCGGGGACCACGGACCAGGATCTCATCAAGCTCTGCCAACCGTGAGTGTGGTACATACACTCAGACATATAGAAACACACACACCTGCTCCTGCACACACACACACACACACACCGTATATAAACACACATGCACACCTGCTGACACACACACACACACGCGCGCGCGCGCGTGCGTACACACACACACACACACACACATGCACACCTGCTAACACACACGCGCGTACACACACACAAACACACACACGCACGCACACCTGCTGGTACACACTCACTCTTATTAAAGTTCCACCAACTGTGAATGTATAGAAACAGACACGGGTAATCATAAAAGCTCTGCCAAGTGTGTGTGTGATACAAAAACGCACACATGCGCATGAATGTGCACACACACACACACCTACACAAAGCTCAATAAAGCCCTAATAAAATGTAGATTGGACTGCCTCCCCCAGGAACCACGGACCAGGACCTCATCAAGCTGCAACCCACAGCCCACACAGACACACACACACACTTACACACTAACAGCTTTGTTCAGCTCCAATAAATTCCTCATTAATAAAGACTGCAAATTGTGAAATACAGGCTAAAAGCGAAGTCTGCCGGTTGCGTAACATTTTCTTGGCCATCTTTCCAGAAATATCCCAGTCAAATGCAGCCAATTATTTTATGATCTTTTGGAATCGGAACGCTCTGTCCAGTATTTGGTAATGCTCCTACTATGTCAGAAGTCCCGCATGTCTTGATCTTGACCCATCGAAATTCCATTAGCTAGACAGCAAACACGATAAGACAATGGAGGCACTCAGCGTTTTGACATTGCATATCTCTTAGCCACATAGTCAGTCCCATTTTGTATAATGTCCCTGTAGACAGTGTCCAATAAAACACTCCTTTTGCCGTTTAACATTGGACATACACCATTACTGCCTCACTGTCCTCTGGTGGATGCTTCACTTCACTTTCTCCAACACACTCTTCCTTTAGCATTCCCCCCCCCCCCCCCCCCCCCCCTGTATTTTTGCCATTCGCCTTGGTCAAAGGCATTGTCTAAGTGCCCCCAAGGTTGCCCGAGGTCTGCTGTGCCAATGAAAATCCAATGAAACTTTAATTAGCCAGCCACTGTTTCAAGCACAGGCGGGTAGAAACATTTTCGCAAAGGTCATCTGGCGCTGAAGTCTGTGACACCCGGGTCCCCCTCTGGTGTTGTTTTCCTTCTCCGGTCTGCTGAACCCACACCTCCTCCACCCATGTCCCACTCCCACCCCAACCCGCTCCACTCCACCACAATGGCATCCTCCCTTGGTCCGTCGCACCTTGTCCCCCAGGTTCATGTTAACCTGAAACCTCCGAAATGAGCCTCTGCGGTCTTCAGAAATGTTTTAGTCCTAGTTTTGTTTTTCGAGCACCTCTGTCACCCACGTTATTTTCTCTAATCAGTATCATGGAGTTGGCTGACTCTGCATATTTACGAGTGTTTTCCTCTCAGTGGTTAGTTTTGAAAACCTGACCCTAGGCAACAGTGACTAGAGTCTGGTGACAATGACGGACTCTTTTGACAACTTCAAGAAGGAAAAAAAAAAAGAGGAGTCCTCTTCAGACAGACAACTCTCTCAACAAATCATGATGCCAGAACGTCGCGATTCCAAACCAAAAGTTTGTAGTTGATGCTTGCGAAATGCAGTAACAAAATGTTGTTTGATTTGAGTCCTTGTGTTGTGCTGAGCCGTACTGATTCCCGAGACAGGGTCTGCTGGGTCACACACACTGTGAAACAGCCCCAGCAGCTTAGACTCCCCGTATCTCCAAAGCAAGCAGAGTGCCGCCAACGGATGCATTCTTGAGAGTGTGCCATATCGTAGCTGCTGATTGGAGGTCGTTACACACTGCCTGAGAGATGTTTGGAAATGCAAAAGTTCTCTCAACGACGCAGCAAGCTACACTCTCCCACAAGTCCTCACACAACTGATACAACTTCCTCTATTACTTCAAACATGGCCAAAATAAAAGAGAATCAATAACAACAATGGCCACAGAGTTTCTAATTATATGCACCGAGAGCAGTTGGATTTGGGAGTGTGCTTAATCTGTGTTTTATTCAGTTGGCTGGATCTGTAGCTCTCCAGAACCATCAGCCTGATATATGGGCATGGAGAAGCAGCCAGAGAAGTGGGTTTTGGCTGAACACCCAGAACGAAGGCTGAAACAGCCATTACCATGAGAAAAATGCATGGACAAGTGGGCAGGTGGGGCACGGGGGGCAGTTGGGGTACGGGGCCATTAGCGGTTGAGCAGTGCTGGGTATTTCTTGTTTGCAGTCCACCACCTAGGAGAGGTAGAGGGGCTGAGGCCGCAGGTTCTTTTGAGGAAAGAGCACATTTTAGAAGGTAGACTTGGGGCCCACACTTGGAATAACAGGGGCATTCATTCTCCCTGCCAGTGGTCCAAATCCATAAATCAAAAAGCCAAGATTGAATGGACCACAGAGCTCTCCTCCCTGCCCTCCCTCCCTTCTATCCTCCTCCCTTCTGCCTCTTCTGTTCTTCCCTGCCTACCGTTCTCCCTCCATCCCTCACTTCTGGTTCTCTGCACCCAATTTCAGCTGTGGACCGGCTACAGCTGTGCCCTCTGTCATGCTGCTTTCCCTAGCGTGGCGCCTGATCAAATGGAGAGAAACCCAAATCAAGAGCTAATCACCGCCAATTGTCCAAATAACCTTTCCCATGTGTGGCGAGGGAAGGAGGGAGGAGTGAGAGGGTGGGAAGGGAGGGGTTGGAGCTCCACACAGCAGAGGAAGGGGTGACCCTGGGACCACCTGTTCCACAGAGCCACTGCGATCCGAAGCGCCACATTATCCCAAACGATTCTGAGGCCCTCTGTTGACACAAGCCGGCCGGCTATCAGAGCCTCCCCGATCCCACGGGCTCCTTTTCAACAAACTGCCAAAGGGAGGGAGTGTGAGAGAAGACACTCCAGTCGGCCCAGCCTCGGCTCTTTCGGCTCAGTCATCGATGCCCTGTCTGCCCAACGCTTTTTGGTCAAGCTCTGTCAGAACGGACCGAGATAGCGGTGCTTAACCTCTGAGGTGGCGAGACAACTACAGGAATGCCCAGACCAAACTCCTCCCTCACCCCACCAACAAAACGTTGTCAACCAGATGCTCTGGATGTTTCGGGAACAGAAAGAATCACTCTCTCACTTGATCTTACTCTTGTTCTGTCTCTCATTGCCACTTCGCTACAATACCCGGCAACAACACAAATTGTCATGTGCTTTGTGTGGTGAATTTACATGGTCATTTACTTGCCTGGTTCAAACTAACAACATACAAATTGCCTGTATCCTCCACAACATTGATCTGGAGAGCAGTTGCTGTGCAGTGGCTGATATACCTCCAGGCAATCTCCTACATTATTCATCCCCCCATTACTGCTTAGTTCATTAGGATCCCCATTACAGTGTCTTCCAACAATGTTCACACCCCTTGACTTTTCCACATGTTGTTGTGTTACAGCCTGACTTTAGAAGAGATTCAATTGAGATGTTTTAGTCACTGGCCTACACACAATACGCCGTCATGTCAAAGTGGAAGTATGTTTTTAGTAAATTAATAAAACATCAATAAGTAATCATCCCCTTTGTTATGGCCTAAATAAGTTGAGTAAAAAGTTGCTTAACAAGTCACATAATAAGTTGCATGGACTGGGTGCAATAACAGTGTTTGACATGATTTTTTGAACAACTGCGTATCTGTAAAGTCCCTCAGTCGAGCAGTACATTTGTTAACACTTTACTTGACATCCAGCGTCATAACACATTATAACAAGATCATAACCATGTCTTAATGTCATAAAATCAAATCAAATCAAATGGTATTTGTCACATGCACCGAATACAACAGGTGTAGACTTTACAGTGAAACGTTTACTTACAATCCCTTAACCAACAATGCTTTAAGAGGTAAAAAAAATTACAAATAAGTAGATAATAAAATAGATAAATAAAAAATAAAAGTAACAAATAATTAAACAGCAGAAGTAAAATAAAACAGTGAGGCTATATACAGGGTATTACGGTACAGAGTCAATGTGGAGGCTATATACAGGGTATTACGGTACAGAGTCAATGTGGAGGCTATATACAGGGTATTACGGTACAGAGTCAATGTGGAGGCTATATACAGGGTATTACGGTACAGAGTCAATGTGGAGGCTATATACAGGGTATTACGGTACAGAGTCAATGTGGAGGCTATGTACAGGGTATTATGGTACAGAGTCAATGTGGAGGATATACAGGGTATTACGGTACAGAGTCAATGTGGAGGATATAAACAGGGGGTACCAGTACAGAGTTAATGTGGAGGCTATATACAGGGGGTACCAGTACAGAGTCAATGTGGAGGCTATATACAGGGGGTACCAGTACAGAGTCAATGTGTGGATGCACCGGTTAGTTGAGGTAATTGAGGTTATATGTAGGTAGAGTTCAAGTGAATATGTATAGATTATAACAGAGAGTAGCAGCAGTGTAAAAGAGGTGTCTGGCAGCCATTTGATTAAATGTTCAGGAATCTTTTGGCTTGAGGGTAGAAGCTGTTACGGAGCCTTTGGACCTCGACTTGGCACTCCGGTACTGCTTGCCGTGCGGTAGCAGAGAGAACAGTCTATGACTAGGGTGACTGGAGTTTTTGACCATTTTTAAGGTCTTCCTCTGACACCGCCTGATATAGAGGTCCTGGATGGCAGGACGCTTGGCCCAATGATGTACTGGGCCGTACGTACTACCCTCTGTAGTGCCTTGTGGTTGGAGGCCGAGCAGATGCCATACCAGGCGGTATTGCAACCAACGCTCTCGATGGTGCAGCTATAGAACCTTTTGAGGATCTGAGGACCCCATGCCTAATCTTTTCAGTATCCTGAGGGGGAATAGGCTTTGTCGTGCCCTCTTCACGATCGTCTTAGTGTGTTTGGACCATGATAGTTACCCTTTAGCTCAGTGTGGTTGTTGCCTGTAATCCAGTTGGGGTATGTACGTACTGTCACTGTGGGGACGACATCATCGATGCACTTCTTGATGAAGCCAGTGACTGATGTGGTGTACTCCTCAATGCCGTCGTAAGAATCCCGGAACATATTCCAGTCTGTGCTAACAAAACAGTCCTGTAGCTTAGCATTAGCTTAATCTGACCACTTTCTTATTGACCGAGTCACTGGTGCTTCCTGCTTTAGTTTTTGCTTGTAAGCAGGAACCAGGAGAATATAATTATGGTCAGATTTGCCAAATGGAGGGCGAGGGAGAGCCTTGTATGCATCTCTGTGTGTGGAGTATAGGTGGACTAGAGTTTCTTTCCTTCTGGTTGCACATTTAACATGCTGATAGATATGAGGTAAAACTGATTTGAGTTTCCCTGCATTAAAGTCCCTGGCCACTAGGAGCGCCACCTCTGGATGAGCGTTTTCCTTTTTCTGTTTGCTTATGGCCGTATACAGCTCATTGAGTGCTGTCTTAGTGCCAGCATCGGTCTGCTGTGGTATATGGACAGGTACAAAAAATTTAGATGTAAACTCTCTAGGTAAATAGTGTGGTCTACAGCTTATCATGAGATACTCTACTTCAGGCGAGCAAAACCTCGAGACCTTCTTAGATTTCTTGCACCAGCTGTTGTTTACTAATATGCATAGGCCGCCGCCCCTTGTCTTACCAGAGGCCGCTGTTCTATCCTGCCAAAAAAGCTTAAAACCCGCCAGTTGTATGTTAGTCATGTCGTCGTTCAGCCACGACTCGGTGAAATGTCCCGTTGGTAGGATATACGTGCTCGTATTTCGTCTATTTTATTATCGATTGATTGTAAGTTAGCTAATAGGACCGATGGTAAAGGCAGATTACCGTCTCGGTGACGGATCCTTACAAGGCACCCGGACGTCATCCACTATACCTCCGTCTTGAGGAACCTTGTCGGGTGTCTGGAGTAAATCTGTCCCATCCGACTCGTTGAAGAAGATGAAGAATTCCTCCAGTACGGGGTGAGTAATCTCTGCCCTGGACATGGTGACAGAAACATTATGTACAAAATAAGTTACAAATAACACGAAAAAACATTCACAATAGCACAATTGGTTACGGGATCGCAAAACGGTGGCCATCTCCTTTGGCCCCGTTGTTACAGCATTAACAGCCGACATAACTTGTCATAATATGGTCACAACACTGTCATGACCCATAGATTTACACCTGTTTTGACATATATTGTGCTATTTTATGGCTAGTTGTGCCACCTACATAAGAGTGTCAAAACCCACTGTTATTCAAATCTGTTTTTTCCCTGCCAAGAAGTTTCCTTTCATTTGAAAGTTATTTTCTTAAGTCCTTTGTTGTTATTGTAATGAATTCTTTACAGATTTGTTTTTACAGCATATCTTGACCATCCTGTGTCACGTTACTTGGACAAAGAAAATATACTTTATGACACTGTCAAGAAGCATTATGACCATCATAATCATATAAGCCAGATAGGCTTATCAGGTACATCCCCTAATACCAAAGAAAATATCAGCATGTAAAGTAGCTAGTTAGCTGTAAAATTGCCTCAACAAACTGGACTATCAATTTAGGAGTCTACAATCTCACCATGTTCAAGCTGCAGATCGATGTGCCTCCCAGAGTGGAGCCTGACATTCACAACGACAGGAAAATAGGCATGTTTCAAAACATACTGGCTTTGAGAATGGATTGCATGACGATTAGTTTAGCAACTGCCTGACACAGCATGACAACGCGATTGGTCGACAGTCTGCTGGGTGGGATGTTATACTGTACGTTCCTTAATTCATTGGATTCCTATCTCCTTTCTATAATATCTCTGGGAACAGCACCATGCAATTCACCCTGGACTAAAGAGGTAGACAAATAGGGAAAATGTGCTAGACCCTTAACTTACACATTTCTCGAGGTAGAAATATCGCAACAATATGATCAATGGATCATTCAAGAGAAGACATCCTCCTGAGTTATGACATCGGACAGTATTGAAATCTGACATGTATATATAGACGTTTTCGCGATCTAAAAGTCGTATTCTTTTTAACTTCCAGTGCAGTGAGATAGACTTTATCACAGTGCTACGTCATATCGGCCGGATTTCTACCTGCTTGAATGCCAATAACTCAGGTACACATGAAACATGAAATGACCCAGGGAATCGATAGAAAATCACTCAGAGATGCACATAAACAATATAACATTCAAAATGGGTGAAACTTTCCTTTAATGTGGTAAATTTAAAAAACATATACAGTACCAGTCAAAAGTTTGGACACCTACTCATTCAAGTGTTTTTATTTATTTATACTATTTTCTGCATTGTAGAATAATAGTGAAGACATCAAAACAATGAAATAACACATTTGAAGAATCTCAAATGTTAAATATATTTTGATTTGTTTAACACTTTTTTGGTTACTACGTGATTTCATATGTGTTATTTCATAGTTTTGATGTCTTCACTATTATTATTATTATTATTATGTAAATGTTGAAAGTGCGTGGGCGACGGAGAGAAACAACATGGTGCAGTTTGAGGCCATGTGGCAGAGAGGGATGCGGGCGCTGGAGACGGGGGTGTGAGCAGGTGGGTCTGGGCAGGAATGATGTCGTTGATGTTTGTGTGCGTCGGTATGCTGTTGTTTGCATGTGTATGTTTTGTATGGTTAAAAAATGTATAATAAATCAAATCTAACCCAAAAAAAGATAACATGCCACATGATGCATTGTCATGAATCTAGTTGGGCAGTTATTTAAAAGGCACACTTTGGGGCGGCAGGTAGCCTAGTGGTCAGAGCGTTGGACTAGTAACCGAAAGGTTGCAAGATCCAAACACTGAGCTGACAAGGTAAAAATCGTTCCGCCCCTGAACAAGGCAGTTAACCCGCTGTTCCTAGGCCGTCATTGAAAAAAAATATTTGTTCTTAACTGACTTGCCTGGTAAAATAAAGGTAAAAAAATAAAAAAAATAAAAAAAATCAATTATATTCAGCAGCATCTGTTTCCTACCTCTCCTTAGCATTAGGCATTTGTTTTAGAGTATTTAGAGTATTAGAGATGGGAACTAATGGAGAAAGTCGAAGCTTGTAGCGCTGCTTTAGCTGTGACACGTGTAGATTGGCGAGTGATGGGTGAGAAAAGACATATTGAATTCAGGCTGTAACTCAACAAATTGTGGAATATATCAAGGGGTATGAATATTTTCTGAAGGAACTGAATGTCTGTTTGAAGTGTATGCAAATAGATTATACAAGTGGTTAGGCATTTTCAACACACAGACCAGACAAGTAGACCATTTCTCCTCGATCATGAAACACTATCGTGTATGTTGTTGATTTTGGTTCTGTGTGTGCAGTTAAGATCAAGGCGGGCTGCCTTGTTTTGAGCCAGCTGCATCTTTGCTAGGTCTTACTTTGCTGACCCTGACCATATTACTGGACGGTGCATTCGGGAAAGTATTCAGACCCCATGACTTTTTCCACGTTTTGTTACGTTACAGCCTTCTTTTAAAATGGACTTTAAAAAAAACTATCTACACACAATACCCCATAATGACAAAGCAAAAAAAAAATCGAAATTGTTCCAAATTTATTAAAATACAAAACTGAAATATTACATTTACATAAGTATTCAGACCCTTTCGTCAGTACTTTGTTGAAGCATATTTGGCAGCCATCACAGCCTCGAATCTTCTTGGGTATGATAATACAAGCTTGGCACACCTGTATTTGGGGAGTTTATCCCATTCTTCTCTGCAGATCCTCTCAAACTCTGTCAGGTTGGAAGGGGAGTGTTACTGCACAGCTATTTTCAGGTCTCTCCAGAGATGTTTCATCGGGTTCATGTCCAGGCTCTGGCTGGGCCACTCAAGGACATTCAGAGACTAATCCTGATGCCACTTCTGCGTTGTCATGGCTGTGTGCTTAGGGTTGTTGTCCTGTTGGAAGGTGAACCTTCGCCCCAGTCTGAGGTCCTGAGCGCTCTGGAGCAGGTTTTCATCAAGGATCTCTCTGTACTTTGCTTCGTTCATCTTTCCCTCGATCCTGACTAGTGTCCCAGTCCCTGCCACTGAAAAACATCTCCACAGCATGATGCTGCCACCACCGTGCTACACCGTAGGGATGGTGCCAGGTTTACTCCAGATGTGATGCTTGGCATTCAGGTCAAAGAGTTCAATCTTGGTTTCATCAGACCAGAGAATCTTGCTTCTCTTGGTCTGAGAGTCCTTAAGGTGCCTTCTGGCAAACTCCAAGTGGGCTGTCCTGTGCCTTTTACTGGGCTTTTATCCGGCCACTCTACCATAAAGGCTTGATTGGTGGAGGGCTGCAGGGATGGTTGTCCTTCTGGAAGGTTCTCCCATCTCCACAGAAGAACTCTGGAGCTCTGCCAGAGTGACCATCGGGTTCTTGGTCACCTCCCTGACCAAGGCCCTTCTCCTCCGATTGCTCAGTTTGGCAGGTCGACCAGCTCTAGGAAGAGTCTTGGTTGTTCCAAACTTCTTCCATTTAAGAATGATGGAGACCACTGTGTTCTTGGGGATCTTCAATGCTGCAGAAATGTTTTGGTACCCTTCCCCATATCTGTGCCTCGACACAATCCTGTCTCGGAGCTCTATGGACAATTCCTTCGACCTCATGGCTTGGTTTTTGCTCTGACATGCACTGTCAGCTGTGGGACCTTATATAGACAGATGTGTGCCTTTCCAAATCATGCCCAATCAATTGAATTTACCACAGATGGACTCCAATCAAGTTGTAAAAACATCTCAAGGATGATCAATGGAAACAGGATGCACCTGAGCCCAATTTCGAGGCTCATAGCATAGGGTCTGAATACTTATGTAAATAAGGTATTTTGATTTTTTTAACACATGTGTAGGTTGATGAGGGTAAAAAATATATTTTAGAATAAGGCTGTAACGTAACAAAATATGGAAAAAGTCAAGGGGTCTGAAGACTTTCCGAATGCACTGTATAACATGGTATCGGGACAGCTTGGCTTTTCATAGGCACTACCTCTGTTTGTAATTCCCAAACGCCTGAAGGTACCACGTTCATCTGTACAAACAATAGTACGCAAGTATAAACACCATGGGACCACACAGCCATCATACCGCTCAGGAAGGAGACGCGTTCTGTCTCCTAGAGATGAATGTACTCTGGTACAAAAAGTGCAAATCAATCCCAGAACAACAGCAAAGGACCTTGTGAAGATGCTGGAGGAAACAGGTACAAAAGTATCTATCCACAGTAAAACAAGTCCTATATCGACACAACCTGAAAGGCCGCTCAGCAAGGAAGAAGCCACTGCCCCAAAACCGCCATAAAAAGCCAGACTACGGTTTGCAACTGCACATGGGGACAAACATCGTACTTTTTGGAGAAATGTCCTCTGGTCTGATGAAACAAAAATAGAACTGTTTGGCCATAATGACCATCGTTATGTTTGGAGGAAAAAGGGGGAGGCTTGCATCCCAACCGTGAAGCACAGGGGTGGCAGCTTCATGTTGTGGGAGTGCTTTGCTGCAGGAGGGACTGGTGCACTTCACAAAATAGATGGCATCATGGTCGCAAATGGATCTTCCAAATGGACAATTACCCCAAGAATACTTCCACAGTTGTGGCAAATTGGCTTAAGGACAACAAAGTCTAGGTATTCGAGTGACCATCACAAAACCCTGACCTCAATCCTATAGAACATTGGAAAGAACTGAGAAAGTGTGTGCAAGCAAGGATGCCTACAAACCTGACTCAGTTACACCAGCTCTGTCAGGAGGAATGGGCTAGTTCACCCAATTTACCGTGGGAAGATTGTGGAAGGCTACCCGAAACGTTTGACCCAAGTTAAACAATTTAAAGGCAATGCTACCAAATACTAATTGAGTGTATGTAAACTTCTGATCACTGGGAATGTGATGAAAGAAATAAAAGCTGAAATAAAT